>NC_087302.1:6754769-7056817 GCF_015220805.1 Pogoniulus pusillus
CCCGCAGCCGGGGTTTAACCTGTCGGCACATGGCCTCCGTGACTGCCCAGCGCCGGGCACCGGCACAATGCCCGATTGAGCCCCGCTCAGCTCGCGGGGTGAGCCCAGGTCAGCACGGGCAGGGCTTGCTCAGGGCCCACACGGGCGAGCTCCAGGTTTGTGTCAGCACCGCCCCAGCTCGCTCAGCGCTCTCCCCCGGGGCCGGCCAGCGCACCCGCAGACGTGCCCCGCTCTGCCAGCCCAGGGAGCGAAGCTGGGCACGCAGACAGGCAGACGCCATGGGGCACGGCGGCATCAGCGGCTGCTCCCCTCTCGCTCCCGGCTGCATCCACTGCCACCAGCAAGCCCCAGCTTGCAGACACAGGCAGCAGCCCACTCAACGCCGCCAGCAGCTGGTGCTGCTGGTCAGCCAGAGCCCTTCCCTGGGCACTCGGCGCTGGGCTCTGCAGCAGAGAGCCCTCAGCCAGCCGAGGACAGCCATGGTGCACAGCCGGTGGAAGGCTGCAGCTACCTGCAAGTGGAGCCTTGGGACGGTTTGGCAGGAGCTTCGTGAGGCCACCACCAGTGATGGGAAGCTGCTCCTGCCTATCACATACCAGCAAGCTCCCACCTTAGGCTGCCCTGCCCAATTTTAGCACCAGCAATGTCTAACCTCAGCAAGGACCAGGCATCATTGCCACAAGAATGTCCAAAGCCAAGCTGAGGCTACCAACAAGACCAATGAGCCCAGCCTACTTCTATCCCAGAGTCTGACTGAGGCCTCAGCTCTCCAGGAGCTGACCTAAAACCCTGCAGACAGACCTGGAGGGGTTTGCAAATGAATTACAAGGACATGATGTGGAGCAGCTCTCATGGGCATTCTCCGGGCTCACACCAGCTTCAACCCCAGGCACAGCACCCAGAGCCCTCTAACAAGCTCCATGCAGATGGTTCATCCATAGGCTGCAGGGCTGGCAGGTGCCCACCCCGTGTTCATGGTCATGTCACTGCTGGCACTTCACTGGGGAGCTGCAGGGCTGCAGAAAGGCTCACCCTTGCTGGGGAGTTCCACACGTGGGTCTGAAGTGACTTACCCAAAGGGCACAAGATGAAAAAGTGAAGCCTCACAATACACGATGCCTGCCTTGGGACAGAGCAAAGGCACTGCTGGCGATACAGCCCCAGACTGTGCTCTCACTCCTCTCCCTGAGGATGGAACCTGCAGCACCCCCAGCCGACCAAGCCTCCTGTCTCAGAAGAGGACAGGGAACTCCCAGCCCCTGTGCATGGTCTCAGTTCCACCCCGAGGACAAGCTGTGCCCTGCCAAGGAGCAGAGCTGATCCTCCCTGCACCACACCAGCAGTGCCCGGGAACGCTCCCAGGACATCCCGTACCCACCAGGAAATCCTCAGAATGAGAAAAATGTGGTACCAAATAGCATCGGCATTCTTTCATCAGATACCCAGCGGGCAGCAATGGGGCACTCGGGAGTTTGCAGCAGAATGGGTAGCACCAAGCCACAGAACCCCAGAGACACACAGCCACCATGCTCAGATCAGACTTGCTGTGGGCAGGGAGTGGTAAGCAGCCTTTGCTCCTAGCTGCCACCATAGCATCACTTCCCCCAAGGCCTCAAGGCAGTCGAGAGGTAGAAGACCTTCACCTATCACGCAGGTGACTGCTGCTTTGGGAGTTAACCACAGCCCCACATGTATTTTCCTTGGCTGCAGCACAACTCGGCTGCAGCAGCTTTAGAGGCAGGGTTGGAAGTGAGTCACATACAACACCATGAGAAGCTCCCACTTTCTTCACGTGGCTGCTATAGGCTGATTGCAGGCAAAATAGGAAGAGCCATAAAAGTGCAACAATGAGATGAGCATTCTTGTGCTTAACGAGATGCAGTTCACCTCCCCGAGCCTACGTGCAGCTTTTCAACTCCTCATAAAGGACACAAAATTAGAGCACTGGATATTTTTCACCTTTGCTGCCTGATAAACTAAACCAATTGTGTGGGACAGGAGCTCGCAGAAAGCACCCACAACCATTTGCACCTTTTCAGGAACCCGAAAAGAGAAGCTTCACAACTTTACAACGTGGTTCGCAGGCACCCTGTGACTTCAGGGTTCAAGCACCTGAGGACACAGGGAAGCCTGAGAATGATACAGCAAAACACCTGGTTGTAATTAAGAGATCCACAACCCCCGTGATTAACCCAAGGCTGATAAAGTCCCTTCCCATAAAACCACTGAACAGCAGCTCTGCGGGCACCTCTACGACCCCCACTCCCAGCACACAGCAGCTACTCCGTGTTCTGGCCCATTTCTCAGTCCTGCTCCTCTCCTTCTAGGCACAGCCAAGAAAGCCTCAGAGCAAAGCCACCCAGGAGAATCAGCCAGCACTAAATTACCTCACTTTGCATGAAAATGGGATGCCTGCGCGCCACAAAAAGGCTTAAGGCTCCCAGAACAGCACAAAAACAGTATCAGAAGATTTCATGTTTCTTGTAACACAACTAAAAAAGGACTCCTCTTTTTGGCTCACAAGCTGCTTATAAGTCCAAGACCACGAGGAACCAGCGATGGAGCAGTAACAGCGCTGATAAATCAGGAGCCCCCGATGCAAGGCACTGAGCGCACAGGGCAGGTGGGGGCCCAGCAGAAGGGGCTGTGCGGAAATTTGCTATCACAGAGAAGGACTCAAATCCTACTTCTCTCACTCCAGGTACAAATTATCCACAACCTCCTCCTCATCTCCTTTTCTCAGGTCAGTTTCCGAACTCGCCTGCATGCCGTTTTCCTGTGATCGGGATCGGGCTCCAAGCCAGAACACCCAGGCCAGGTGAAGCAGCACCAGGTCTGCTGTGTGCCACTGACCCCTGCGGACCCCAGGTGCCACCGGCGTTGCTCACGTCCCCAACAGTTCCACCCTGGGGCTCGCCAATGCCTCCAGAGGCCACCACGCTGCTGCACAGAGCGGCCATAGGACCCTGGGCCAGGGCGAGCTCCTGCTGCTACCGGAGGCAGGGAAGTATAGGAGCTGCCACATGCTCCCTCCCAGAGCTTTTCAACAGCCTCTCGCTGCCCAGGTCGAGCTCCGTCGGCCCCAGCTTCCCGACGATGAGGACACGAATAGGTGCAGCCTCCTCCTCGCCAAGGCCCAAACAGCCATGGAAAGGTTCCTGTCCTGGCGCTGTAGCTGGGTCTTGCGGGCTCCTGCTCGCCAGGACCGACGCCGCAGAGAGACACAGCTGCTGGAAGGGCTTCGCCGATTCCCCTACCGAGTGACTTCGAGCAGCCGAGGCCTCGGCGCCGTCCCCAGCAACGGCGCTCCGCAGGAGCCTACCCGGAGAAGGGGCGAGCCCTCCCCCCCAGCATGGGAGACCCACCCGTGCACTCCATCTCCCATACGGGAAACCCACCCGTAAGCTCCAGCCCCTGTACGGGAGACCCACCCATGGTTGCCGGAGTTGTATTCCACCCGGCTCCCAGAGGCCTCGGCCAGAGTAGCCTCTCCGGAGCTATCTCCGCTTATCGGGAGCCAGGCAGGCCGGTAACCGCCTCTGCCCCGCCGCTATCGCGACCGCAGGACGAGTGGCCCCATAAACAAGCCGGGGGGCGCCGGTGTGGAACGGCGAAGAGCGGAGGGGCCTGCCGGTCCCCATCAGCCGGACCGGGACGAGGCACTCCCCGGGACAGGGCACCCCGGGGCCTGAAGTCAGCCGGGGCCGCTGGCGCCTGCCCGCGGGTCACTAGGACAAGGACGCAGGGTGGGCGGCTCTGCCCGCACAGGACCGGCCACGGGGCGCACCGGTGGCGCAGGCGGCGAAAAGCGGAGGGAGGGGCGGCTCGTTACTAGAGAGAGTAACCGTGGGACCCTCACCCAGGCGGCTGGGCCAGGACAGGAACGGAACACGCAGCCCATACATAATCCTCACGCACCCCCCCGGGGCGGGGGCGCCGGAAGGCCCGGACCTGGCACAGCGAGACCCGTTGGCGGAGAACTGCTCGGTCCGCCAAGAGCGGCTGCGCCCACGTGCGACCGGCCACTAGTTGCAGCCCCATTATGCTCAGAACCCTCCCGCCTTCCCCGCCGGGCGCAACGGCTCCGGTCTGTGCGGAGCTACCGGTCTGAACGGAGCCGCGGCTCAGCTCAGCCCGACCCCCGTCCCCTTCAGTCTCGCCACGTGGAGCCGCCGCAGCGGCGCCGGGCCCTACCTGCGCGTGCCGCCGCCGGCCGAGTGCTCCCTCCCCCGCCCCCGCCGCTATAAGGGCGGAGGGCTACGGAGGGCGGGGGGATGGGCGGGGCTGCCGTCGGGCCCCGCCCCCCCCCGCGCCACGTGCGTGCCGCCCCGGCAGCCCCCGCTGGCCCCCGGGGCCCCCGCGGTCGGCAGCAGAGCCCGGCCCAGCCGTGCGTCCCGGCACGTACCGGCTCGGCGGGGGAAAGGCGGCGGTGGCTGGGAGCTGCGGCCCCCCTCAGTCCCGACCCCCGTCGCCGCTCCGGCCCTCGCGAGTCTCGCTTCCTCGCGGGTCCCAGGGTCCCCGGAGGCACCGGGGAGCGGGTTTCTGGCCGGTTCCGCCGGCGGCGGCGGGAGGCCGGGCCGGATGCTGCTGGGACTTGACGCAGCAGCAGCTTCGGGACTTCCCCTACCTCTTTGTGCGCGGGTGTCACTCGGGGGGGGGGGGACAGGGGCTCCCCCCGTGCCCTGCCTGGCTCCACTCCTCACACCACCGAGCCCTGCAACGTCCCAAGGGCTTCTTTCGGGTGGACGCTGCCAAGCGGTCCCGAACGCTCAAAGCCGCTGGCCCTGTCCCCTGCCCACGGTGCTTCACATGGGCACCACAGAGTCCCTCACAGCCGCTAATCAGAGCTAGCCGCCTGCTCTTCCCCGGTGGGGCGATGCACCGGGGATGTTCCTGGACCCTTTGCCATCATCCCGGATGATGCAAACTCTGCTGCCTGCCCCAGGCAGTGGGTGCAAGGCCTGGGCACCACTGGCATTCCCATCACTTTGGGATCTACGGGAGAAAACAGGCCCGGGCTTGGCATGGCCAGCGCCAATGTGTAGGACCTCGCTGGCAGCATGGCCTCATACCAAGCTGATCTCCTCACCACCTCAATGCCAAACCGCCTGTGGCACCCACACATCTGGCACCCACGCATTGAGTGCTCCTTGCTCCCTGTGGGCACTAAACGCTCGCACAAAGCACTTTCACCTCCATCGTGTTCCTGAGCTGCTCTTTCCAGCCTGGTGACACTAATTGTCCGCTGGGCCACATGTCTGAGGCTCTAACTCGCTTCGGGGCCGTGTGGCACAGAGCCCAGGCAGGGCAGGAGGGGAGCAGCAGAGACGCTGCGGTGACACTGCACAGATGAGGCCGCAGCAGCTGCGCAGGAGGTGCGAGCCCTTTCATGTCAGGGGAAACGACGGCTGCAGGAGCACGTTGCAGGGGTGCTGGGGGTGTGCTCTGAGCATGTCAGGGCACCCAGTGAGCCAGGTGCACCCATGAAAGGAGAGCAGGGTGACTACAACAAACTCATTCACCCACTTCTGAGGCCAGACACACCAAACCAGAGCACCAGTGGGTGGGAGGTTTTCTTGATCCGCCTTGTTTCTGCCTGACCTAAGAGGGAGAGGTCTGGCTCTGGCTTGCTTAGGCAACAGGGTGAATAATCATCTAAAGGGGGCAATTTTGTCTCAAAGTGCCAGTTAGCTCTGCCATTCCTTGACAGCTCATCTGGGACTGAGTGCTCTGCATGGTCTGGGCTGAGGTGGGGAATGCTGCAGGGGGATCCCAGCCAGGACAGGAGCTTCCTTTGAGTTCCTTCAAGGAGACCCAGCACTGCTGGTATGAATTAAGCTGTGCGACAGCCTCAGAGCATGTCCTGGTGCTGCAGCACCATGCTCCAAGCGCAGCTGTGTTTAGAAAAATGCAGACAACAGATGCAGAGAGGTGGAGGATGGCAGAGCTTGGGTGAGCCTGAGCAGCAGTGAGCTAGAAGTGAGGTGAGAAGCCATCAGGCAGCTGCTGCTGCTGTTTCTCCATCTCGTGGAAAGTGGAAAGGAGTCTTTCCTGTTCTGTGCCACTGCAGTTTTGTCTCCTTTAAAAGACGGATTTAATATTAATCCCATTAGGAATTTTTTCTTGTGAGGAAAACAGGATATTGTTTCAGGATATTGGGCAACAAAGCTGTCCTTGAAAAGCAACTCTAAGCAGCCTTGCAGCCTTGCTACTGGCTGCACTGTTGTGGACACTCACGGAGTTCCAAGTCGGGTACAGCTGAAACATTCTACCTCCAGAGTGTGGGAGGCCACAGCAGAGCAACCCAAGTTCAGGTTTTGTGTGTTCCATTGTAAACATGAAGGACCTGCAGCAATCTCAAAACATCATCAGGAGCTCTGGTTTCTCTTCATTAATGTCTCTAGCAGGTGTAGATGTCTAGCCCTGTCATCTGTCATGAACACGCATGTCCTGCTTGATAAGAGAGGTAACAACATGAGTCCCAATCCAGGAATTATTGGAGATCTCCTGGGAAAGTCTGTTCTTTCGAGATATCTATCCTAGTTTCCTGGCTAGGCTTTGGGAAAAGGTTTTTCTGAACTTTCAGCTTCACATTTTGCTTCAGCTGAGCTTCCAGGCTCTGAGTTTACCCATCATAGCAACCCTGTGACAATGGCTGGGGAGGAGAAGGCATTGGAGTGCTGTCCTCGGGGAACGTGCAGGCTCTGCCTCCCTTGGATGATAAAAGCACAGCATTGTTCAGGGCCGTGTTGGTGCAACTGCCTCTGGCATTGTTTACAAAATAATCTTTCTTAGGAAGAAAGTGTCTGCTGAAAAAAAAAACACGTTCCAAATGGTCACTCGTGCACCACAGAAATCCCTGGCAGTTGTGCTGCTCTTTACACCCGTTGAGGTGACACTTCCCACCCATTTGGGCTCCTTTTGCTGCTCTGCCCCCCCTCCCCCCCCCGCCTGCCATCAGCCTCACACACACCATCCCCCAGGGCAACAGACCACCCCTTGGCAAGCTCACATCTCCACAAAGAGGTCCCAAGTCCCCCTGGGTCCGGCCACTGCTGACTGTGACCTGCATCAGCTGTCATCAGGAGGAGCTGGGTTTTTTCCACACCTGCTCAGCACACTGCTGGCGCCCAGCACACATCTGCCGGTGGTAGCAGAGCTAATTCCTTCCCAAAACCCATTGCCGGGGCACGGTGTGACCAGCGAGTGGTGAGACACAGCGATTCAGGGCATGAGATGATGTGAGGCCAGCAGAAAGAAGGTAATCTCACACAGCGCCTCCCAGACAGAGACCTCGGCAGGGGGTGGCTGCCAACTCCATATGAGCCCCCAGAAAGCAGGAGCCGATGAGGATGGCAAGGGGTGGTGGCACTTAGAGGCACATGGCAGTAGGTAAGATCACCCTACTGTTGCTAGATGGGAAGAGGGTAAATGTGCTCTCTGGAGAACTCTGCCTGCTGCATTCACTTTTGGCCCAGCTTCTCTGCCTGGGAAAGGCAAGGCTGTGCTGTGACACATGCCTGGCTCTGGCACTCATCCCAGCAGCTGTCACACACCTCATCTTTGCTGCCAGGAGGATGCTTTCCTTGGTGAGCCTGCCTAGAAATAAAGGAGCCTTCACCACATGGAGACTGCACAGCAAATGTTAAGAGATGTCACATGTAGGCTGTGGTCTTCTCTAGACCCTTGCACTGTTCCTCTTTCTCATCTTCTTGAGCAAGTGTTCCCTGGGTCCTTCCCATGGGTCTCAGCACATACCAGCGTGTCACTGCTTGCCGAGGAGCTTATCTGGCACAAGAAATAGTATCTCAGTTCCTCCTTCCCTGCCGTCCCTGGAGCCAGAGGAAAGCGATGCTGTTGGATGTCCTTTCCAATGCTAATTCACTACTCTGCAAGGCCTCGGGTGGGTCTGCACTCACTCTTCAGGGAGTGTGGGGGCTGCCGTCCTTTCCTGCAGATTGCCTTCCCATATGTTTCCCCCTGCAGTGACTCGTTCTTTCCACGCTCTCCTTCCTCGCTTCCCGAGCACTGGCCGCCTGACAAGCTCGTCTTGGCAGCGCCCATCCTCCGCTCAAGGGAGCTGCCCTGCCCATAGATCTGCCACAGGTGCTTGGTGCTTCGTGCAGGCAGGGGAAGGGGCTGGCATTTTCCTTGCCAGGGGGGCTTGGTCTTCTGCTCAGAGGTGAATCTCACCTCAGGGAGCAGCTGAGCTTTTGCCAGCCGTCAGACTGCCAGGATAGGGCATGATGATAGGTTACACAGAGCCCCTGTCCTCGGGGCTGAACGCCTGGCTGCAGCCCGGCCACACCACGGTCCTCTTTGAGCTGGGGTCACCCAAACCAGTCTGACCAGCACGAGATCCTGTTCTGCCACATACACCAGATGCTGGGATCATCTTCCTTTAGAAAAGCTTTCTGGCAGACCTGGGGTTCCCTGAGGAAAGAGGCAGGGACAATGGGGTCAGGCCATGGTGGTGGGTGTGCTGCTCACCGTGTCCAGCTCTCCTGTGGGATCACAGCTCTCCCAGAACATGCTGTTTTAATGACTCTATTCCTGTTCTTGGGGTGGGGAGGAAAAGGTGGGGGTACTGCAAGTAATTTAACCTTATCCTGCACCAGAGAACTTCACATGTCACTAACGCTGCCTCACCTGCCTTTCACTCTGCCTTGTTCCCCTGCCCAGGGAGCCTGTTTGTGCCTCGCTTGGTGCCTTGTGTGATCCCCAGCTGACAGGCTGGAAGCACTCATGGCCCTGGAGCTTATCTCCGAACAGACTGCCATGCCTCTCCCTCTCCACTCCATGCATCTTTAGGATTCATTTCCACTGCTGGTGGGTTTGGTGGCTGGGCTGCTCCTGTGAGGATGGCACCTTCAGTGATCTCAGGGTAGCATCGGGACAGAGCTCCAGGGCTGCTCTCCAGCTCTGCTCTTACTTTGGCACATCTGTAGCAGCTGTTTCCTTGGGATGCTGCACAATATCCAGCTCCTCTCTGTAGTGCTTGACGGTTTTGGTCCTGTGTTAACTTGGAGGCACTCTCAGAGGTCTGAAAAGGGAGGCAGAGGATTGCAGATGGCCTGAGAGCCAGGAGATGGCTGCCTTCCTGCGGGCACAGGGCTTACCCAGCTGGCTCTGATGCCTGTTGGAGATGCCTCACGGTGCCCTGGTGCATAGCTCTCACTGCCTGCTTGCACAGGACTGCCCACAGCATTGGGGCAGCTGTTCCTGCTGGTGGGGGTCACTGAAGAGGTCCAGTGCAGAGCCTGAGTCAGCAGACCTGGAAGCTGTGCCAAGGAAGGCTTACAGAGAAGGCTGAAGCTGAGGGCAAGCGCTGGCCAGGGCAAGCACCTCAGACCTGGGCATGCAGTGTCAGGCTCCCAAACCCTGCTGACAGCCTCAGCCACCATTCAGCCATTCCTGTGGTGCACAGTGGGTATCTTGCCTGCTGTGCTCCCCTCCTGAGCCACCACAGGGCCGAGGACAGCCACTGGGACCTCGTGGCTGTGCAGGCCCCTGGGGAGGCAGCAAGCCCTGAGCCAAGAGCCTGCTGAGAACAGACAAAACACAACCCCCAGTATTTGTTCTGAAACCTGCCCAGAATTGCTTTGGCCTCAACGAGACTGGAGGATTATTTTCCTTAAGTATTTTTAAACCTGGAGCCTGGCAAGTACCAGAGGGTTGGGATTTCCTGGCTTGAGCACACAGGTCATGGAAGGCAAGGAGCCCACTCCTGCCATTCCACCTGGGAGACCCTGGGAGCAGCTGGACCAGGACAACCAGGTTGGCAGGCACTTGGGAAGGAAGCTGCCTGCAGAGCATGCATGTCACCTCAGGACTCCCATTGTCCATCCTCAGAGGTGGCACCGAGCCCACTCTCTCTGCTAGGCCAGTGCCCAGACCATGCCACAGGCACTGCCCAACCTGGGCTGCTCCGTGTCTGGGCATCCATCAGGAAGAAAAGGCAGAAGCTGCAGGGAGAAAATCAGGAGGTGCTTATTTTCTCAAGCAACAGCAAGAGGGATGCAGAGCCCTTTGGTGAGCTGCTGGTTCAGAAGGGTTATCCAAGCAGACACATCTTTCATGTCCGTGCAGTGAACAGCATCCTACTCATGGGAAGGCAGGGCAGATGTTTGTCTGTTCCCTGGCAGTGCTGCTCAGGTGCCTCCATTCTCCCTCTCTGGGCTGTCTGAGTATTTCCTAAACATACTGCCCATCAGGTAGCAAGAAGGGAGAGAAAGGTGGTACCTGTGGCAATCTGGGCCAGCAATACCCCAGCCAGAGTGGCCACCCACTCCCTTCTCTGCAAGCTCTGCTCCCTAGCAGCAGTATCCCAAGCACCTGCCCCAAGAGGAGCCCCAGAGCTGAGATTGCTGGCCACAGAGAGAGCAGAGCCCTGGCTCAGAGGGGCAGTGGTAGAACTGCTCAAACGCAGAGGCATTTTTAAACACCCTGCTGACCCCACAGGCTGCACGGAGGCAAACGTCGGTGGATGGACAGCAAAGGCAGAGCTCTGTGTGTTGGCTGAGTTTATTGGTGCTGCTTCCCCAGCGTGTCCCAGTTCTTCCCTCACCGGCAGGGTAGCTGCAGTTTGCTCCTATTCGGCGCTGGTGAGCACACGACCTATTGTGTGCACGTGTAAATAGACATTTGTGCTGCTTGTTCCAAAACCCACTTGTTCCGTTCCCAAAGAGCCAGGACTGACAATGTCAGGAAAGCCTCTGTCCCCCTGGCTTTGTTTGACCATGCTTGTTTGGAGGAAAGATCCCTGGAGAGGTGCTCTTGGAGGAAAGATCCCCGGAGAGGAGCCCGCAGCCACTGCATGGTGCAGCACAGGACTGCTGCTGCCGCTGAGCACCCCCCACTATGGGCAGAGCAGGGAGCCCACCGGCTCTGCTCACTCCCAAGGCCCAGCTCAATGCCATCTCTGGCCCTGGGGAGGAGCGAGTGATGCCCACGGCTGGTGGAGCAGGGGGAGTGGGCAGTGGGGCTGGGTGCTGGCTGGAACCCATCCCAAAGGCTCGCTTGGGTGCTGGCTGGAACCCATCCCAAAGGCTCGCTTGGAGCTGACTCCGAGTGAAGTGGGTCAGGTCCCTTCCCTGGACAAACACAGGCCTAAGTCTGGCACCACCAAAGTACACGGAAAGCTGGAAGCAGTCCTGGCCCCAGCACAGGCACTGGGGACTTTGCCTTCTGCTGACCTGGACGCCAGGATTTCATGCCCTGCTGGCAGTGAGAGAGTGGGAAGCAGGCAGCTTTTCCCTGCTTCATCAGGGAACAGCCTGCTGCCATCTCCTCCTGCCTCTGCCCCACCAACATGCTCTGCCTGTGGCCTCTCCAGCTCTCCAGTCCCACTCCTCTGTGCCCTCATAACCCACAGCCCCTCACAAATCACCCTCAGCATTTGTGCAGCCACACTGGCCAGCTGCATAGCCAGGCTCCATAGGGGAGAAAACAGGTTTACAGACCCTGAGTCCTGCCTCCCATGCCCACATTCCCATGGACAAAGTTTGGATAAATGCTGCCAGGCATCCACCAAAACCAGCTCTCACTGGCAGATTCAGCACTGCTTTTTGTGTCAGGTTTACCCAAAGGCTGGTGGCTGAGCCACAGGAGAAGCTGCACCGAGCACTTTAATGAGCCTCACATGCTAGCCAGAACTGCTTCCTCACCTTGTGCAGGTGCCTCATGAAACATCTTTTGACCCACCCACCCTCCACGGCAGCATGCCAGCCCATGTCATGAGTACTGGCAGGGGTGTGAGGTGCACACAGACACTGCCTCCAGAAAGCCTCTGAAGAAAGTCTTTGCACCAACCACAGCTACCCTCTCAACAAATCCCAGGGCTCCTCTCAACGGGGAGGCGAAGGAAGTTCCATTTAAACATAAGGAGGAATTTTGTCACTGTGAGGGTGACAGAGCACTGGAACAGACTATCCAAGTGGGTTGTGGAGTTTCCCTCTCTGGAGACGTTCAAGACCTGCCTGGATGTGTTCCTGTGTGATCTGCTATAGGTCATCCTACTTTGGCAGAGAGGTTGGACTGGATGAGCTTTGGAGGTCCTTTCCAGCCCCTGGCACCCTGTGAGTCTGTGAGAACAGGACTAAATGTGCCTAATAAACTGCTCAATCTGAATTAGCATCCCTGCTCTAATAACATCTGATAAGCCAGGCTTTTTGTGGGACAAGAAACATTTCTGTTACTCCCCAAGCCCAGCTTGGGGATAGATAAAACCATCCCTTGTTTGTGAGCGGGAGGGCAAGCTCCACGTCGGGATCACAGCACTGCTACCCTTTCCTGCTTTACAGGCTTTTAAGGGGGAAAAAAGTATCAAGAGATGCAAAAAGTCAGAGAAAAACGAAGTAGGAGCAGCGAGAGGCAAGTCAAACAGCCTGGCATTTAGCTGCCTTCACATGTGTGTTTTGCAGATAATTTGTTATCATCCCAGTCCAAAGTTAACCTGCTGGAAACCTGCTGTGGGAGAGCTGGGGGCAGCTGCAGTGTTTCAGATTTCAGCGTTTCAGCCAGGCACAAACAAACCAAGCAATGCTTTAAAGGTTGTTTTTGATTAAACCTGCCCCTGCTGGGTACAAACACAAATATCCACTTTCTGGGTGGAAGTTCAGTGGGGCACAAACACCAAAGATCACTAATCCCAGTGAAACACAGACTGTGTCTGGTGCCACGGCTTGGCTGGCAGCAGCTCTTGTGGGGCCAGGCGACACTGCCCCAGGGTTTTCACTTCCTCGTCCCAAACCAGAGGGATGAAGGAGAAGGAGGAGGAGGATGCCAGGGTTTTCTCCCAGGCACGGGGGATTGTCACCAGCTCCAGCAGGCTGGGGTCTCACACCAGCTGCCCACCCCTCCTAGCAGCAGTCCCTAGCCCGCTGGGTTAGCTCCAGGTGCCCCAGCCCTGGGTTTCTCTGCCGCCTCCATCCCCCGGGTTGGCGGAGCCCTGGCAGGAAGCTGCGGTCGCGGCTGTTTTTCTGCCCTGGCTCCGCTGCTATTCTCGCACACCTCAGGCCGTGCTGTGTTTGCACTGCCCCCGAGGCAGGCTGCCTTCGCCTCCGTCGTGGCCTGGCACTGCAGGAGCCGAGGGAGCACAGGGGCGAGGTTCGTGGTCTGGGTTCACAGACAGGGCCAGCAGCAGCCACAGACCTCACTTCCAGGTCCCACACAGCATCCCAGCCGCCAGCTTCTCCTGGCTCCGGGGGGTGCCCTGACTGCTCCCCGGGATACCTGGAGCACAGCAATCCCTGGCTGGGCACATCCCCTCTCCAGGTCTGGCCTCTGCCAAAACCAGTCCCCATGAGGGATGCCCAGACTGGCGGCACGTGGTGGGCAGTTGACTCCTGAGTCCCATGTGCCAGCCAGGCAGTGCTGTGTGCCAGGCTGTGCCGCTGCCTCTCCCCTCTGCCCAGGGAGACCATCCCAGAGGTAACACCTCCATCCCCAGTGCTACCAGGGCAGGAATGGTTATGCTGCTGCCCACCGAGATCCTTCATGCCCCCATGAATTCTGCACCCTGCCAGTCCCTGGCACCACATCACAGCCTTTTGTGTACCTCAAACAGCCCCAAGTGCCAAAAGGCATCAACCACCCTTGGCTAACTGACCCCTCCTCTGTCATCTGGTCTCAGACCAAGCCTCAGCAGAGGGCCATCCTAGGCAGGTTCTCGTGTGTCCCCAGCCATGGGCACACCGGGGCTGCACGTGTGTGTGGCTGTGTAATGCCATAACAAGATTACCCTGTGACATGATGGCTGTGAAATAATCCACAGTATCACTCAGTAAATCCTGGGATCCAATTACCCTTCCACATGACACCCTCCCTGGGCACAGTGAGGCTGGGGGGCCACAACGCCCTGCCTCTCCAGCAGCTGCCTGCTCAGCTCCTGTGCTCCCCTGCCCCTCTCTGCCCTGGTGTCACCTAAGATTAGCAAAGTTTGCTTTGCCCTGCGGGAGCCCTGACCTCTGCCAGGCTCTGCTGTGTTTTCTCGCCGGGTTGCCTGCTCCCCAGCACTGCACTGACTTCCCAGCCCAGCCAACCTCACACTGCTTCGCCACTCTGGCAGCCTGGCTGAGTGGGTGATCAGGTGGCAATGCCAGCCTGCCTGGGATGAGGTGGGAGCCGCATGGCCATGTGGGAGAGGTGAGCAATGCCACCCTGTGCCTGGCTGCGCCGAGAGCCCAGGCACACACCCTCCTCCCACAGCAACACCGTTGTTTGCAAACAGTTTTCCAGGGCATTTTCCTTCTCCCAGCAGCTGCTCCCTGCAGCCAGCGTATCCCTTTCTGTGAGAATAAAGCCTGGGGCACGGGCAGAGCAGCGGTCTCTGGCCCCAGCAGCAGTGCCAGGGCACGCATGATGCCCCGCGGCTGGTTCAGTGGCTCCGCTGCAGGCGCCGCGGTTGCTGCTGGCCCTGGCAGGTGTTCAGACACCAAGGCTGCTGCCAAACCAGGCAGGGAGTGTGGCCAGCTGCAAATTTCGGCTTCGCTTTTTGGAGCCCTTGAATCGCTGGCCAGCTGCCAGATTTGTTATTTGTTAGCCTAAGTATTTTTTTCCCAAGTGAATTTCAAGCTGGCCAGAGGAGCTGGGCAGAAGGAACTTGGCCAGGGGCCCTTGGCATCCTCAGTGCTGGGGGAGCATGGATGAGGGCAGAGGATGCTGCAGCGTGGTCCACCCTGTCTTGGACACCACAGGTAGCAGGGGAGTGGGCTGCCAGCAGAGCACCATGAAATCTTGAATTGCCTCTCAGCTGCAGAGGGAATGCAGCAGAAACTCTCAGGCATGGGGCAGAGTCCATGGATCAGCCTGTTCGGAGCAGGGTTTGCACTTCTGCAGCTCCCTAATGCCCCCCAGGCCTCGGCGAGGTGTCAGAGGCTTGCCCCCTGGGCACGGAGCCCCAGGGTGAGCAGGAGATTCCTAACACCCGTTTGTCTCTGCAGAAGCCTCAGGGTCCCACCTGATCAGGCCACACTGAGGCTTAAGTCTCTGTCCTGGGTGGGTCTGCTCAGCTGGATGCTGGAGCCCACCAAGGCTCACCCTGGCCCTGCACATAGAGTCCACAGTGCCCACGGTGCCCTACCACCCTCTGGGCTGCAGCTTTGTGCTGGGCCAGTTGATACTTGCTTATCACATGAGTGCAGGCAGCTGCCCAGCAAAGGCACCCAACTCCTGCCCCCATACAAGTAGCCACAGAGGCCTGGGCACAGCTTATGAGAGGCTAATGCTTGCTGGGGTGACCCTGGGAGCCAGTAGGCTACCACTGTGGTACCTGAGAGATGCCTTGGCAGGCATCTGCCCTGGCCTCCCAGCCAGTGGTGTCAGCTGGGATCAGGAATCAAAATAAAACAGGGGCAATTTGCTGGGCAAGAAATTGCTCTTCCATCTTGGAAACCTGAGCCTTGGATGTATTTGCCTCCAGAGACAGGGAACAAAAGCTTTGGGAAGGCAGGGCCAGGCAATTGCCTGGTAGGGCAGGCAGCTGCGGGGCAGGGAGCCATGGGACCAGGGACAGGACCACGTCCGGGAGGCAAGTGCCAGCAGGAGGGTGCCTGCTGGGCTCTGGCAAGAGCAGGGCACATGAGGCTGCAGCGTGTCCTGTTGTCCCCCCTGCACTTCCCAGCTCCCTGCTGCCTTCCCTGCCATTGTTCAGCAGCCCCAGGGGTGAGGCACAGTGTGGACACTGCCTGCCCTTCCACCCTGCCTCCCACCCGCCCCCTTCCAGGCAACGCCCATGCCCAGCTGCCAGGCACCTGCCACCACCTCTCCAGGGGCATGGGGCCCAGGGCACCCTTCCCTCCTGCCTGCCCCGACACTCGCGTGCTGAGGGGAGCAGATGGGTGTCAGGACTTATCCCAGGATGGGGCAGCACCTCCCCAGGAGCCAGCCCAGGATGCTCATGGCAGCCGGAGGCAAGGGGCTCTGGCACTCCCCTGGTGCTCCACTGGCCTCTCTGTTTGGACAGACAAAGCCTCCACGATCCCATCTGCAGGCAAAGCCATTTCTGTCACATTACTTCATTCCCCCGACATTAATGTGGTGGATTTTGGAAGGAGACCTTTCTGCCAAGTTGTCTGAGAGTTATTCCTGTGGCTTAGCAGCTGCTGCTCACTGCCCACTGTGGCTGAGGCAATGTCTCACCAAAGCCAGGCCAAGTCCAGTGGATGTCTCACGGGCTGCAAGGTTGCTCCTGCCAGTGGAGCAGGAAAGATGTCAGTACCCAGCACATGGCACAAGGGATCACCCCCTGCTCAGGGACCCCAACACCTCCAGCACAGAGCCATCAAATCGTGGGCTAGGCAGCCTCACACGCAGCAGAGGTACAGGCAGAGGGGCACGCAGGATCCCTTGGGGCCACAGTGCCAGGGGTCCAAGTCCCAGATAATCCTAATAGATTAAAGACCCTTTTTCAGTGTTTGCTTTAGGCAGAGCCATCGCTGCAGACCAGAGGGCTCCTGCTCCAGGCCTTCATTTAGATAACCGTCTTGATAGGAGAATGAGCTCCCCTGGTGAGGTGCAATCTGGAGAATTTGAATGGGGGCTCTGAAACTGGTTGCAAAGAAAGAGATTAAGATCAGTATTTGTCCTTTTTTTTTTTTTCCTTTTTCCTCCCTACTGGAGCAAAAATATTCCTGTTTATTGCTATAAACCCTTGGGGGCTGTATGGTAAACTCCCAGTGGGAATGCCTGTCTCAAGAGATCAGAGATCCACGAGAACATCCCCTTGCCAAATTTACAGTTACTGTTAGCTCTAATCAGCCTTGTTTATCTCTCCCTGTGGTGGTATTTGGGAAACTAGCACAGGTCAAACACGGGACAGTTCCCTCATTGTTACCAGACATCCGAATTCTCCCTTTGGGCTGCACCGAACCCTCGGAGCGTGGGCACCTTCTTCGTGCCCCCTCCTGGAGCCTGGCCCTGGGCTTCTGCACGTGTGGGTCCAGAGAGCAACTGTGCTGCTCCTGCCCAAACCATGCTGCCAGGAAAGGGCCAGGAGAGGAAGAGCACAGGCCTCTGTCATGCCAACCCTGGCACAGCTCCATCAGTCACAGAGTCACAGAACTTTAGAGGTTGGAAGGGACCTGCAGAGATCACTGAGTCCAACCTCCCTGCCGAGGCAGGATCCCCCTAGGGTAGTTCACACAGGAACGCATCCAGGTGGGGTTTGAAAGTCTCCAGAGAAGGAGATTCCACAACCAATTGGGACAGCCTGGGGTCACTGGTGATGGTCCCACTCATCAGGTCCCCCCCCAGTCAGACAGTGCCCATCCCAACCACAGCTCTCAGCCACCGCAGCCTGCTCCCGGGAGCAGGGCTGGCCGTGGTGCCTCTGCGCCCACACCCTCCCTACTGTATATTCTTCCTAAGAAAATAAAGCATCACTGTCCTATTAATTATGTGAGTTCTGGAGCAATATTTTTCCCAGAGTCACCTACTGGTTCACAGATTCGTTTTCCAGGCAGCTTAGCCAGTAGCCTGGCAACACGGTGACCTTCTGCTCCACTCAGCTCCCAGCGTTTTATTAGCCACACTGGACTCTCTCCACTGCTCCATATTGCTGAGCTCCTCATTAGTACAATTAATAAGCTGCTTCTGTCAATTCAATCAAATGCCAGGCTCGACAGCAGGAGAAAGCTTTGGCAGATCAAGTAGGGGAGATTCTGGGTAGCACTGGGAAATTGCAGGAAACCTTTCATCTCCCCCAAGGAGCTGAACAAGAATGGAATTGTGGGATTGGGATTCTCTCAGGTCATGTTTATTTATCGGTGGCTCGTTAGTATAATAAATCAGGTCTCCTGTCACTTTGAATGAAGTCATAGGTTCGCTGCAAAGAACTTGGCAGAACACCTTGATATTATTAGTGATGGTGCAGACAAAGCCTCATGAAAGGCGATGCCCTGGCCGGGGCCACAGGCACCCTTGCACGCAGCAGCTCATTCCAGCGCCCACCAGCAGAAGGCCACCGCCGGCCCTGGGCCAGAGCGGTCATCCCAGGGCAGCGCCTGGGCACCGGCATGGCCTTGGGACACATCAAGCAGCGTGCAGCCTGCCCCAGGTACCCGACAGCCATGGGAAGGGATGCCTCTGCCTGCTCTTGCTGCCTGCTCCAGGAGACATCCTGGTGGGAGACAGCCCTATCTTGGCCCTGCCAGGATGTGGCAAGCACTGATCCTGCGCCACGTGCAGCGGGCACATGTGACAGGGCTTTGCCTTTCACACCTCTCTGCGTCCCGCCAGACTTTGCCCTGGCTCTGACGTTGGGGTGCTCTTTGGATCCTGCACTGGCTCCAGGAGCTCCTGTGGCCGCAGTGCCAGAGGTGTCAGGCAGGACCCAGCTGCTGCTGTGGTAAAAGTCTGGCACTTGGACAGCTCTGGCTCCTGAGCCCACTGCGTCCCTGCATCCTCTGAACAGGATCTGCCAGCAGCAGGGGACCAGAAGGTGGCTTTTGGCATGGCACCTTTGGCATGGCACCTCCCCCTGAACAGGACACCCTAAAGTGAGGAGTGGGGCATGGTGGTCTGTGGAGGTGCTGGGTGGTCATGGTCTCCATGCCTGGATGTGGCACTTTCCCACAGCAGAGATCAGATCTGCTGGAAGCGATGCTGGATGGGAGTGAAGAAGAGCTGAGACTGCTCTGTCGTAGTCTGGATGCCCTAAATAGAGCAGCAGCACAGGTGTATGTCCCAAAAATATTCCTAAAATAAACTTCTCCAGGAAATCCTTTGATCTGGTCTGGCAATGAAAATGCAAATCTGAATAAAATCAGGTTTTAGAAAAGATTAATTGCTCTTTAGTTTAAATTTAGCTTAAAGGTTCTAGTTTATTGTTCTCTTTATTGCACAGTATTTGGTCTCCACACTGGGATAAATATTAAACTGTCCCTAATTTGTTGCTCACTGTCCCACTTTAGGGGACAGTTAACTCTCGACGTCACAGTCCCTGGGCTGAGCCTGCACCGCTAAGTGCAGAGTTGCCCAACTCAGCTGCAGGAACCTTCCCCAGGCCAACCCAACTCCGTCCCCATCTCTGTCCCCATCTCCTGTGCAGCGTCCATTCAGGAGCAGCCTGGGAAGCACCCGAGGCTCTGCTCCTGCTCATTAACTCTCCTGACCCATAAATGCTGCAGGAAACAAACAAACGTCCGGGAGGGGAGGGAGAGGAAGGGCTGTAGGTGTTGGCCTCAGGTCTGCAGAGCCAAAGCAGGCTCCAGATGAAGCTGCCATTGTGTGCAGTGATTTCCCAGGAAGAGCAGCCCTGGAGCTCTCCTCACCGCTGGCTGACCGGGAGGGCGTGGGTGGGTGCGGATTAGGGGTGGGGTGAGCCCGAGGGCTGCGGGGGTGTGTGGGGCTTTTGCTGCTGCTTTCTGAAGTAGACAGCACCCGCGGCAGACAGGACCGCACAAGCGCATCCCTGCAGCAGCGTGGGGCGAGGCGCTGGTGCCCAGCCCTGGCACGCACCGTGCGTGGCACCGCTGCTGGCCAGCAGCGCTGGTGCCTGACTCCGGCTCCTGGCCCGCCCTGGGGTGTTCTGGAGGACAGGCAGGGGCTGCGCTTGGGCAGCTGCACGCACACGAGCTGCAGGTTGCGTTTCTGTGGCCACCCACCCAAATGGCCCCAGGCCCGGGGAGCCCTCCCTTGCTGTGCCAGCCTCTCCAAGGCTTCTCACCCTTGCATCTCTTGCAGAGCTTGGCCTAAGCAAACCACTGCTTCAGCACCCGGCGGTGCCCAGCCCCTGCCCCTGTCTGTGTGACAGCAGGGCAGGCTGGCTGGGGGCACAGCACCCTCGCTGTCCTGCGCCACAGGGGATGCTGCTGCATCCTGCCACCCCTGCAAAGCCAGTGCCTGCCCCCTCCCTCCTTATCTCCCCTTTAGCAGCAGGGGTCCTGGCATCTCCTTAGTCCCCATTTCCTCTCCCAGTTCTTGTTGAGAGTGTCTGTGGGAGAACAATGTGGCCAAGGGCAGCAGTGTGACTCTGCCCCTTCCTCTGCCTGTCCGCTCATCTGCCTGGACATGGCCAGGGCACCCAGGCCTCAGGAACTCCTGGCATGGCTTGCACAGGGGCAGCAGGGCAGATGGAGAAGGGCTGGTCAGGGAGCCAGGGGAGAGAGAGGTGTTTGTCATGAGTTATCAGCCAGGCTGACACCCTCTGCCCTCCCCCAGAGTGCCTGGCAAGAAGGACAATGTTAAACTAAGGAGCTTCTTTCAGCACATCCTGGTCAAGGCCAGCAGGTTTTGAAGACCTCCCTGCTTTTCCAGCCCACGAGGAGCAGGGACGTGAGCTCACTCTTAATCTGGTGGCAGTGCTGATCAGGAACAGCTATGCCCACTTCCGAGGAGTGGCTGGGCACCAGCTGGAGGTGCAGCAGATAGTGTCCAGCCAAGGTCAGAGTGCTGCCAATGTCATGAGGGTTGTGGGGAGGGAGTGGAGCTGTGGGGCCGGCTCAGAACTCCCCAGCACTCCCAGCACCTCCTGGCACCCCTCAGCGCTCTCTGGCCTCCCCAGCCCAGAGCAGGCAGAGGGGTTTGCTCAGCACCTTAGGTCCACTCGGGCTCCTCCGCTGAGCCTCTTGTGCCATCCAGTGGTGAAGGCCCAGCCCAGGCTGAGCTTTCCCACACCACAGCTCAAAGCCAGGAAGAAGGGAGCCATGCTGGGCTGGATGGAGTCTGAGGAGCATCTACCCAGGGAGGACCCTCCACAGAACCGGCAAATGACAAGGGAATGTGCTGAGTCCCTAGCCAAAGCCAGGCAGGGCTGCAGGTCTCTGGAGGGTGCTTTGGCAGGAGTGTGCCCAGGGAGGAGAGCAGCCCAGGCACTGGGAGAGGAGAGCAGCCCAAGGGAGCTGAGCAGGGCTGGGCTGCAGCAGAGCCTCCCCTCCTGCCATGGAGACCTGGGAGCAGCCTTTGCTGAGGACGATGGAGGACCCACATTTCAGGATCAGGGAACTAGGCAAGCCCTCCCCTGGTCACCTCCTGGCTATTTCTCACCACTCACTCCAGCCAGGGGCAGGACAGGAATTGAGTGCTCTCCTCCCAAGCTAAACCACACTGGCTGGGATGGAAAGGCCGTTTGGGAATCATTTCAGCTGGTACCAGCTGTGCCACCTCTACCTGCTCTGCAAGGGCTTCTGCCCACTTCAGCACAGCCACAGCAATGAGCTTGGGCTACCTGGAGGGAAGCATGGGTGACCTCGGGCACTGCATACAGCATTGGCCATGCCTGTGCAGTTGGCTCCTAGCAGGCAGGATGGGACCCCCGCGGCTTATATTCTTGAGCTGATGCTGTGGGCAACTGCGCAGGTCTGGCAAGAGCTGAGTGGGACGGGGCTGGCAGAGGGAGTGAGGAGTAGAGAGAGCTTAAAGGACTGGGCTGGGAAGGCAGGGCCCCAGCAGCAGCAGTTGCAGCTTGGTAAAACACAGCAGGCTCCTTTCTGCTCCGAGGTATTTGGAGCAGCACAATTAGGACTGGCTTCTATTAACATGCAAATTTCTGCTGCCATGGCAATGCCCTTACACATGCAAATTGCAGTGAGAACCATTGTTGAAAAGACCTGTACTGGAACCTGGACTTTGAGCAGATGCTCCAAAATGAGCTTCCCAGAGCCTCCTGGGCAGCAGGAACAGCATTGCCAGTGCCCACCATGATCATAGAATGGACCATAAGAGGGAGAAACAAACCCTGGAGTGCTGCACCATGCTTGCTGATGGGGTGAGTTACAAGCACAGAATGTCAGGGGCTGGAAGGGACCTCCAAAGCTCATCCAGCCTCAGCCAGAGCAGGATCTCCTCTACCAGATCACACAGGAAGGCACCCAAGCAGGTTTTGAATATCTCCAGAGAGGGAGACTCCACAACCCCCCTGGGCAGCCTGTGCCAGTGTTCTGTCACCCCCACAGTGAAAAAATTCCTCCTCATGTTTATATGAAACTTCCTATGCCTCGGCTAGGAGGGCAGCAGTTTGCAGCTGGCAGCACCGCTGGTACCCGTGTCCCCGTGCAGAGCCCGGGCCCGTTTGCTCCGGTGCTGACGTGCCAGCAGTAGCAGGCAGGGTGGCCTGACCTCGCTGATCCGTGGGAATCTCCTTCCACTGCCACCGGCATCTGATCCCAGATTCCAGAACAGCAGCCGTGCCCCGGGCTGCTCTGCGGAGCAGGGCTGGGCTGGGAAGACTTCTCCTTCCCCACGCTGCCAGACTTGCCTGCAGCAGAGCCTGGCTGCTGCCCAGCATCGCCGCAGGCTGCCCGGGGCAGCCGTGGCTGGCCCAGAACCGCAGGCGCTGCGGAGCCAGCACCGGCTTGCCCTGCTGGCGGGCACTGCGGAGCCGCAGATCCCGACCCCAGAGGCAGGAGCATGTTTTCTCCTGCGCCTACTTGGGACGGAGCCTCTAGCAGCTCCACACCGACTGCGCTCCTGCTGCAGCACCGAGGGCTGTGCTGGGGAGCTCGGTGGCCATCGCACCGGGCCCCTTGGTGGGCAGCCAGACCCCGAGAAAGCGGAGACGTTCCGCACACACGTCCCTCTGCCAGGCCATGTCCCTATGCGGCCGGGGCCACCACCACGAGGTGGCAGTGCACGAACGGCATGAAGAGGGCCTGGGGTTCTGCCACGCCAGCAGAGCCCTCTCAGGCTCCTGGCAGCAGCCACATGGCTTCCAACCGCATCTCAGGGCGGATCCGCTGGGTGCCCAGGGTCCTGTTCCCCAGAGCCCTTGGCCCAAACCTCGGGTACTCCGCGTGGAGCCGTGGCCACGGCAGTGAGCTGCCACCTGCGGCAGCGGGGCGTGGGAGCAGCCGGAGCTCCTCAGAGGGTCGCGAGTGGGTGGACAGGACACGCAGTAGCGCACCGCAAGCACCTGGTTCAGCGCTGCCCAGGGCAGGAGGGAATTCCCACCCCCCGGGGAGCCAAAAGCCGCTCAGCTGCGGAGCCGACAACTAACGCCCGCCCGCGACAGCGACACCGCCCCGGCCCCGCCCCGGCCCGGCCCCGGCCCGGGCCCGGCCCCGCCCCGGCCCCGCCCCGGCCCCGCCCCGGCCCCGCCCCGGCCCCGCCCCGGCCCCGCGGCCCCGCCCCGAGCCGCCTGCGAGCTGACGTTACCGAGACGCAACGTGACGTACCGTGACGCGTGGGGCGGGGCCGGGCCGGGCCGTGCGGGCAGCGCGGGGCCGGGCCGGGCCGCGCTGGGCCGGGGGATGCGGGGAGTGGGGCCGGGCGTGCGGGCCGCCCGCGGGGCGCTGCCGAGGGCCCTGTTGCTGGCAGCGGCGGCGGCGCTGTGGGTGCGGGTGGCCGCCGCCGAGCCCTGCGCCGCGCCCTGCTCCTGCCGCCGCGGCCTGCTGGACTGCAGCCGGCACCGCCTGCCCGGCGGGCCGGGCCCGCGGAGGATCCCGCCGCTGCCCGCCGGCACCACGGGCCTGTGAGTGAGCGCAGCGGGCGGGGTGCGGTGCGGCGGGGTCTAACGGGCGGCGGGGCAGTCCACAGACTGCGGGCTAAGAGGCTGCAGCGGGGAGAGATGTGTGGGGCAGGGGCCTAGTGGCGTCTGCCGGCTGGGTAGGGGCAAGTCCGTGGCCTGAACGAGCCTCCCGGCAGCCGCAGAGCTGCTCTCAGCCGGGCGCGGCAGGCCGCGGTACCCGGCGGCGCTGGCGCTCGGTGCCCGTGAGCTGTTTTTCGGGCCCGGTATGGCGGAGCCTAGCAGCGCCGCGGGCAGTACCGCGCTGGCGAGGGAATAACGGCAGCCGACTCTGGAGTCGGGCTCGCAGGAGCAGCGGCAGCCCTGAGAGGGGATGCGGCCTGAAAGCAGCTGGCCCCGCTGCGCTAACAGCCGCCCCGGTGAAGGCTGCGGGGCCGCTGGGGCACAGGTGTTGTGCGGCAGGAACCGGCTGTGGTCAGGCAGTCCATGGTGACGCTACTCAAGCCGGGGCTGGACATTCTTCAGGTCAGGCTGTAGGACGCTGTCCCTTAACGATTGTGCTTGGAAATGTCAGTTGTGTACTGTGGTAGTTCTGCCGCTTCCGACCTCTGCATCCCTTTGCTGCTTCGCAACTCGGTGACTCCTTCGTTTTCCCTCAGGAAAAATATTGTGGCCTCCCCTTCACGCTTGCTGACATTGCTTTTACCAAAAAACCTCCCCGAACAATTAAGAGCCACCCTTAGTCCGTGCTCCCGAAAGTTTAATTAGACCAGGTGCTAATTAGTGTTTACACAGGGTTGAGAGCAGGGCACCTTTATTCTTCCTTGGCCGTTCCTGTCGCAGCCACCGTTGCCTTTGTCACCTTTGCTTGCAGCGTGCTGGCAGGCGCTGGAGTGTGGGGTACCTCAAACCCCGTGTTTGTGTGTGCAGAGGAGTTGAGTTGTGGAGCTGTGTTGGAGTTGTTGTGCTTCCCAGTTGACTGGGAACTCAGAACTCATTTGGAAGCTGATAGAAACTTACAAACCACTGCTCAGTTAATTCCAGGTGAGAGTCTGATCCGTGTTAACCCCGGGCATGGCAAAGGAAGCCTTTCCCCTTTAGAGTTCTGTAGTTGTCTTCTTTCCTTGTATGATGAACAGCTAGAAACGTTAAGGAGAAAATGTGTGTGAAACTTTTGGGTTTTGGGAAGGTCCAAGGATGCCTCAGGGAGATGTGAGTTGGTATTTGTCAGGTGGGTAACAGGCAAAACGATTTCCATGCTGTTGGGAGAGCAAGTTTTCAAGCTTCAGCAGACACTTGTGTCTCTCTCTGCTGACAGAGGGTGTGTTTATCACTGCTTGGCACAAAATGCAGTGGGGAGAAGTGGAGCTGCCACTGGGCTTGTGTTATGCAAGCTGACATGTGCTGCAAACAATAATTAAGTGTATCATAGAGTGACAGAACGGTTTGGGTTGGAAGGGATCTTAAAAGGTCATCTAGTCCAACCCCCTGCAGTGAGCAGGGACATCTGCTGCTAGAGCAAGTGGTTCAAAGCCCTGTCCAACCTGGCCTTCAACGCTTCCATGCATGGGGCATTCACAACCTCTCTGGACAACCTTTGCCACTGTCCTGCTGCCCTCAGAGTGAAGAATTTCTTCCTCCTCACTAGTCTAAGTGTCTCTCTTGTAGTTTAAACTGTCACTTCTTGTCCTGTCACAACAAGCCCTGCTGCAAAGCCTGTCCCCGTCTTCCTTATTGGCCCCTTTGAGTAGTGAAAGGTCACGAGGAGCCTTCTCCTGGCTGAACAGCCCCAACTCTCTCACCCTGTATTCATGGCAGAGGCTTCGTCTTTGTGGTCATCTCCTGAACCTGCTGAGGGCTCCAGAGCTGGGGCAGATTCCCCTCCCTCAGCTGCTGCTCACACTGCTGGGGATGCAGCCCAGGACAGGGTTGGGTCTGGGTTCCAGATGCATATTTCCAGCTCATGTTGAGCTGCTCATCAGCCAACATCCCCAGGTCATTCTCTTTGGGGCTGCTCTCCATCCCTTCTGTGTATGTTCTCTGTTGTGGCTTTCAGAATTTTGGCAGATGAAGTGTGTGGGGGTGACATTTTTTCTTCCCTAGGACTGCTGTAGCAGTTTGGGAGCTGAAAGAGCTCTAATATGTACAAGATGTTTAATCAAAGCTTAACTTTTCTTGCCTGAAAAGGTCCCTGGTATGCTTTTCCCCTCTCAGATCTGTAATGCCATCTCACCTAAATTTAAGAACTGAAAATTCTTGGGTTTCTTAACTCTTTCAAACCACTTCTTGTAGAATCAAACAGGTTGGAAGAGAGCTCCAGGCTCATCCAGTCCAACCTAGCACCCAGACCATGGCACTAAGTGCCCCAGCTAGGCTTGGCTTCAACACCTCCAGCCACAGAGACTCCACCACTTCCCTGGGCAGCCCATTCCAGTGCCAATCACTCTCTCTGCCAGCAACTTCCTCCTAACATCCAACCTGAACCTGCCCTGCCACAGCTTGAGACTGTGTCCCCTTGTTCTGTTGCTGGTTGTCTGACAGAAGAGCCCAACCCCACCTGTCTACAACCTCCCCTCAGGTAGTTGTAGAGAGCAATGAGCTCTGCCCTGAGCCTCCTTCTGCAGGCTGCACACCCCCAGCTCCCTCAGCCTCTCCTCCCAGGGCTGTGCTCCAGGCCCCTCACCAGCTTCGTCAGCTTTCTCTGGACACTTGCAGGTGATGCTTCCAGGGTCGCAGGTGTTGGGTTTTGGGTTTTCATAAGACCAGGAGAGCACCTTCAGAACACATTTTCATGGCAGTAGCGTTCAGGCAACTGTAGCTTCATGTTTCCTACAGAATTACCTATGCCTAGTGGCTAACCTGGTGGGTGATGGTGTCCCTGCTTATGGTGGGAGTTGGAACTAGATGATCTTTGGGGGCCCTTCCAACCTAGACCATTCTGTGATCAAAGGGGTGTGAATTCGAGGAGTTGGCCAGAATTTTTGGGTATGTCTGCATCTCAACCTGACACTCTTTAGAAGTCCTGTCTGCAGGACAGCCATCTGCAAGGGAAGGGAAGCAGGACACTGGTGTTTGGTGCCTTCCAGTCCTGTACCTGTGCCTGAAGGTGTTTCTATGTGCTGGTAGCTAAGGAGATGATGAGTAAAAGCAGCCTAAGTATTGGTGAATCAGTTCAGCAGGTTGGATTCACAGCAGGTTCTTTGGGTGAGTTCAGGCTGTCTCAGCTCAGTGACTGCATCATCACCTGCATGGTGCTGTGGAGAGGAGGCAGCTGTGCTCAGTTGGGCTTGAGTTAAGATCACTCTTCAGTACTGAGCATACAATAATCTGGCTTCCAAGGTGTTTGTCAGTGCCCATCAGGTAGTAAAACCGTGCCGCCGGTGCTGGTCCAGACCAGCCTGTGTGCCAGGTACTGTGGCATGGTTTTGCTCCCTGGTGCAGTCTCTGGACTACAGGCTGTAGTCTCTTCTCTGGTCTGTACTTAAGTCCAGTGGAAAGTGTGGCTCTGGTGAAACCAGCTGCTGCCAAGATCAAGTCTACCCAGCCCTGACCAGGTGCCTCCATGTTGGAAGGATCCAGGAAAAAGCCTTCCTCTGGGATTTGGGATCATGTTGCCTGTCTGTTGAGTGTGGCTGGTGGCCCCAGGGCTGTGCTGGCGCTTCTGGCATGCCCAGAGCTGTGAGACTGTGCAGGCTCTGGCAGAAACAGAGGGTGTCCTGGGGGTTCAGACTCCCTGCACCTGGGCAGCCAGCTCCAGCATCAGGGTGTGCTCCATGGGGTTTTGTTGCTGGCATTTAGGATCAGCTTCATTACTGCACACACGGAGGGAGCAAGCCTGCAGAGCAGCATGCCCTGGCTCTGGGCACTGTGTTCTGCTCCAGCTTCTCCTGGTTCTTCTGTTGTTTTTAATTGCAGGAATGCATAATTGTTTCCAAACCTGTTTGCTGCTGTATCTGTGTAATTTACATTTTGATGTAATTAAAAGCATACATTAACAACTGTCTGACTTGCCATGACACCCAGGATTTGAATAATTCATTGCTAGGATGATCTCTGTAGTGCTGAGCCTGAAGTTAACAAATAGTCTGCAAGTCTCTGCTCTCTCCCAACAGATTCTAGTCTAACAGATCAGAAGTACATTGGGAATGCCATAGGCACTGGGGTGAATGAAACCAGGTCCTGCTCAGGTTGTCTTCAGGTTACTGGCAGGTCTTGCCTTCATGAGGGTTTCCTGACTACCACCAGCAGGCACTTACTGTTCCTTGGATTGAACTTGTACTTCCCTTAGTTGTGGTGTTTGGACAGCTTGGTGTCTGTACAGGTTCAACCCTTGGTGTAGTTGAAGTTGGATACTAAGCACTTGTGGGAGCAGATGAGCCTGTGGGTGTCATGACTGCCTGAGCCTGCTTGTCAGTGGAAGTAGCTTTACCTGATCAATTAAACGTTCATGTCCCCTTTGACAGACACATGGTAGCTCAGGTCTCAAAGGAGAGTTTTGTCTTCTGTGTCAGCAGAGCTGCAGCCTGCCTGATGATCTTAAACTAGCTGTAATAAATGTGTTGTGTTCCTTCTGTAGTCATGAGAGAGAAGCAGTGATACAGGACCTTATCAGGGGAACTCATCAGGAGGTGAACAGCTTTTGCTGAAAATAGCTCATTATAGCTCAGTCCTTGATGTCAGAGCTGGAAACAGTGAGAAATCAGTTGCCTTGCTGACAAGCCAGCAGCAAGGCTTTTGGGTGCAGCAGGCAGTGGGTAGGCAGCTGTGGGCAGTTTTTGGCTGTGTGAGGTATGAGCTCCAGGGCTTCACCTCCTTTCTGAGCTTTGCAAAGACACCAGAAAGAGTTGGTTGCACCATCTGTCCTCACTGCTGTGACTAGCACCATGTTTCCATCACAAACCAGGGGTTTTTTGGTCATGCTTTGACTCATGTCACAAAGTAATCCGTGCTCAGTCAGCTTTCAGAAGTGGACCTTTTGTTTTTCCTGTGATGTTTTATGCACAAGGCCAAAGAAAAAGACTTCTAGAATGAAAGTGGTGGGAATGGCACCAACAGACAGCATGGAC
Source organism: Pogoniulus pusillus (assembly GCF_015220805.1). NCBI lineage: Eukaryota > Metazoa > Chordata > Aves > Piciformes > Lybiidae > Pogoniulus > Pogoniulus pusillus. Next base: position 6,783,237 of record NC_087302.1, read on the forward strand.
CAGGTGGAACCACTCTTGCCCAGTGACACAGTCTAGCTCCTGCATTTGATTCCTATAAGCAAAGCCAGCAGCACTCAGGCACATCTTTCAGAAGTGCTCCAGCCTCCTGTCTCTCCTGTTTGGTCCTCTCCATTCTTTTTGCCCCCCTCCCCCCGCTGTGTTTCTTTGCAACAACCCTGCTGTGCCCAGGCAGCTTCTTTGAGCCATGGGGCAGGCTGTGCCCAGGCAGCTTCTTTGAGCCATGGGGCAGGCTTAGAAGATGAGACCCTTCCTGCGGGGACAGCTCATACCGGACGTCTGGGCAGAAACTGCCTTCCTGTCCCTGGAGAATTCTTTTTTGCAGTAGGCAAATACTGTCTCTGTAGCTGTGATTTAAAGCAAACCACTCTGCTCAGGTGTGAGCTGTCTTTCTAGAAGCCTTTTTAAAGAACAAACTGATGCGAACAGAACTGAACTGGCCTGGCTTTTCTTGTGAGTGACCACTAGAGCAGGAGGAATCCTTCCTTTGGGGAGAGAAGTGCGTGTATCATAGATGAAAAAGTAAAGCAAACATGTTTGTTTTCTTTCCCAGGAGCTAGAATAACTTCTTTTCCTCTCTTCTCTAGGGATTTAAGTCATAATCACTTACTGTCATCCAACTGGAGCATTGACTTGTCTGTCCCTACACTACAAGAAGTGTAAGTTGCTTTGGATGAGGATAAACTCTTAAAGATGTTCCACCTAATTCTAATTAGTACATTTATTGCGTGATAGCTGCTCTGGCTTGTAGAAATATTCAGTGCCAGTTAATTGAAAGTGGATGCTGTGTTGGCAGAACATTTTATGTGCAAAACTGGTGCTTTGTGAGCAGAAAACTTGCTTGGAAAAGATGAGGAAATCAATATTTTTAAAAAAATAAGGAGCTGTGTGTGTTTGATAGCCCATTCCAAGTGAAAAAGGAGTAATAATTCCCACTAGAGTAGTTAAAAACTATCATGCCTTGCTTTGAAATTGTTAAATTGTCAGCATTTTACCTTTGGGGGTGGGTAATATTTTTTTGTCAGTTACTAAGTGTTATTAACAGAACAGAATTGTTCACTCAGTCCTCAGTTCACTTAGTGATAGGAGTTATTTCCACTGCATACAAAGGGGTTTTCTTTTCTCTGAGGTGCAGTAATCTCCTTTTTTTGTTTTCAAGGAAAATGAATTACAATGAGCTGAGTGAAATTCCATATTTTGGAGAAACAACTTCTAATATCACTTTCCTCTCGCTGTAAGTAGGAGCTTCTTCTGCTTTAACAAAGGGGGCAACCCATCAGAGTTCTGCCAGCCTGTTGTAGGGAAAGATAGCTGCCGGCATTGCTGCTTTTGTCTTGAAATACTGCTCCTCTAAAGTGCTTCAGGGACTGTGTAAGCACTCTTGAAAGAAATACAAATCACTTAGACAATCAAGTCACCCTAAATTACCAATAAAATGCAGTCAACCAAAGCAGGCAGCTTTGAAGGGGAAGGATTCACTCTAGGAATGACAGTTCCCACAAGGAACAGCCCAGCTACCAGCCCCAGTATTTGAATCTATTCATAGATGAGGTGGTAAATAGCTCTTGAATTTTCAGTATTGCTTTAGGAATTAACACCTGGAAGTGTGTGATAGAGCTCCCGTGTCACAGCTTGCTAATAACGTTGATTTACATGCTCCTAGGGCTGTGTCAGCTGTGCTGCTTGAAGGATGGGGAAGGGGATGATAACTGTGTTTGTTGGTGGTGTTTTTCAGGGTGCACAATATCATTCCAGAAATAAATGCTGAACAACTCCAAGTTTACCTTTCACTGGAAAATTTAGATCTTAGTTCTAATCTCATCTCAGAAATCAAAGCTTCTTCTTTTCCACGGATGCAACTGAAGTACCTGTGAGTACAAGCGGTCGGTTGCGGCTGGGATTCCTGCCTCTGCAGCAGGACACAGGCAGTCCTGTGTGACTCTGAACTGGTACCACAACACAGCTACACCTGTGCTTGAGCTGAAGCACTTCTCATGTGTGCTGGGTTTAGGCTAGTTGGAATATTTTAATGAGAGAAATTAGATCATTGGTTGTCAAAAGAAAATCGTGCTGAGGTCTGTGTCATTCACTGGTCTACCAATCTGGATTGTGTTTTTCTCACGCAGCAGAGAAAGCAACAAATGATGTTGTCAAAGTGCAGGTGTGATGGTTTGGGTGTTACCTGCCCCCCACACACTTAGAAAATCACACAGGCTAGACTCAGCTGAGCTGGAAATTAGAATGAAGCTTTATATTTACAGCTTAGCACAATATCCAAGCAGGTATCTACAATCTCTACAGCTATAGACAAGTTAAAAAGTAATACAGAAACACAACAGCCCTCCCAGAAACCAGAGTCCCCAGGAGGGGCTCCCAACCACCCTTCCACCTCCTTTCTACCCCTCTACTTTATCCCAGACTTTGCTTTACATTCAAGATGAGTTTGGAGAATCAGCCAGGAGGGTTAGGGAGCAGACAGATTAGTTAGACAGAAAGTTAGAGAGAGAAGGGAGGCAGCCAGAGACAGAGAGCAACTCTGTTGTCTATGTTTGTGTTCTTGTTTTTATACATCTCAGCAAGCCTGTGAGTGAAGCAGACATCACCATTGTTTCCTTTTCACAGCCTATAACCAAATTCCTCTCACTAAAATATTCCAGCTAGGCTCAAACTAGCACAGTCCACCCCTGTCTGTTTCACTCAGAGTATTGCTGAGAATTGTCTGTCTAATCTAAAACAACATTTACAGTAATGAATATCACAACTACAGGTCCTGGAGTGATTCTGCCCATTTGGAGCAGTTCACCATTGATGGTTCTAACTGAAGTGTGGATATGCAGTAAAAACCAGCTCCTTGCACCGGTTCCTTTGGGCAAAATGGTTTAGTTTGGTAAACCAGAATTCAGCTCTGTGATGTGACTCATATGAAACTTGAGCTCTAATAATTAGTGGTCGCTCTGAAGTGCTTGTGCAGTTAGCAGAATTCTGAAAGGCCTCATTTCCTCTTCCTTTCCTAGGAATCTGAGCAACAACAGAATAACTACTCTAGAAGCAGGCTGCCTTGATAACTTGTCTAGCTCTCTAATGGTAGTGAAGCTGAACAGAAACAGGATCAGTGTGATCCCACCAAAGATCTTCAAACTGCCTCATGTGCAGTTTCTGTAAGTAGCTGTTTTCTCCAAGCTTAACCCTCTGGTGGTTACTGCTGCGTTGCTCCCCTCAGTGTGTGCTCTTGGCTTTCACAAAGTGCTGCTGGTGCAAGATGTCTTAATATTTGAATGTCTTCTCTATAAAAAGGGAACTGAAGAGGAACCGGATTAAAATCGTGGAAAGTCTGACATTCCAAGGGCTGGAATCCCTGAAATCCTTGAAAATGCAGCGCAATGGGATTAGCAGGCTGATGGATGGGGCTTTCTTTGGCCTGGGCAATATAGAGGAACTGTGAGTATGCCTGGTCGTGGAACTTCTCCTAAGGGCTGGCTGTGGAGGGTTGTGTGCTGTGTGGCTTCCTTTGCCTCGGGGCTGTGCTGAGATCAGCAGCACAGGGAATGAGTTTACAGAGCTGTATTTTCCCATGATTTTGCCATCACATCTGATTACTCCAGAGCTGGAAAGATAAGTGCTGCTCTAGCCACCTTCTTCCCACTTGGTGATCAAGGATGCTCTGACTCTGTAGGGTGCTTTTGATGGTTTGAATTTGCAGTCCCCATGCCGGGGGCTGGCTCTTTGTTATGAGGCTATTTGATAGAGGTGCTGCAAGGCTGTGCTGTGCGGTGAGAGCAAAAGAGCTGTGACAAGAAGTAACTTTCTGAGCACAGAGATTACAGTTTGCATCTGCCACTGGATCACTGCAGCTGGTGTTGAGTTAGTTCATCATATGCTTTAGTTCACTCTTGATGTCAGGCAAAATTAGTGGTGCAGTTGGGGTTGGACTTGATGTTCTCTGGAGGTCCTTTCCAACCCGTGACGTTCTGTGATTCTCTGACTTTGGGTTGCCCTTTAGGGCTTAATGTCAGTGAATAACTGTAAGATCCACAAGGTGAAATTTTGTAAAAGTACATTTCAGTGATTATCTGTTTGGCAGATGTTTTTTTTTCCTTCTCCCTTAGGGAACTGGAACATAATAACTTAACAGAGGTAAACAAGGGCTGGCTGTACGGGCTGCGGACGCTGCAACAGCTCTACGTCAGCCAGAACGCCATTAACAGGATCAGCCCAGATGCATGGGAGTTCTGCCAAAGGCTTTCTGAGCTGTGAGTCCTGAGCTGCTTCTCATTGGGGTTTTGCAATGCTGCAGGAGCAGATGGGATAGCTTGTGTGCAGCAGGAGTGAGTTAGCAGAGGAAGTGCTGTGCAATGCTGCCTGTTAGAAGTTTTCTGTTAGAGACATTCATCAGAACGCAGTAGTTAATCAAGTTTGATAGTATCTTTGTAATTAATCCTGCCCTGCTTGCCTCTAAAGTCTGTGTCCAATGTTTCTAGAGACTTGTCATACAACCAGCTAACTCGCCTCAAGGAGTCTGCCTTCGTGGGACTTGGTTTGTTGGAGAAACTAAACCTGGGTGACAACCGCATCAGTCACGTTGCTGATGGAGTGTTCAGAGGGCTGGCAAACCTCCGGACCTTGTGAGTACAGAGATCTTCACTGCACTGCAGCTTTATGCAGGGGAGCTTTAAGAAAGAAAAGCAATGAGTCTTGCAGTGTGTGCTCTGCTGCTGCTGTCTGCTCTCCTGCCTGCAGGTCTGCTGGGGCTGATGAGATCACAGTTCTGGCTCAGCTGAAGCCTACCAACTGCTTGGTGTTAGTGGCACTGACAGCAGTCAGAAACAGTGCCTTTTGCCCATGAGTGCCCAGTTTTGTGTTGTACTGGTTCTGGGTAGTCAGCTGGCATAAATACCAGTTGTAGAGTGAATGGTCAGCCTGGAGCTCATATTGTTCCAGAGGGATTTACTAGGTTGGAACCTCAGGAACCAAATGGTGAAGCCTTTTGGTTGTAGAAGGTGAGGTTCAGCCCACCCTGTTCGTGTGCTGGGGCCCAGGCGCCACGGGCAAGAGGGAGCAGCTTTCCTCTTGCTATGAGAGGCACAGCTTTGCACTGCCAGCACCCTTCATGGCAGCTGCAGCTGTTTGATGTTTCTGACAAGAAAAGACTCAATCCTGGCTCTTAAAAAAACAAATGTCCCAAGTAGATCAGAGCAGCAGCAATCATCCTGAACAATGGCAGTTGAGAAAGGAGTGAAAGTTTGTAACCCCTCTGTCAGTTCATTAAATAAATGCTTAAATAAGCAAACTCACCAGAGAGATTTATGTAAGCAGTCATATTCTGTTAACCTTAATGCAACCTTTTAATGAAATAATTAAAACTAATTTCTGGGATTTAGACTAGCATGAAAAAGAACAAGAGCAGATTAATTAGTAGGTTTTCTTGGGCTCCTCAGGGGCGTCAGCAGCCAGAGGCTGGCCCTTCGCTGGGGCTGGAATGCGCAGGACAGGGGCAGTGCTGATTAACAAGGCTCCAAGCATTTGTGCCCAGCCAGGCATGAGGAGCCAGCTCCTGGCTCACACAATGAGGGGCTTTTCTTTGGAGCTGCTCACTCATTTTCCTAAGTGGTCTGAGTAGTGGAGTGTAAAAATACTTCAAACAAGAGGAGATGCTGTGCTGCTGTTGGATCAGGGCCGGTGGTGTTTGTACTCCTTTGTTTCAGCACTCAGGCTGACATCAGGAAAAAGTTTTTCAGGGAGAGAGTGGTCAGGCACTGGAATGAGCTGCCCAGGGAGGTGGTGGAGTCACTGACCCTGGATGTGTTTAAGGGTCGTTTGCATGTGATGCTTAGGGATATGGTTTAAGGTGAATCTTGTAGAGTACAGTTATAGGTTGAACTTGGTGATCTTGAGGGGCTTTGCCAACCTGGATGCTTCTGTGATTCTGTAATCAATATCTCTGTGCATGTTCAGCTGTTGCCACTCTTCTGCAATGTGGCTTTAATGAGAGTCTGCTCAAACTGTGTGATGACCTCAAGGTGGTAAGAGCAAGATAGGATTAAAGGTGTATCTAAGAACAGCACTCAGGTTGGACATCTTGCCGTGTGATTTACTCTGTAACACTGTGAGCAGCCTGGCACTGGTACCCCTCCAGCATTCACAGTGGAGTTGTGAAGCAGGCCTGGAGATAATTCTAGCAGCAAGTTTCAAGTCACAAGGATTACCAACTCAAAACCAAATTACATCCACGTTGAGTACCTTATCTCCAACAACTTCAAAGAGAGGAAAGACTTAAATGTGAGCAAGTGTATGTTAAGAGCTTGTGACACATGAATCATGTAACCCTTTTTGTCCTAAAGTGTGTGTATATGAACTGTGGAACTGACTGCTGCATGGTTTACTTCCTGCATACTTCCAGAGGGAAAAAGAAGAAAATGATGTTTTGCCACTGACAGTGTCTCTCCAGTCTCTTGCAGGATAATATCCTACTTAATTTGGTAGATCACTTTCCCACCATTAGCACTAGGCAGGCAGTGTGAGATGAGTTGATGTATACAAGTGCCTGTATATGTAGGTTACTTTCTGGGCCAGCACCATCAAGCTGTGATACCTAGGAAAGTGCAGTGCAGGTGGACTTGCTTTTAGACATTCCTCTGCAGGGATATCAAAAGAGATGAAACAGTGATTTTGGCAGAAGCTCCTGGCTCAACCCATGGCATTCAAGCTAAAACTGCCACTGAATTAATTTCTCTTGTCATGAACCATATTCATAGAATTCTTTTGGTTAGAAGAGACCTCTTAGATCATCGAGTCCAACCATCAGCCCAACACCACCATGGCCATTAAGCCATGTCCCAAAGTGCCATTAATCCAAAGATTAATTCAAATCAAACATTTCAGTGGGGGCATAACTTAAAGTACAGGTTGAGGAACCTGAAGGATGGGTCTTCAGAGGTACTTCTTGCCTTCCTTAGTTGATGGCACAGTCACAGAGGAGTTTGTGTTTGAAGGGATCTTTAAAGGTCATCCAGTCCAACCCCTCTGCTAATTCAGAGGCACCTACAGCAGGGTGCCCAGGATCACAGTGGCAGCTGGGTTTGGAATTCCTCCTGAAATTCCTCCACATCCTGACTTCATAACAGATGGCCACTGACAAAAGGAATGAGTAGCTAACAGCATTTTGTTCACTATGCTCTGCCAGTTCTACTCCAAGGCTGGCAGCTACTCTCTGAAGCCTTCACTTCCTTGTTGCATTGCTTTTGCTGCTCAGGCTGCCCTCCGATGTGAGGGGCTGAGGCTCTGTGCAGAGGTCAGTCAGAAATCCCATTAGCTGGTAACGAGATTTGGGAACAGAACAGCAACTTCATTCTGAAAATCTACCACTTTGAGCCTGGCAGCCTGACACTCTAACCTGTGTGTAATCCCTTAATATGCTAATGCTGTTATAAGCCTGTTCCCCAGGAAGATGAATGCAGCTGGTGTGTTAGTTAATTCACTTGCATGAACCAGCTTGCCTCAGGAGCCTCTCCCAGCTCCTGGTGAGCAGCCCAGCACATGACAAGTGCTGTCAGACTGGGGCTCTCCTTCAGTACCACATCAAGGGGCTGTACTGCAGAATTCATTTGTGGTTCTGTCTGCAGCACTGATCTCCACCAATTCTTTTTTTCCATCTCTGAAATGGGAAATGCATCTTCTGAGATGCTTAGCATTGTAAAAGATTTGAGACCTCCCAGGTAACCCTGTGCCAGGACACCAGAGCTGACCAGCACAACAGTTGGTTCTCCTCCTTTGCTCACCACTGCCAGTGCTCATCATGCTGTTAAAAGGCTTCTTTGTAAGAAAACTCTTCTCCTGCAGGGACTTGAGGAACAACGAGATCTCCTGGGCCATGGAAGATGCAAATGAAGCATTTGAGGGACTCAGCAGGCTGGATAAACTGTATGTATCACAGGCCACTGATGGCATCACCTCCCAGGCACACAGAGTGGAGGGAGAGTGCAAAATGTTAAGTATCTGTTAAATCAGTGGCATGAGGCAGAAAACCTTCCTAGCTGACAGCTGTGCTGGGTGTGCTTCCAGCTGTGTGCTGCAGCCTCATAATGTAGTTTGGCTTCCACACTCAGGAGGATGGGACCTGTGTCACCTTGCCACAGCAACCTGTTTTTGGCTGCATTTCTTGTTGAGTAGCCTAGTTTTGCTGTGTGGTCGTGGCCACTTCTTGTGCTGATTTGATTTGGGTAAAAGTTACTGCTTATTAAATAAAAGCCCAAAGCAGCTAAAGTATTTTTGAGCAACTGTGGAGCATTGGTGAATTAGCAGCTTTTCAGTACTTAGACTTTGCACTTTGCATCCAGTGCCATCTGCTTTGCAGCATAAGCATCCTGTGAAGGGATGTTTATGACACTGGTTATGACAAACAGCTTGGTCTGAGGATGCAGGCTCTAAGAATGAAAAGGAAACCTTGTTCTTGGGAAAATTTAGTTGTCTTTAACCTAAAAAAATAAGTATATGATCTTATAGCTCAGCTATAATTAGGAAAAACTTTGTAATTACATCACAGGGAACTTCTTTTGGGTCATATTTGTGAATACATTAATTGGACTCTGTTTTTTTTTGGGGGGGGGGGGCTTTATCTTTCAGAATCTTGCAAGGAAACCAGATTAAGTCAATTACCAAAAAAGCATTCTCTGGTCTTGAAGGACTTGAACATCTGTAAGTACTTTGCAGAACTTCTAATTATTTCAGTCTCAGATCTTCAAGAGTTTAACTGAAGGCAGATGAAATCATCCTTGCCTATTGTTGTTCTCTTTGCTTACCTTACAGAGATTTAAGCAACAATGCAGTGATGTCCATCCAAGAAAATGCATTTGCTCAGGCTCAGCTGAAGGAGCTGTAAGTTCATAACAGCTATTTACAGTTCTCTACCAGTTCTGCCTTGCAAAGAACCTTTCAGCCAGTGGAGGGATGGCTGAAGTTGACTGTAGTCTGCTTTCATCTCTACATACTTAAAGCAATGCTGGTAAATGATCAGCACAGAGTTGGTAGCAGTGTGCTTGGATTAAAGGTTTGATAAAATCTCTTTAGTTGAAATTAGTAGAAAATACTTTTCTCCTGCAGTGCTGCACCAGTAAGTTTGCCACCTATTAGGATTTTGCAGCAAGCAAATGTTGCTGCTTGTAGACTGACCAAGAGAGAAAATTCACTAGGAATGTCTCAGAAGGCTTTGCAAACTCTACATTTTGCCCTCCTTTTTTGGGGAGGGCTAAAGAAAGGCTTTAAAATTCACAGCTCAGCAGATGCTTAAGCTATTGGAGGCTCTTGTGATCTTCAGATGTTGCAACATGCAGTGACCTTCACACCCAAGCCTAATCCTACTGTAAGGCAGGCATCTCTGAGATAGTCTCTGAATTTCATCTAATCTGTTTTAAAACTGTTAGTCGATTAGTTACTCATAGCCAGATGGGCTTAGTCTGCAAGATCTGCCAGTTTGAGGAGGTATTTTTGGTGTTCAAGACTTTCCTTGCCTTATTTTCTAATGTATCTTCCACTGAGGGGTCGTTGGTACAAGTGGTGGAATCTTGCTTTGCTTGCCTCTCTTCCCCACTGCTGGATTCACTGGTGGCAGATCAGTGACCTTCTCTAGGAGATCCTACTCTGACAGGGGGTTTGGATTGGATGATCTTTTTGAGGTCATTTCCAACCCCTAAATTCTGTGGGTCTGTGAAACCATTAGACTTTCTTCAGTCAGTTGTGCTCCTACCTAAGGGTAAGGAAACTGAGAGCAGGTATGGGGAGGAAAGTGACCTATATTTGTTCCCTGTGTGCAGTTATTTCTCTACTCCACAGAAAAAAAATCTGCAGTAGATACCTTTATGAAATAAATCCACACTAATTCTTCAATATTTATTAGCTGGCATGAAAAAGGGATATTGAGGCTCCTACTTGTAACAGCAGGTGTGCTTTGTTTGAGACACAGAGCTGCTTTGCAGTGTTCTTTTTTGAGTGCTTTAAGGAGAGGATGGGACAATTGTAAACCCAGGTTTAATATTTATTTTAGAAATTGAAAATCTAAGGTTATTTTCTTCAGAATGGAGAAGAAATGTAAGAAGGAAATGTCAGGCTTTAATGCTGGCACAGAGGGGAAGGCTTTTCTGGTCGCTTCTGACATTTCACAATGAATACCTGTAGGCATAAAAGAACATTGTGAATCTTGCTGTTGCTAAATGGATGTGCTTTGTTTTGCTTGCATGAAATCACAGGTTGGAATGTGAAATACATAAACTTTAATCACCCTTTTGCTTTGCCTTGTCTCTGCAGAGTTTTGAACACGAGCAGCTTGCTTTGTGATTGCCAGTTGAAATGGCTGCCGCAGTGGCTCACCGACAGCCGTTTACAGCAGGCCACAGTAAATGTTAGCTGTGCTCATCCCGAGTGGTTAGCAGGACAGAGCCTTCTCAGTGTGGACCCCGATGACTTTGTCTGTGGTTTGTATTTTTAACAACTTCTGGTTGTAAAAACTTAGTGACATAAATCCGTGCAGGTAGCTCTCTGAGATCAGGCTGTGGCGCTTGGTCTTGGCACCTGCGTGCATCACTGGGTCTGCTTTGGAGCTTGGGATTTAAATCTCTTTCTCTTTGCTGTGTTTGAGCACTGAAGCTAACCAGAAGGGAGTGATTCAATGAGGCTGCATTGATTTTTCACTTAGATCACTGTTAAAAACTTGACTTTGCTTCCATTCTCCCTGCTGGTGAATGCTTCCAGCTTTGAAAGAGCTGTTGGACACTTCCTTACTGGTCCTTGTCTGTACCACAGAGGAGCTGATGCTCTGCCATATATTCTGATGCTACGTGCCTGTAATACTTACCTGGTCTTTGCCACCACAGACATAAGCCTGTTTATTTTTGTTAACCAAACTGGGAGATGGAAAACAGAGACTCTGCCCAGAGTCACGTGTGAAGCCTGTGGCAGGCCTGGCAGAGGCCTGGGGGTTCCGTTTTTGGGGTGGGCAATCTGAGTGTTGCTGGTGTGTACACAATCCCTTCATTCTCTTGGGAAAGGCTACAATAATAATCATGTAGGTGCCAGCATCAACTTGTCCATTCCGCTGTCACCACCCTGGTGTGTGACACTGATGCTGTGTGTGCCTGTGAGTGTCTCTCCTGAAGTAATTGGGACTGAGAGAACTCATCCAGTGGGATGAGAGAGAGCAAGCTGGCAGTTCACTCTGCTTTGTGTTTGTAGAACTTGCAGGCTTTGCAAGATGTCTGAACTACCTGAAAGTGAATCTCGATCTTTCACAAACCAGCCTGGCTCCTCAGCTGAGCATAGCTCTTATGTCACCTAAACACAGTTCCAGGCAGTGGTACAAAGCACAGGGCACTGCTCACACCACCCTTCTCCACTGGTTCCGTGCTTACTCTGTCTGCCTGTGCTTCTAATCCTCTTTCACAGCTTCATTTCCAGCTGGAAACAGCTGAATGCATGCACCTCAAGCAGGACATCTCTTCCCAGCTCTCTCTCTGCTCTCGTGGTCTTTTGAATGAGTTTTCTTGCAATGTTACCTGCAAGATGTAGAGGAAAGTAACTGATCTGTGTGCTTTGCTTTTCAGACAACTTCCCCAAGCCACAGATCAGAGTGCATCCTGAGACCACAGTGGCCCTGCGAGGCATGAATGTGACTCTGACCTGCACCGCTGTCAGCAGCAGCGATTCCCCCATGTCCACAGCCTGGCGTAAGGACAGTGAAGTGTTGTACGATGCAGAGGTGGAGAATTTTGCCAGATACCAGCAGCAGGGTGGTGAGGTGGTTGAGTACACCACAGTCCTGCACCTTTCCAATGTGAATTTCACTGATGAAGGGAAGTATCAGTGCATTGTCACCAATCACTTCGGCTCCAATTACTCCAACAAAGCCAAGCTGACTGTCAATGGTAAGTGATAATGGTAACAAAGTAGAAGCACTTTGAACCCAAAGCTTTGTTTGGATAGCTGCAAGGCCGTTTTTCACTGGAGTTGGCCCAAAGTAGTTCTGCAAGGCTGCCTGGCTGCTATTTAGAAGTATCAAACATCTTGTGAGAAAGCAGAAGTGATTCTTTTTTTTGGTGAGAAGCTTCCTGTTCGCATTTCAAAAGGGGCAGCTATATTCCCTGCTGCCTTTCTGGCCCAGTCAGCTGCTCCAGTTGCACGGAGGTAGAAGTCTCTTAAACTGAAAGCTCCCTCTGCTGTCTCTTCAGAGCCAAGCACCTTGCCCATGTGTCTGTAAAGCTAGGGAAGGTCCAGCTAAAAATAACTGATCCAACTGGGACCAAACTCTGAACGTTCATTTACAAGGTCCTCTATTTTATCAGTTTTGGTTGAGGGGAGGGAGCATGTGGATGTTCACAGCAGTCATGGGCCGCTAATGCCTGCAGCATCAGAGAGCACTGCTCTTGCTGCAGCCCAGCACACGGTTGCCGTCTGGGCTGAACTCACTCTACAGGCTCATGTTGAGTTTATCACCCCAGACCCCCCAGGGCCTTTTCCTCAAGGCTGCTTTCAGCCATTCTCTGGAGAGCAGCCCTGTTTAAACCTGGAGGACAGGCTCCTGGAAATGACTGCTGACAGTTTGTGTGGTTGAGTGAATCTGCCCCTTTCCCCTGGGGAGTGCTACATTTAGAGCTCAGGTTTATTTGTTTCCAGATACTTTTTGTGCTGTGGAGCTTTTGTTCCTTTGCCCCTGATACTGAAACACTGAATCTGTCTCCTCTGATGCAGAGCTCCCATCTTTCCTGAAAACCCCCATGGACCTCACCATCCGCACTGGGGCCATGGCCCGGCTGGAATGTGCTGCAGAGGGCCACCCTACACCCCAGATCTCCTGGCAGAAAGACGGTGGCACAGACTTCCCTGCTGCCAGGGAGAGGAGGATGCATGTCATGCCCGAGGACGATGTGTTCTTCATTGCAAATGTCAAAATAGAGGACATGGGCATCTACAGCTGCATGGCACAGAACATTGCGGGCGGCTTGTCGGCGAACGCCACGCTGACCGTGCTGGGTAAGTGCTGTGCTGGCCTCTGCTTGCCTGTGGCACTGGGGCTTAGCCGTGAGGAGCGAGCTGAAATGATGACAAATTGCAGCACTTGACGTGGGTTTTGAACAGTGGAGCTTTGGAAGCTAAGTGGCAGTGCTGACAAGGGAAGTTAGTGTGACCAGAAAGGTTCTTGTGACCTTCACAGGAGGGGATCGAGGCTTTGCCTCCCTCCGGCAGTGTGGACTCAGCAGAACTTGGGTGGCCTCAGAGTAAAACCAAGCACAGGTAGCATGAACTGTGCTGAGTGATAATGGAGTGATAATGAGGCCTTGAGTGACCTAAAAATTTTAGTGTGAGGTGTCCCTGCCTATGGCGGGGGCAGGGTTGGAACTGGATTATCTTTGAGGTCCCTTCCAACCTAAACCATTCTATGACACTTCCCGAGTGCAGTGTTTGCTGATGCTGCTGACTTCTAACAGCATGGTCGTTGGAATGCATGAATCAGGTTTTGACTGGCCTGATTTTTGGGGCTGTTTGCTCTACCTGCACTCACTGTAACAATCCACAGAATTGACTGAACTCAGAGAATTTCCCAAATCTGAGTTTTACAGAATGATTCAGGTTGGAAGTGACCTCAAAGATCATCTAGTTCCAGCCTATGGCAGGAACACCTCCCATTGCTCAAGGTCACATCCAGCCTGGCCTTCAACACCTCCCTGGGCAACCTGTTCCAATGTTTCACCACCCTCACTGTCAAGAACTTCTTCCTATCATCCAGTTTAAATCTCCCCTCTTCCAATTTTAACCCATTCCTCCTCATCCTGCCTTTACAAGACCTTATCAATAATTTCCTTGCTCAAGTTTAGGCTCAGGCTGTAAGATCTGATTTCAAACTACCCAGGAGTGCTCACTGCTGTTGCGCAGTAACTATCTTACACTCTGTGATTTGGTATGGGTCGTTTTTTTCCTCCTCACTGTCACAGAAACTCCTTCTTTTGTGAGACCCCTGGAGGACAGGACAGTAACGCGAGGGGAGACTGCTGTGCTGCAGTGCATAGCTGGTGGCAGCCCTGCCCCTCGCCTCAACTGGACGAAGGACGACGGCCCACTGGCGGTCACCGAGCGGCATTTCTTCGCTGCAGCGAATCAGCTCCTGATCATTGTGGATGCTGGGCTGGAAGATGCTGGGAAGTACACCTGCATCATGTCCAACACTCTGGGCACTGAGAGAGGTCATATTTACCTCAACGTCCTGGCTTCCCCAAACTGTGATTCTGCCCAAGGTGGCATTGCCCATGAGGAGGATGGTTGGACCACGGTGGGCATCGTGATTATTGTGGTGGTGTGTTGCGTGGTGGGCACCTCCCTGGTGTGGGTTATTGTCATCTACCACATGAGAAGGAAGAGTGAGGATTACAGCATCACTAACACAGGTGAAGTGCACCAGCAGCATTCTTCAGCTCTGTTTTTAATCCTAACCACTTGTTAAGAGCAGTGAAACTTCTGGGTTGGTTCAGGTTGACAAACTCAGCCTCTGAAAGCTCTTCAGGGGTTTGCTCAAAGCCTTTCGTTTTAGAGGGGGTTTGACTGTTCAGTGTGTTTGTTTTTTCTTCCTTGTACATTAGATTTGTTCTGTGTTAAAGCAGAATAGTGAAGTTTGGAAATAAATACTGAAAATATCTAGAGGTGTTTTCAGGAGCTGGAATAATGTCTGCAAATGCTCTGCCTGGCTCTGCTCAGCTGACCTAGCTGCATGGATTTTTAGTGGCTGAGAGAGGAAAAAAAGCTGACTGCATACGAGCTGAAATTGTAGGTGATGAGATCTTTGTTCCTATAGATAATCTTCACACTTGTTAATTCTGCCTTGCAGAGGAGATGAACCTGCCTGCAGACATTCCCAGCTATCTGTCCTCCCAGGGAACTCTGTCGGAGCCTCAGGAAGGCTACAGCACCTCGGAGGCAGGCAGCCATCAGCAGCTCATGCCTCCAGCCGGCAGCTACATGCATAAAGGCACAGATGGTAAGCAAAGCCCTCACGTGTTCTGCTGGTGCTCAGTCCCATGCCCAGAGCTGGCAGCAGGCCTGCAGAGTGCAGCACAGTGCTGCAAGGCAACATCAAAGGTGACTTTTCCTAGGGAATGATTCAGGTTGATCTGAAAATTTCCATTGCTTTTTCTGAGTTGAAGGCATCTCCTGGTTTTCTTGTAGTGCTTCTTTATCTTCTGCAGTCAAGGCTTCTGTGTTCCCTGTGCTTCATTTAATCTTTGGTCCAGCAACATCTGGATTCACATCTGCCATGAGTGCCTTTGCATGTAGGTGTCTTGACTGCTGTCCTTCAGGAGCCAGAGCAGTGCAGGGCCCTTCAGAGGCTCTTTGCTTCAGAGTCTGTGATCTGTGCAGCAAGGTGGGGATGCTGTCAGAGAGCTCCAAGGTTAAATGTCAAGATAGATTTCTGTGCTGTTTCCTTCCTTTGGCATCTAAAGAGTCCAGGCAAAGGAAATGGAAAGAAAATTCTCTTGGAAGGTGACTTTTGTCCTTGGCATAAACTTGCTGCCTCTGCTAGAGGTGCAGTCTGCTTGCTGCAGCTATAAGCAGAGGGTCTGCACCATGTCCAAACCAGGTAGGGAAGCTTCTCAGGGTATTTGTGTCACTGAGTCTACAGCAATGTAATTGTTCACCTCCCAGCTGCTGAGGAGCTTTCCAGTCCTTGCACAGGAGATCTTGTACACTTTCCACATCTGCTCATGGTCCACTCCCTCTGGGCTGCAGTCCTGCTGCACTAGAGTCTGTAGAGAAGGGAGTTGAGAAGCCGCTTGGCTCAGTGACCACATCATCTTGTGTAGGCTGAGGTGTGTGGGCACACAGGGTGCCAGTCTGGCACAAAGGCACTTCTTGAGAGCATTTTGGTTTTCCATTGTTTGTCAGGTGGTGCAGCACCATTGGTGATCTGCTCAGACTGCTATGACAATGCCAACATCTACTCCAGGACACGAGAGTACTTTCCTTATGCCTACATCGCAGAAGAGGACCCTCTGGATCCAGCTCTCCCTAATCTCATGGTACAGATGCCAAAGGAAGCATATCCAGCACGTACCCAGCATGACACCAGTGCTCTTGACAATCTCTTGACAGACAGAGACATGTCTGTCTTCCTCACCAACCACGACAAAATCAGTGACAAGAAAATCTCCTCCCAGCAGGTGAATGGTGAGTAGCTTCTTTTCTTTTTGGTTGCCTTTTGTTCCCTGGTAACTCTTGTGCTGGAAGCCCTCATTCTCTGGTCTTCCTTATGCTCCCCCCACTAATCACACTCAGCCAATTCTTCAGGTGACCACAATTTGTGAAATAACTCATCTGTTTGCACCCCACCTCTCCTCACAACTCCTCCTCAGCTTGCATGCAGTGCCCAGAGTGTTGTTAAAAAGGAGGTGGTTATTAATCTGCAGAGCCTCTAAAGCTTCTGGAACGTGAGTGAGGCTTTGCCCACGTTCCTCAAGGCCCTCTCTGAGGCAGTCTTCACAAAAGAAAATCAAGCAGCCCTCCTGTTTGAGCTGCCTTAAGGTTCAAAGAGCTCCAGAAGTTTTGTTGGTTTTCTCTTTTTTTTTGGTAAATTGATTGTCTTTACCTTGACTTCCTTCCAAGCAGGCTGTCAGAGATTCACACTGAAACTGTGTTGTTGCTGGGAGAGAGCCCAGTGAAGTGTGCTCTCAAAACCATAGGTAATATTGTGGCCTTCCAGTGTCTTGAAGGGGCCTCCAAGAAAGCTGGGGAGGGACCTTTTAGGCTGTCAGGTAGTGATAGGACTGGGGGGAATAGAAGAAAGCTGGAAATAGGGAGACTCAGAGTAGATGTTAGGAAGAAGTTCTTCAGCATGAGGGTGGTGAGAGACTGGATGGAACAGGTTGCCCAGGGAGGTAGTGGAAGCCTCATCCCTTGTGATTTTTTGGGCGTCACCTGC
The DNA here is from genome assembly GCF_015220805.1 of Pogoniulus pusillus. Classification (NCBI taxonomy): domain Eukaryota; kingdom Metazoa; phylum Chordata; class Aves; order Piciformes; family Lybiidae; genus Pogoniulus; species Pogoniulus pusillus. The sequence goes on from NC_087302.1 coordinate 6,800,203, forward strand.
CCCCCTCCCCGCAGTGAATTCACCCATACTAGACTCAGCTGGCTGGAAGTTAAGGAATGAAGTTTTATACTCACAGCTTAGCACAATTTACAAGCAGATACTTACAATATATTACAAATATTTACAGCTGTAGACAGAAGTACACAAGTTAAAGGTAATACAGAAACACAACTCCCCTTCCAGAAATCAGTGTCCAGGAGGAGCTCCCAACCACCCTTCCACCTTCTTTCCACCCCTCTACCTTATCCCAGAGCCTGCCTTACATGCAGGGTGAGCTTGGAGGATCGACAAGGGGGGTTAGAAGCAGAATGCTTAGTTGGGTTACACAGATCTAAGCAGAGCAGCAGAAGCCCAGGGAGAAAACACAGACCCCAACTCCAACAGATACTCTCTTACCTGTGTTTGTGTCCTTGCTTTTACACATCTCAGCCAGCCTGAGTGAAGCAGACATCAACATTGTTCTCTTTTCACAGCCTATCATCTATTTTTTTCTCATTAAAATATTCCAATTAGCCTCAAACCAGCACAGCCCTGGAGGCTTCTAAGGCCAGGCTGGATGGGGCTCTGAGCAACCTGCTCTAGTGTGAGGTGTCCCTACCCATGGCAGAGGGGTTGGAACTGGATGATCTGTGAGGTCTCTTCCAGCCCTGGCAGTTCTGTGATACTCTGTGAATGACCTCAGAGGCTCTTGGGGCTGAGCCACACAACTCAAAAAGCTTTGGGGGTCTTTGCCATGAGCTGACTCTTCATCTTCTGCGTTTTCTTCCTCAGAGCCCTTCCAGCTGCCTTTGTGGGGAGTGAACAAGGACCTGGCTCTCTCCCACTCTCACTTCCTGCACCAGCAGCCGGGCCGGGAGCCGCCCCGAGCGCTGCGCAGCGAGAGCCTCGCTGAGGGCGAGCAGGAGCCTGCTGCCTCCCCCCAGCCCTGCCTCAGGCTCCGGGAGCAGCACCTGGACTTGGGCAGGACACGGAGCATTTGTGACCACAGTGAAACCACGTAAGACACTCAGTGAAGCCTTCAATCCACTCCCTATCCACTGACTTGTATTTACTACCTCAGGACTAAGCCCAAGGCCAAAGACTCTTGTGTCCCTGTGCCTGCAGTCCCAGCCCCGTTGGGCAGGGTTGAGCTCTCCAGGAGGAGGTGGCAGCTGCCCTCCTTGCATTCCTGTGTTGAAAAATGGGAGTGTGCAGCGGAGGACACTTGGATGGTTAGTGATACCTGCTGGGGTAGCATTGAACCACGGATTCTCTGGTGTTGGAAGCAGCCTTTGTGCTGCTGCATGCTTTGGGAATCTCTTCCAGGATGCATAACTCTGTCACACTGCACTGGCTGCTGGGAAGCAACTGTCCAGGGCCTCCTCATGGAATTCCCCAGTGGTTGTGAGCATGAAGCTCTCAGCCAGCTTTGTGCTCCTTAGACTTGGTAGGCACCAATCTCTCTTTGGGGCTTGCTCTCTCCTCGGAATACTGAACTCGAGTTGTAAATAAATTAGCCTTTATAAATATTTTGTATACACTAAGCATTTAAATGTGTTGGCTGCAATGTAAATAGGTTTTTTTTTATCATGCCAAAGTATGTATCACACTGTTAGTCTTGACAGCTGCGTATCAAGCCATAGGGGTTCTTGGTGGGCCTGGAAAGTTGTTTCTGAGGGGATGGAGCTGCCTTTTGTTTTGGAAAGAAGTGAATTTGCTGTAGTTACGTGGTGAAACTGTGACATTGCTGAATTTTACTGTTACAAACAACTCCATGTGCATTAAGCCTGGCTGCAAGCTGATCAGTTTCATGACAGATTCCCACTGAAGTGCTGGGAGAGTCCTTAAACCTCTCTGTTGGACGCCTGCCTTTGCCTAGCAGAGCACAAAGCCCAACAGACCCTGCTTTAACAGCAGCCTTCACCTCTGCTCCAGCGTTCAACCTCCTGGAAGATCTGGCAAAGAGCAGTGCACAAAGTGATTCCTTCTGGTCCAAGAGCTGTAAGATGAGATCTGAGTGGTTTGTTGCAGAGACGTCTCCATCTGACAGTGAAGTGAGCTGTAAAGAAGGACATTGTGATGAGAAGCTGTGGATGAGTTGGGAGAGCATTTAGCAGCTACTCAGTGAACTCTGTTGTGGGTTTTCTGTTCACACTGCACAGCCAAGAGGCATGTGTAGTTCAAACCAGTTGTCTCCTTCCTCTTGTAAAACATCAGGCAAAGTTGTTGCCCTCTTGAACTCTCTAATAGCTCCCTAGACCTCAGCCTGGCCAAAGCGTTTAAATAGTTGACAGGTGAGAAGTGAAGCCAGAGCTTCACCCAGTGAGTGTAGAAAATCCAGCACTGGCTGAGACAGGAAGCTCAAACTGGTCGTTGTGGTGGGATATGCCTGACAAAATTAGGAGGAAAAACATCCTAAAGACCTCCTGAAAAGTTCTTTCTTCTGGGAAAAATGCACCTTTGTGCGAGAGGGTTAAAGGCTCAGCAGTGATTATGGCTCTTGAGCACTGTGTTGTGCTCAGCTCTAGAGCTCCTCAGCTTCTTGCTGCGTGCTCACTTGTGAAGAGCCAGAGGCTTCCTTTCTAGTCACACTCGTGTTTCAAGCCGTGGGATATGTTCTAAAACGGCAACAGCTGCCTGGTGTAAGTTTATGGAGACAGGGAAGCTTTCTGGACCAGCCCAGGAGAGGTATGTGAGGCTGCCCCTGCCCCGTTCCTGGAGAGAAGGAGGTGTGACTGAGGGAGCAGATGCAGTTGTGCAAAAGCACAGTTCAGCTCTGGAGGCTGTGGATTCTTTGAGGAGATGATTGAGGGAACACTGGGAATAATTATTTTCCCACAGCTCTTTGGGCATGAGTAACAGTCAGATGTCTGCAAATGAGCAAGATTCAAGGGCTCTTGGCATGCTCACAAAGCAGCCGTGGTTGCTTTGGTAGCCAGCAGCTTTAGAAGGAAGGGGATCCGATTGTCCCTGACCTTTGGGTACAGCAGCAGCACAGGTGTGTTAAACTCTGTGGGGTCTGTCATGTGAAATGTTTCAGGAACACACATGCCACAAAGGAAAAAAGGAACTTTAAGCTCATTCCTTTGTGGTTTTATTCCCTCCAGGCTTTTCCTTCCTAGGCAGCATTTAAGATGTGGTGCTTATTTTCAATCCCGAGTTGTCTCTGTGGCAGAAACCCAGTCCTGTCAGTTCAGATCCACATGAGAGAGGTCATATCATGAAAGCAGAGCAGCAGAAAAGCCTCATCCTCTTGGGCTGCTTTTCCAGGCTGCTGTGGCAGAGCTGCTCAGTGTGTGCAGAGCCATCTCCTACTCACGCTGCTCTGTCCCATCCCATCGGGCTAAGGTCCCTTACTCTTCCTTTGCTCCCTCTCTCCTGCAAAGCTGAGCTCATGCAAAGCTGAGCTCATACAGCTCTGTCACAGAAGAGCTTGGGGTGTCCTGGCCATAGCTGTACCTTAGGCACAGCTCCCTGTGCTTGACCAGGACCAAAGCCTTAAAATCAGTGGAGCTCTGCACCAGAACAAACCTAAGTGTCCTTCAAGCCATCTGAGGGTGTCAGCGAGGCGTTGGCCTGCCCAGCACTGCTCTTAGGCACTGGGACATTTGCCTCCTTCCGATCCAGGAGCTGCTTGTACATAGCTCTGCTTAGCCTGGGAAAAGCCCTGGACAGACCTGCAGGAAAACCAGGTCTGTCCTTTTCCCTTCTCCTCCAGCAGCGCAGACAGGACAGGAGCCATTCAGTTTCCAGTGAACACAAACAGTTTATTCAGTCAAACACCAAAGTGCTAAAGACAGGAGCTGGGGAGGGGGGGGTCACTGGGCAGTGTGAGCAGAGCTGCTGCTGCTGTTCCCTGTTGCTGTTTCCTAGTGTCTATTTATATTTTTTCCAGATAAGAATGTATATTTTGTATAGCATGTGTAAGATATCTTTGGCTATTGTAATATACCTTCAATAAACCGCTCTATGCCTTCAGCACCCGCAGTGGCTGCCCCTTTGCAGATTAAGTGATGGGGTTTTGTTCTGTGACACTTAATTTTCCCAAGGAAAAAGTAACCCATCCAGTGAGCTTTGCCATCTGGGTGTGCTCCTGGGCTAGCTGGCTCCAGATGCCCCTGCTCGAGCAGAGGGTTGGCCCAGGGAACCTCCCAAGGTCCCTACCATTCTCTGGTCTGTGCTGCTTGAGTTTTCCAGCAGGAAGCACCCTGTGCTGCCCGAGGGTGTCTGGGTGCTTCTCCCACGGTGGTGCTGCTGCCTCTGGGCTCGGAGACTCAAAGATCTCTCTGCCCACCCCCCAGCTCTTCTCTTCTTGCTGTTCACATACTTTGAAGCACCAAAGAGATTTTCTCCCTGGCAGCAGACTGTCAGGCTGAGTCGGTGAGAGTGTGCCCCTGTGTCCTTGCTGCCCCCAACCAGCTGCCAGCCCCCACAAAAAGAGTAAGTTTTCTGTTCCTTGCAGTGATGTACCCCCCTCCTGCCCCTGTTCTCCTGCTGGTTCATGCTCTGACAGCCGATCACCTTTGCTCTCTTGTGTGCTTCACCATTTCACCTGTTCACAGCTCTCAGTACCATGTAACTTTCTCCAGGCTGACCTGAGCTGGAGCTGCCTCATCCTCTGCTGACAAGTGAAGCTTGCACCCGAGGAAGCCTCTACAAGAGCTGCTCTACACACGATGATGTCACCTGGCTCCATGCTGGTGGGGAGGCACAGCACTGGCAACCTCCTTAGGGACCAGTTTGTCCCAGAGCATCCCCAGATGCAGCTCCGGGGGGCACCACCCAGCCTGCACAGAGGCTGCATGGCCCTGGGTCCCTTCGCAGCTCTGTGGCACTGCACGATGTGTCCTCGTGGCTTGCACCTGCTCCCCCTCGCAGGGGCTTGCTATGTCCATCAGGCCTGTGCTGGACCATCCCAAAAGCCAAACCAGGCTGTGAGCAGATGTCCCTGCTCCTGGTGAGCTGAATGGGGCTGCCTTCCTCTGCCTGCAGGCTGCAGTGCTGCTCAGCTCACAGATCTGGTGACCGGGAGCATCTGCAGCCTGGGGCTGTACCTGGCTGGGCAGGCACGAGTGGGGCCCTCCTGTTTATAAACTCTGCTGGGGTTTCCTGGGGCACCAGAGCCGAAGCGTCTGCAGCATTCCCCAGGTCGCAGGATCCTCTTTGTGTGCTCCAGGCTGCCGCAATTGCCGGGGGATGGCCTCAGCAATCCAAGCTGACCACACAGGCCTCGATTTGCCCAGGAGTGTGGTGAAAACCCCACCCGGCCCTGCCACCACTGCAAGCAGCCACGCAGGAAAAACCAGCTCCTGCCTGCCCCGGTGAGTTGAGTGCTCTGCCTGGTTCCTTCTGTGTGCCCTGGCGTGGTGTCAGAGGGCCTGCAGCTACTGCAGATAAGATCATGAATAGTTAATGCTCTCAGTTACCCAAGCATATTGAAAAATTAACACAGCCCTGGTGCTGACGAGATGAAAAACTGGGTCATCAGAGGCAGGGAAAACAGGCAACAATTGCATCTACCCTTGGGCTTCGCTAATGACTGAGCTTGCGGAGAGCCTCCTCTCCCTGCCTGCCTTTAATCCTTCAGCGCTTTAAGGTACTTGGATACCTCCTTAAGCCACCTTCGCCCCCGCCTGCCAGATCCTCTTCTCCTCCTTCCCTCCTGTGGGAGTTTGTGGCCCCTCCAGAAGAGTCTCCAGGCTCAGGAGCGACAGTGCTGGCCCCACGCATGTCCCTGAGTGGGCCATGGGAGGCAGGGCACTGGAGCCACAGAGCTTCTGGGTGTGTATCAGTGTGATGGCAGCAGTAGCCCAGCGTGGTGGTCCCAGGGAGGTGGGCAGAGGGCTGGGGCTGAGTGCAGCCTCTCCCCGTGCCCCCAAGCAGCTGCAGCCCTTAGGACAGCAATGCTCCCACTCTGGAAACAGCTCTGTCTGTCCCTGAGGTCCCTCTAGGTGCCCAGTTGGAAAGGTCACTGCCTCCTGCCAAATCCAGAGCAGTGTTTGAAGCCTTCCAGGCCATGCACTGAATGAGGGAATAAGCAAATAGCTGGGATGGAAGGAGAAGTGGTGCTCAGGTCCACAGGAGTCCCAGCCTTGGCAAGGCTTTGGCAGGGTAGGCTCTGGTGCCAAGGCAGGCATGGCTGTCACCTGCAGCAGCACCCAAAATGCTGAGCTGCTGTTCCCACATGTTGGAACCTGGAAGAGATGCAGGATCCTTCTGCAGAATGAAGCTAGGCCTCCACAGGTAGATGAGAGTGGAGATCAAATTGGCTCCAAGCTCTACTGTTTTTCTGGCTTTTGCCCTGCAGTAGCTAACAAAAAGCAGAGGCAGGACCCTGAGGAGCAGGTGATGTAGGAGTTGGTGTGGGTGTCTGCTGGTGCTGCAGTGCTGAGTGTGCAGCAGCTGCCTGTCCCCACATCCCCAGGTGAGCACAGGATGGGTTGTTTGGTCATCTGCTTTGCTTTCCCAGGCCCAGCCTGGCTGATTCTGGGTCTGCTCATTTACACTGCGCTGAACCAGCCAGGATGGCAAACTGTGTGAGGTGCTGGAGGGACAACCTCGGAGTGTCCTTTAATCAAAGGCCTTTTCTCCCTGGCCTGGGAGGCATCCCCCGGGCTGGGGTTGCTGTTGGCAGGGAAATGGAGCATATCAAGGCCTCTTTATCTCGTTTTCTCCCATTGAGCCACATCGATCAGGCTGCGGAGGGCCATGTGCTGCTTAAACCCTGAGTGCTTATCGACAGCCCCGTGGCCACTCCTGCTCTGCTCCCGATGCCTGATGCCAGCGAGCTGCACTTCAGCAACCAGCAGCCTCCTGCAGCAACTCCATGCCCAGTGCCCAGGCAGAGCTGTGCCGAGGGAAGGGTTAAAGCTGCATCCCCAGAGCCCTGACGCACAGCTCTGGGCTCTCATTCCAGCTCATCTCTCCTGGCACAGGCAGATTTCCCCTAAATGAGATTCTCTTGCGCACAACTTGCGTGCGGCGCCAGGGAGAGCTCCACTCATCGCTCTGAAGGTTCAATTTCACGATGGGTTGAATGCCTCTGTGAAGCCTCGCACATGGAACTCGCCCAGCAGTTAGACAAGCCCCCGGCGTCCTTGCTCAGATTTATGGCCGGCACTGCTCCCCAGGGCGCTGCAGCGCATCCCTCCCCCGGGGGGCTGTGATTTGTGACCCGCCAGAGGGGACTGCGGGAGGCAGAAATAAACGTCCCCTCCTCAGCGAGCAGCTCAGGGCCTGCTGAGTGCGACCCTGGCTGGACAGAGGCAGGAGCTGCTCTGCAGAGCAGGACTGAGCCCTCTGAAGCATTTTAATGAACATAAACCAAATGCCAGGGAATGGCCTCAGCCATTAGCTGCCTTTGCTCCCCGAGCCTCATCCTTGCTAATTACGCAGTGTGTCAGCGCTGGTGACCTCCAGGCAGCACAGCACCCAATTTGCATTTAAATTGAAAACCAGCCTTTAAAAATAAACTTTCATTAAGCCCTGTTTTTGGTCTTGCAGGTGCCCACCCTATCGAGCCCTTCCCTGATGGTTATTGATGGCTTCTGGGCTGGCAGCAGCTCTGGGGGGTCCAGGTAAGCTTGGGCAGGTGCAGCCTTTCCTGCCCTCAGATGCTCTGACACAGGGATCCAGGGAGGGTTTTGGTGAAGCATTTGCTGCTGCACAAGGTGCTGAGTGCTGCTGGTGTCCCTGCTTGGGCTCAGGACTGTGCTCCTGGCGGGGAGAGGCTCTCTGTGTCTTTCTAAGTAAGATGTCACTTTTCTACCTGGTGTTTTTCCACCCTCTGTTGCCATTCCCTGTGGGAGCAGCATCAGCCGCAGAGGAGTCGCTCGCGGTGCTGGGGCTGAGCCAGGGGATTTTACAGAGAGGTTTTTCCTTCTGATGCTCCCAAACTGCAGCCTCCTCCCTGCCCCTCTAGCTGCCCAAAGCTGAGCCCCACCTGCCGCTGCAATATTCACGAGCAGGTTGTGTAACGGTGTCCCAGCCCCGCAGTCCCCTGTGCTGAACCGAGGGCCGGCAGCTGGAGGGAGCAGCAGCACCCAGCCTGCAAGAGAGGAGCATCCATCCACCTGCCTGTCCCGCGGAGGGGCTGGGCTTTGGCACACAGGTTGGCATGGTGCAAACGGTACCAGCCGGGCAGGCATGCAGTGAGGAACCTCAGCGGGACATCTCAGTCCTCGCTGTTTGCTCCTGGGCTGCAGCCCTCGGGTTGCTGAGCTGGCACAGCCGCAGGGAGCCCAGCGACGCTGGATGCCTTTCATCTCTGCCCGCGAGTCCTCTGGCTGCTTCCGCAGTCACTGACGCAGAGCACCTGGCTGGTCCCCAGCCCCCTCTGCAGCCAGCCTGGGTGCAGGTCCCATTCCCGGCAGGATGTGGCACACGGGGCTGTGGTGGGCAGCTCCTGTGCATGTGGTGCAGGCCAGCAGCACATGGCACTGCCTTCTGCCAGGTCCTTGGTCACAGAATCAAGCAGGTTGGAAGAGACCTCCAAGCTCATCCAGTCCAACCTAGCAGCCAGACCTAGCCAGGCAACCAGACCATGGCACTAAGTGCCCCAGCCAGGCTTGGCTTCAACACCTCCAGGCACAGCCACTCCACCACCTCCCTGGGCAGCCCATTCCAATGCCAATCACTCTCTCTGACAACAACTTCCTAACAACATCCAGCCCAGACCTGCCCTGGCACAACTCCAGACTGTGTCCCCTTCTTCTGTTGCTGGCTGCCTGGCAGCAGAGCCCAACCCCACCTGGCTACAGCCTCCCTGCAGGCAGCTGCAGACAGCAATGAGCTCTGCCCTGAGCCTCCTCTGCTGCAGGCTGCACACCACCAGCTCCCTCAGCCTCTCCTCACAGGGCTGTGCTCCAGGCCCCTCCCCAGCCTTGCTGCCCTTCTCTCAACACCTTCCAGCACCTCAATATCTCTCTGCAATGGAGGAGCCCAGAACTGGACACAGCACTCAAGGTGTGGCCTGAGCAGTGCTGAGCCCAGGGGCAGAAGAACCTCCCTTGTCCTGCTGCCCACACTGCTCCTGAGCCAGCCCAGGATGCCACATTTGCTCTCCTGCCCATCTGGGCACACTGCTGCCACATCTTCAGCTACTATTTACCCGAACCCCCAGGTTCCTTTCTGCCTGGCTGCTCTCCTGCCACTCTGTCCTGGTTACCTGTCTGCCCAGCTGCTGCTGCACAAGGCTGCTTCTCTCTCCCTCCCCTGGCTCTGTGGCCATGGGGCTGGCACATTGCTGAGCTGGCTGTGGTGACACTGTGGTCTCCAATGGTGCTGTGGCCTTGGTGCTATTGATTCTCTTATCCTCTTTCTTCCTCTGTCCCAAAGCTGAGCTCCTGCAGTGGCCAAGTCTCCCCTGGGTGGTGGTACCTGGCTGCCCACCGAGGTCCCTGCCCTCCCTTTGGGCTGCCCTTTGCTCTTCTGCTGAGGCCTGACAGCTTTGATTTCTTTCTGTTGGTTGGAGAACATGAGGGTTTTGACAGCTGCCTTTGCCATTCTTCTTCCCTTAATGCTGTTGTTGTTTTGTGTTACTGTCAAACTGCATCTTATTGAAGTTCTTCCCCTCCTGTCAGCAGCAGATGAGGGGTGTGAAGGCTGCACGAGCTGCTGGCTCTGGCTGGGAAGTTGCCTTCCATTATTGATAAGGCAGTGCTGCCTTGTGAGTGGGCCAGAGGGGAGCCAGAGCAGCATCCTCAGACCTACTGGTGCTGGAGGAGCCTCCCAGGAAGGTCAAACTGCCCCTGGCCTGGGCAGGTGAGGAGAAGAGCCAAGAACTGGCTGAGGTAAGCTGGGCACTGAGGTCAGGATGCTTTTGGTAGGCACCTCTCTTGAGTGAGCTGCAGCAAAGGGACTGATTCTGCCCAGAATGTCCCAGCTGCTCTTTCTGTAATTCACTGCCCACCTCTGTGCTGCTCCTGCTGCAGACTGGTACCGTGGCACCTGCAGACGTGTCCAGCTTGGCTCAAACAGGAGCCCCAGGAGACCTGGGCACCAGGCAGGGAGAACAGATTGCCCTGGCTTGTTTGGGCTGGGGGCTGTTCTGAGCAGCAGGGGGGTCACAGACATCAGTGGCCAAGCTGCTGCCCCACACAATCCCCTCGGGTGCCAGCAGGGTGTCAGGGGAAAAGGAATCTAGGTCAGCACAGCAGCTCTCTCTGAACATCAAATATTTATCTGTGTTTACAGCAAGTCCCAGCTCCTGGCTGCAGAGGAGGGGCAGCGGTGCCGGGAGTGTCGCACGTGTGTGCCCACCTGTGTGCCCACGTGTGTGCCCACGTGTGCCTGAGCGAGGGCACAGGTGTGACGAGGGTGGCAATGGGTACCTCAGCCATGCCAGAGCCAGCTGTGGGTGTCCTTCAGAGGATCTCGGCCGTGCTGAGGCTTGCCCCCACACCCCCAGATCAGTGCTGGCTGCAGCTGGTTAATGGACTGAAGGGGTAGGGTCCTGGGAGCTGGAGAAGCAGGATGCAGGGTGCTGGCCGGGATAGAGCCATGCATGGAGAGCTCCTCCAGGAGCTGCCAGCCCATCCCCAGGGTGGATCTTGGTCTGCTGATGGGCTGTGGTTACTCACTGGGAACAGTGGCACCTCTGCGAGTGGCTGACACTTCCCACAGCTTGCTAAAAATTCCTTGGCACCGGAGTGGTTCCTGCAGCTTCGTTCAGCTGGAGGGAGCTGTTCATACCCACGAAGCCCGGGCACCCTTGGCTGTCACAGAGCTGGCAGGAGGAGCTGGGCAGAGCTGGTTCCTGGACATAAGCACGGGGCAGGGGCACTGGCAGGATGCAGGAGCTGCAGGAAGCATCATTAGCACATTTAACACCTTTCCTTGTCAGGCAACAGCACAGCAAATGCTCATCCTTTGGCCTCTCCTAACGGTAGCCATGCAGAGATCTACTGCCGGCAGCGGGCATGGGACTGGCAACCCTCACAGCCCCAGAGCTGCACCCCTAGGAGTCCCAGAACCTGTTGCCAGTGCCCACTGGTGATGGATGGGCAGCTCCCATCCATCTGCAGCTTCAGCAGGAGCCCAGCAAAATGCTCCACTGCACTCGGTGGAAGTCACTGTAGCAGGAGCTGCTTTGTTGGTGATAAATCTGGCTCCAAAGTGAGCTGCGGCTCAGGCTGGTGAATAATACAGTGCCCGGGGCCAGGCTGGAGCAAGCAGCCAACCCTGCAGGTACAGCAGGTCCTGTGCAGCAGGCAGGGCAGGCAGCAGTGGTGCCTGGAAGCAGATCTTCTCCTACACTGCTTCTCAAATTGCCTTTTTAAACCCCCAGTTCCCACAACACATTCCGTGAGCTTTTCCCATGAGCACAACCCAGGAGTAGCTTTGATGTTCCCATCAAGGGTGGATGTGTGTGAACTCGGAGAGCAGCAGGGAGAGCAGGAGGCTCCAGAGGTACCAGCCCCAGGCAGAGCTGGGTCCAACCTCTCAGGAGTGTTTGCAGCAAGGTCAGAGCTGCCCCGATGGGTGCCTTGCACCAGCCCCCTGCAGCCGGCTCCCCCCTGCCCTTGCAGCGGGGCTGGAGCAGAACAGGTTGTTAATTACTGTGAACAGTGCCAGGAGCTGCACAGTGCCACGTGCTGCCTGCCTGCCTGGCACAGATGGGGTTGGAGTTCCTTGAGGTCTTAGATGCAGGTGGTTTGCACTGGGTTAAACTCCCTGGTGGCCCCCAGCTTCTCCGTGGGGAAATCAAGTCCCAGGCGGGAGGTGCTGGGAGCACCGGAGCTGGGTCAGCTGTGAGCTGTGGTGCTGCAACCCCAAGGGCAGGAGCATTGCTCAGCCTTGAGAGTCATAGTACTTTGGGTCCTGTCACCAGAGCTGCCCTGGCACATCTCTGCCACACGTGTTGGTCATGCCAGGCCCTGAAGCTGCCCCATTTGGTTTCCAGCACATGTAGCCGCAGAGCAGCCTCTGCAAGGGAAGCACTTGGAGTCAGAATGGCTTGGCCAGAGAACCTGGCATGCTGCTTATGGCCAGATGTCCTCACAACTGCAGCAGAGGACACCTGGGGCAGATCCCAGTTTGTGAGCTCTGTCACCATCGTGTGTGTTGGAGACCTGGGCAGCAGCCCACATGGGACAGCAACGCAGCAAGGCACCCAGGCACGGGGCTGGGGCTCAGTGGTTTGGCGGCTCTGGAGGAGCTGTGTCTCTCCAGGAAGGTGTGACAAGGGCTTAGGCCTGTCCACAGAGCCACTGCCCATCTTGGAGCAGGCTGCAGCCAGGAGAGGCTGTGGGGATGAATGCCTGCTGCTGGCAGAAGCAGCTGCTGATCAGCAAAGTGCTGTGAGCAGAGTGGAGGAGCCTGCAGGATGGATGTGAAAGCCCTGCCACAGATTCCTCCAATGCCACTGCTCGGGAAGGGAATAGTTAAGGGTTAAGCAAAAACCTGGATGTTTTCCAGGAGTAAACAAACGGAATAGCCGAGGTGCTTGTGAGCTCTTGGTGAAAGAGAAGTTCTTCACTTCGGGTGTCGAGGCGAGGCAGCTGCAGCTGCATCCTCCTTCCTGGCTGCCCTTTCTTGTCCAAGAGCAGCACCAGTAAGTGCTCCCGACTAGGTTTGTGGCTAAAGGGGGATATGAGTGGCTGCAAACAGTGCCTGGGGCCCTGCCTGGCCAGTGGGGAACTTGTGGCTTGTCTGGAAATGGGGAGAAGGAGAAGCAGTGCTGGACCTCATGGTGCCCATCCAGCCACAGCTTAAATTCTGAAGCTGATTTTCCACAAAGGTAATTTTCTGCTTCTCTGACTGGATTCTATTCATCTTTTAGAGGGTAATTAGCATCACTTCGGTGTTCTCTTATGCCCAGCTAATTGCACCTTGTTTCAGGAGTGAAAGTTAATGCCTCTCCATCTAGTTTAGTGTAGCAATTTATGATTAGGGATGAGGCCAGGCAGAAGCATGCAGCTGGAGAGCCACTGCCTGCCTGGCTGCTTCCACCAGTGGAAAGATTCCCTGCTTCATGTCTGAGCTGATGCTGAGTGCTGCAGCTGTGCAGTGAGGAACCAGCAGTGCCAAAGCTGCATGCGGGCCTGAGCCCAGCTCCTGACTGGGCCAAGGTGCCAGCAGCTGTGCCCATGTCTTCGGGTGCAGCTGGCAGTGGTGTCAGGGTGCAGCTGCACAGGGTTTCAAACAGTGGGACAGTGATGAGGCTGTTACCTGCCCTGTGGTTGGGGTGGCTCAGCTGGGTCTGACTTCAGGGAAGCAGAAGAGAGTGGAGGTGGGGGTCAGCACAGTGTGGGGACACGTGTGTGGTGACAAAGGCTGGTCAAGCCTCCTGCTAGTGCAACATATATCTAACCTGTGCCCAAACGTTCTTAGCTTTTGGGCAGCATGACCAAAGGAACCCTGCCTGCACCCCAGCCCCTTGGCTGCTGCCCTGCTGCAGGTTTTGCTGTGACTCCCTTCCAAAGAGCCCCTCCGAAGAGGCATTTGCTGTGGATCTGGTGCTGCTCACCCAAACCTCGGGGGAGAGGAGTTCCTGGGAGCATGCCCAGCTCTGGGCATGTGCTGGGCCAGCATCATCAGAGCTTCAGCCTGCAAACGGTGCTTGCAAACACCAACCAGCCCACGTGCTTGAAGGCCTCGTTTAAGGGGCTGCTGCTGAGGCATCGGCGACTTTGATAGCGTCAAGGACTGGGAAGTAAATACCTCCACTATGCATCTTGTCTGCTTTAAAGTAGGTTAGATTTTCAAAGGGCTTTAGTTCTTAGGAATTTAATATTGCCATGTCAATTGTAAGACAAGTAATTGGATGGGGAGGAGGTTGTTACTGGAACCTGAGATTAAAGGCAGGCTTTGGAGCGCTGCGGTGTGCGCGGGTGGGCGTCTGGGCTGCCTGTGAAGGCAGCTCTGGGGGTCTCGCAGGCAGGCTTCTGTTTGAAGTTGGCTCTGCTGCTCCACAAGGATCTCTGTGCCTGTGCTGTGTCCTGCACAGCGCCGACAGGAGAGGACTGGGAGGCTGTAGCCAGGTGGGGTTGGGCTCTGCTGCCAGGCAGCCAGCAATAGAATGAGGGGACACAGTCTCAAGCTGTGCCAGGGTGGGTTCAGGCTGGATGTTAGGAGGAAGTTGTTGGCAGAGAGAGTGATTGGCATTGGAATGGGCTGCCCAGGGAGGTGGTGGAGTGGCTGTGCCTGGAGGTGTTGAAGCCAAGCCTGGCTGGGGCACTGAGTGCCATGGTCTGGTTGACTGGCTAGGGCTGGGTGCTAGGTTGGGCTGGATGAGCTTGGAGCTCTCTTCCAACCTGCTTGATTCTGTGGTTCCTTGATTCTGTGATTCTTTGACTCTATGACTGCTGGAGCTGTACCTAGGGAGAGATGCCTGTAGTGATAGAACAAAGGGCAATGGCTTCAAACTAGAGCAAAAAAGATTTAGCTTGGATGTGAGGAACAAGTTCTACACCATGAGGGGGGTGGAACACTGTAACAGTTGCCCAGGCAGGTGGTTGGGCCCCCCCCATAGATATTCAAAGTAAGGCTCAACAAGGCTCTGAGCAACCTGATCTAGTTGAGGGTGCCCCTGCTGACTGCAGAAGGGATTGGACTGGATGACTTTTGGAGGTCCCTTCCAACCCTGAACATTCCATGTGCTTCCTCAGGAAAGAAGCTGTGCAGCAAAGCTCCTGCATGAGGCTCCTCATGTTCTGCCTCCCCATTGGGACAGGGAGCTGCTGGTACCTACAGGTTTGCAGAGGGCTTCTCACACACAGAGGGTCCCAGGATCCTCCTGGCTGGTGGTTCCAGAAAACAGCTCCCCATGTCTGGGCAGTGTTTGTGCTGGAGTGATTGCCACAGAGGCTGTGTCCATGGGATGGCTCTGTGGAGAGCCCTGCTCAGCACCAGGATGCTGGTCTGCAGGAATGATGCCAGTGTGAGGGAGGAGCTCCGGACCTGGACTTAATCCTCGCCACAAGTGGGCTGCTGTAATCTCCCCTGAGCAGTTTGTTTTGTAGGTTATTAAAAGCTCTTTGTGCCCACACTGGGTGCGACCTGGGCTGCTCCCGAGGAAGCTGCTGCTTCCCTGCTTGCCTCCCTCACCTGCTCCTGCCTCTGGATGGAGTTTCCAGCATCCTGTGAATGCTTCCCTGGTCTGACCCTTTCCAAATCGCAAATTGCATTAGCATGAGCCAGCAACAAGTGTTTGAGCTGAGCAGGAGTTGGCCAAACCCCAGCTCTCCCCCACTGGGCACCTGCCCCACCAAGCCAGTGTCCTCAGAACCCCCAGCCATGGAACATGGCTGTGGACTCATGGCCATGGGCTTCTTTGGAGGGGCAGTGTGGTGCCAGTGGAAGTCCTGGAGCACCTGGAATCATGTGCCTGGCACGATGCTGCCACCCAAGGGTGTGCCAGGAGCATCCTGACCCTGCAGCCCTGGGATCTCCCAGTGCCCCTTTGCCCGGCTGAGCCGAGCAGAAGATGTGCTGGGCTGAAAGTCAGGACTTTGCTGTTTGCAGTCCCAGCCTGTCCCCAGCGCAGCGGCTGGCAGGCAGGTGAGCTGCTGGGCAGTGCCTAATGGGGATTGATGGCAGATCAGCTTCTCTCTCTTCATTTGCTTATGACCTCGAGAATTAGCAGAGAGGATCTGTCCTCCTGCCAGTGTACTAATGACTCCTGCAAGAGAAGGGCTCCCCGGGGAAGCAGTGGTATTTGCTAACCTTTCTCGGGCTCACTTTACATAACAGCACACTCCTCCAGACGTCCTCAGCCTGCCCGGCGCTTCCCCTCGGCCGCTGCGCTGCGCTCCCTGCGCTTGGGCAGCATCGCAGGGCGAGGAAAGCTGCCGAGCCCCTCCTGCCACGCATCCTCCCTCTCCCTTCGGAGGCTGCTCCCAGAGGCACATCGGTTTAGGAACTCAAAGGGAGGCACTTTCCCCCTTCAAGGTCTGTATCCGTGTGTCCAGAGAGAAAAGGAAAACAGCCTGGAGCCTGCCTGCCAGCTCGTGTGAGGCTCTGGCTGCCTTCAGCCTCCACTGCAGGGCTGCGCAGAGCACAAGTCCTTCGTAGGGGCATCTCTGAAGGCAGATTTGAAGACCACACCGTGTGGAGGGCCAGGAGGGCTTTCACCATCCAAATGAGTGCCACAACAGCCCAAACCATCAGGGGTGTCCAAAAAGTCAGTGCTGAGGTCGCACTAAAAAGCTGACAGGAGGTGCTGGGACACTTTCAGCTGTCAGATGCCTTTTGGCAGAGCAGGAAAGGAGCTCTGCAGCCTTGTGGTCTCAGAGTGAGGCAAGACTCTTGGCTGGGGGGATGCCACACACCCCAAACACTGCTGGGGCTCAGCTCTCCTCAGCCTCCCTGAGGAGCCACAGCCAGCAATTCCCAGAGCCATCACTAGCACATGGCTGGGGGTGGCCCAAAGCTGGGCACAATGCCCCTCATGTAGGGCCCATGCTGACAGTTGGTGCCACAGAGCCCTGGCACCTCCCCTGCTCCTGCTGCCAGCAGCACAACTAAAAAGCTTGAGGAAAAGTGCTGGGGAAGCACTTTCCTAGGGTGTGCTGGTGACAAATGATCTGCAGCAACCTCCAGAAAGGTTTGTGATGTTCATCCTGAGAACACCACAGTCTGTGGCCGTTGCTGCATCTGTTTGGCCACTGAGGCGTTTGGGTTTGGGGTGTGTTTGAGTAAGAGACTTAACCCTTTGCATGTTGGATTGCATGCACTGCTCAAATACCTTGCTGGGAAGACTGATGTCCCTGTTCAGCTGAGCATAAACAGGCAGTGCTGAGCTGTTCTGCATCGTGTCCAGGGTGCTTGGTAAGGCAAGAACACACTAAGGTGGGCCAGGACAGGAGGTCACCCAGCACATGCTGGCAAAGAAGGTGAGTTTCATAATCTCTCTGGAGGTATTCGGAACCCTCTTGGATGTGTTCCTGTGTGAACTGCTATAGGAGACCCTGCTCTGCAGAGGGGATTGGACTGGACGAGCTTTGGAGGTCCCTTCCAGCCCCTGATGCTCTGTGGTTCTGTAATCTGCAGTCCTGAGACCAGGAATCCAGTCTGAAATGCTACCATCTCCACTGCTCGGGCACGACTTCATCTTCCCAGGCTATGCAGGTTACTGCACAGCTGGAGAGCAAAGTCTGTCCTGCCTGTGTACATCTGACAGTAAACAAAACCTGGCTCTGCCCTATTTGGGGTTTATACTCTGCAGAAGCTGTGCCCACTCTATCCCAGGCTATGGCAGAACTGGCAGGACCTTCCTGCCAACAGCTGTGCCGAGGGAGGCTCTGCCAGCCCAGCCAGGGAGAGATGGGCTCACTGCTGTCCTGCTGCCCACTGAGCCTCTGCCCCAGCACCCCACAGCTGGTTCCTGTGGCTGCCCACGAGCGTGTGAGCATAGCCCATGACTCTGCACATGTTTGGCTTGCTCCCCCTACACCATTTCCCATGCAGTAACCAGTGGGATTCTCCCACCCACCCACCCTGTCTCGGCGTGGGAGCCTGGAGGACAGAGCAGCTGTGCTGCTGAGGATGGTGCTGCAGGGAGGAAGGCTGCAGACATCAGTCCTGGCTTGCCTTGTTAGGGGCTTTTTCACCCACTCCTCAGACAGGTGTTGTTCTCCACTGAGGTCTGTCCTGTCTCTCCAAAGGGCCTTGTGCCACCCAGGGAGAGGACAGAATGGGTGATGACTTTTTGTGCTGTCAGAGACAGGAGCAGCTGCAGAGGCATACAGCCCTGCTCGGAGAGGATGGAGTCATTCACAGGCTGAAGGTAAAAGAGTGTGAAGAGAGATAAGGAGCTAAATTGAGACTAAAGTGAAGGCAGCAGAGGCAGCAGACGAGTAATGGAGGGGAATTCATTACTTTGTCAGGCACAGGCAGTGGGAGTGGAGTCAGGAGCCTGGAAGGTTGAATGCAATCACTTGCACTGACCCAGGGCAAATGGGAATGAATTCTCCTTCTCATTGCCTTTGCAGAGCAGGGAGCTGCTGCCCACCCACACTGCTCCTCTGCTTGGAAAGGGCCCTGCCCTGTGTCCAGGCACCACAGACCAGCCCCAGTATCCCAGCAAGGAGGGGGCAGCTGACCAGGTGGCCAGTTGGAGGCTGTTGCTGCAGGGAGCCCTTTGCCTTGGCACTGCCAGACCAGCCAGTGCAGTGGGTGCAGTGGATGGGACCCCTCCAAGTTGGTCCACAGCTGATCCAGGGTAGAGTGTCCCTGCTCATGGCAGGGGGGTTGGAACTAGATGATCCTTGTGGTCCCTCCCAGCCCTGAGTGATTCTATGATTCTAAATCCTCCTCCAGGACTGCAGCACTCAGCAGCACTCCAGCCAGGTAGGGCAAAACAAAGAGACATTAACCGAGCGCTGGTGCTGCAGCACTGGGCTGCCATCGCCAGGCTGGCAGGAGCTGGCTCTGCCGGGGTCTGAGGCAGCCGAGGGAGCTGGGGCTGTTTGAGGAGGAGGAAGCTGAGGGGAGACTTCATTGCTGTCTACAGCTGCCTGAAGGGACACTGTGGTGAGGCTGCTGCTGGGCTCTTTTCACAGGTCATTGGAGACAGAACAAGGGGGAATGGCCTCAAGCTCAGGCTGGGGAGGTTTAGATTGGACATTAGGAAGTTTTTCACAGAAAGAGTGGTCTGGGACTGGCATGAGCAGCCCAGGGAGGTGGTGGAGTCACCCAGCCTGGCTGTGTTTCAGGGTGGTTTGGGTGTGGTGCTTGGGGCTATGGATTAAGGTCAATCTTGTAGAGTAGGGTTCTAGGTTGGACTTGGTGCTCCTGTGGGGCTTTGCCAGCATGGATGCTTCTGTGATTTGCTAGGCTGAGCATGGGGTGGGTGCTGTGAGAACAGGGACACTGGGCTGGACTTGTCCAAGCTGCCAGCACCACTTCATGTGATGGATGAGCTTGTGCTTGTTTCCCCAGCCAGCCCCCTCCTCACCTTCAGCAGGGCTCAGTGCAGCCATCACCCTGGCACCAGGGCAGCAGCGCTGGCAGGTGCAGCCAGCGCCATCAGGAGCTGCCATTATCCATGTGTGTGTGTGTTTATTTCTGCAGCTTCTTGCCATGAAAAAGCCCCTAATTAAAGTAATTGGAACAAAGACATTCGCCTTGCAATCAGCATAGATTTCAATAAGATACTTTAATTTGCAGGCAAAAGTCGTTAGCTTGTTAGTTAAAGAATGATGCACAGCTATTGACAGCAGGCTGGCGGCGCCAGGGAAGCCTGTACAGACCCAGCTCATTTACAGTATTTATGGCATTCATTTCTTTTTCAGTCCCTTTCAGTTTGATGAACACACACCAAAGCTCCAGGAAATGACAGAGGAGATTTCAGACACTTCGAGAGAGATGTTGAGGTGCTGGAAGGTGTCCAGAGAAGGGCAGCAAGGCTGGGGAGGGGCCTGGAGCACAGCCCTGTGAGGAGAGGCTGAGGGAGCTGGGGGTGTGCAGCCTGCAGAAGAGGAGGCTCAGGGCAGAGCTCATTGCTGCCTGCAGCTGCCTGCAGGGAGGCTGTAGCCAGGTGGGGTTGGGCTCTGCTGCCAGGCACCCAGCTACAGAACAAGGGGACACAGTCTCAAGTTTTGCCAGGGCAGGTTCAGGTCTAGGCTGGATGTTGTTAGGAATTTGTTGGCAGAGAGAGTGATTGGCATTGGAATGGCTGTCCAGGGAGGTGGTGGAGTCTCTGTGTCTGGAGATGTTGAAGCCAATCCTGACTGGAGCACTTAGTGCCATGGTCAGGTTGGTTGGGCAGGGCTGGCTGCTAGGTTGGGCTGGCTGAGCTTGGAGCTCTCTTCCAACCTGCTTGATTCTGTCATTCAATCCCTGCTCCCAGGTAAGCCAGGACCAAGCTGCAGGAGCTGTGAACTGTGCCATGGCATTCGTGGTGGCTGGGATCGATTGGGCAGGGGTTGTGGGAGGCTCTCTGCAGAGCTGGGGCAGGGCACTGTGGGGATGTCCTTTAGCACAGGTTGGGTTGCCTCAGACCTCTCCAAAATGCTAGAGAGGGAAACTCTGGCTCCGGGCGTTGGTTTCCCATTTGACTGTGTCAGAGGCTGCTCAAAGGAGCTGCTGTCAGCATCCAGGAGTGATTGGCTGCTGGCTGCTGGTGGCGGGGAGGGAACTGGAAGGAGCTGCCTGCCTGTCCTGCCTGCCCTGCCCTTGTCTTCCTCTCATGAAGGAGCTGAAGCATCTCAGCATTTCCCAGGCCACTCAGCCCAATTGCCCGAGGCCAGCTCAGTGGGCAGCTGCCCTTGCCCTGCCTCCAGCCTCCTGTCATTTCATGCCTCCTTCCCACTGGAGAGGACCTCAAAGCAGCCGGCAGTACCGGGCAGCCTTTGCCAGGCTCCTCTAGATCCAGAGATGCTTTTTTTTGTCTCTGGGAAGGTTTTTGGCAGTGACATTGTCCCCGTGAAGGTTGGTGTCACCCCAGCAGTGAGTGCAGAGAGCTACCTGCCTGGACAGTGCCTGCAGCCAGGCTGCTGCCAGGGAAGGGGAGGGCTGGCGTCACCAATGTCCCCATGCCAGCTGCCGGGGACCAAGTGTCGGCTCCTGTTCACCCGACAGTGATACATAGCAGAGCACCTACCCCCAAGGGCTCCTGCAGCCAGCAGCCCTTCATTTCCTAGGTTTAAAAATAGGCACAGGCACTACAAACAACCTTGCACGGAACACAAAAGCTGTTCCCTCCGTGCTCCTCGTGGGAGCGAGTGCCCTCAGCTCCTCCTTCCCGAGCTGGGCTTGCTGCTCCGTGCTGGATTGGCCCACGGGCACCACAGCTCACCCAGCACCCAGCCTCATGTAAAGCAAAAGATCCATTTACTTACTGCTGCTCCTCTGTGCCCCAAGTCCATCAGAGGCCCCAGGATGAAGCAGCAGCTCAGCAACCACCAGAGAGCCGCTTGGAGCTCTTGGTTACCTATGAGGCAGCAGCTTCCAGGAGTCTAATTCCAGAGGACAGACTTTGGCTCTTTCTCAAGAGCTCCTTCCAAACCTCTGTCTGGCAGGCTCCACATGAATAAACTCTTGCACATTAGTGGTGCTGAAGTTTTTATCTCCTGCTAAGAAGGTCTGAATGATGCAGCAGGGAGCACATGGGTTAGCAGTGTGCAAAGTGGCTCCAGTGAGGGCTCACTTGCCAGCCAGGCTGTGTGGAGCCACCATGAGCCTGGGGTGCTCCTGCCTCTGGCAGCCCAAGACTGGCTGCTGGCAGGTTGGCACACAGGCTCCTGCTCCGGTTTGGTGCCTCCTGGTTCCCAGGTGCTGGCTGTGAAGTCTTGGGCATGTCTGGCTCTGCTCTGCCCTGGGAAGGGCATGGCTGCCTGCAGCTCTGAGCTGGCATGGAACACAGGTGCTGCTGGGCATGGGCCCTGCCCTCACTATGCCCCCAGCCCCCTGTGCCTGCTCGCAGGGCTTTCCCCAGTAAGGGGTAGGGGCTGACCCCCCTAGTCCCATGGCTTTGCTGCAATGCTGCAGGTTCCTTCCCCTCATCACCACACAGCAGCTCTCTGATGATGGCTCAAAGCCTGGAACCGTTTGAGACCCTGTGCCAGCACTACCCTTTGGTGCCCACACAGGGACCTGCTGCAGCTCTGGCAGCGCTGCCCTCCCAGCCTGGCCTTCTGAGGCAGTGGCTGTTGGGACTTGGTGTGACAGCCTCCTCCAGGGCAGTGCTGCAGCGTGGAGGTTCTGCACAGCTTGGCAGGCAGCAGGGTCTGTTGCACATCCAGCTGCAGGCGAGATGTGGGAAGACTGAGCTCTTTGCAGAAGCACAGAGAGGACTCCTGCGCCCCAAGGAGCTGTCCCAGGGCTGAGGGACCACAGCTAACCAACCTCACCTCGCCAAGGTGCAGGGCTCTGTCCTGTTACCCTGCTCACACCCACGCTGCTCTCTTGCTCTGTGCACCCAGTAAATCCTGAAAGGTTTGCCTGCTTTTTTCCCACTTCTTTCTCTTTTTCCTCCTTTCCACCTGCTCAGCTACTGCTCCCTAAGGGATTTTTCACTTGTGTAATGTGCATTTATTTCAGGGACCATGAAGGCCTGAGGGTGACTGAGATACAGACACGCTGGATTTTCCACTCTTGCTACTAGGAGAAGTCTTCCCATGCAATAATTCAGGAGTAGAAGAGGTAAGGAGGAAACTGCTTCTACAGAACACTTCTGGCTTCTGTCTCCAGGCTCCTGTGAGCTGAAGGAGGGGGTTACAAAGGAGCAAGGGGGAAAGAGTATTTGCACAGCTTCATTTTCTCCCAGTGACACTGAGCTCCATGAGCCGTAGCTGGCAGATCTCTCCAAAGCAGCTGAAATAACTCATAAATATTTATGGTGCTTAATCATGAGGCAGCAGTGGTGCAGAAGAGATAATACTCAGCACAGTTTGGGTGTGCTGAGCTCACATCCCTGCCATAGCTGGGATGAGTTTGGTACTTGTCCTGCCTCGAGGACCCTCCTGTGTTCCTGCTGCTTGTCCTGGTCCTTCCACAGTTCCTGAGCAGTGTGGGAGCAGCTGGGGTGTGAGAGCAAGAACGAGCATGGACTGGGCTGGAGGAGTGTCCTGGGGACATGGCTGATTCCCCGGATCCCTGCTCAAAGAAGAGCAGGTAGCAGAGCTGCTCCAGAGGGTTACTCCTCCTTGGGCACCATTGGCCACCCACTCTGGGCCTCCAGCTGAGATGACAGAAAAGCAAGGCAAGAAGTTTGCTGCATGCCAGCAGGATCTGCCTCTGTTCTGGTTTAAGGCTAATTGGAATATTTTAATGAGAGAAATTAGATTCTAGGCTGTGAAAAGAAAACGATGGTGATGGCTATTTCACCCAGAAAGAGGAGGCTCAGGGCACAGCTCATTGCTGTCTACAACTACCTGAAGGGAGGTTGTAGCCAGGTGGGGTTGGGCTCTGCTGCCAGGCAGCCAGCCACAGAAGAAGGGGACAGAGTCTCAAGTTGTGCCAGGGCAGGTCTAGGCTGGATGTTAGGAGGGAGTTGTTGGCATTGGAATGGGCTGCCCAGGGAAGTGGTGGAGTGGCTGTGCCTGGAGGTGTTGAAGCCAAGCCTGGCTGGGGCACTTAGTGCCATGGTCTGGTTGATTGGCTAGGGCTGGGTGCTAGGTTGGACTGGCTGAGCTTGGAGCTCTCTTCCAACCGGGCTGGTTCTATGATTCTAAGCCTCCCAAGGAGAGGTTCCATTCTCATCAGCTGGGCTGCTGGAAACAAGAGGCTCTGCTCATCTCCTCAGCCTTGTCTCTCACGGAACAAACCCCTGGCTGCTGTCACTCCCTGCCAGCCTGCTGTGTCCCAGCCAGGAGCCTGTGCTCTGGGGTGAGCCCCACTGTTGTGTTTTCCCATCCAAACCAATCCTCCCAACCTGATTTGTGGCACCAGGCAGCGTTTGATGTGAACCTGCAGTTAATTACATGTTCTTGCTGAAAATAATTGAGTAGCCTAAGTTCTGATGGCTGTAATTGCATCCTAATGAATTTACGTGTCAGCTTGCTCTGTGCAACTTCAGTGTGTTCTGTAAATACCAAATTAAGCTCATCTTTGAGTCCCCAGGCATTCCAGGCACAGGTACTCACAGGCTCCTCAAGCCAAGAAGGAGCAGAGCAGTAACCACCTCCTTAGCTACCTGCCACCCCCGGGCTGGGCACAGCTGCCACCCCAAGCATACCCCATGAAGCAGGATCAACATGCAGGGCACAGGCTGCTCACCACCCTGCCTGCCACGGTGGCTGTGCTGAGGCAGCTCTGGCTCCTCGCCGTGGGCTCGCCCTGCTCCCAGGTACTCAGCCCACAGCAGGGCTCTCCCGTGGGAGCAGGGGAATGTGGCTCCCACCCCAGCCCCACGCTCTGCCACCTGCCCTGGCTGTGAGCAAAGCGCTGCTGGAGCTCTACCAGCACACGGAAAGGGTTCCCTGGACAGCCAGAGAACAAGATGCAAACCCCAAAGAGCAGAACTGTGTAATCCTATTGACTTCAGTGAGAGTTAAAGCAATCAGTGCTTTTCGTTGCTGTTGTGATTGAGCCAGGCCAGGGCCCCTGCCTGAGCTCCTTGAAGGGCAAAGAAGCCTTGGCAGAAGTCCCCGGACTGGTGCCATGCTCCCACAGTGGCTCTGTGCAGAACATCACTGGGTTGGTTTTCATGTTTGCTACCAAAATACCAGCTACAGCTCGCCTACAAAGCTCTGCATGTTAGTTAACCTCATTAAATCTGAAAGGATTAGTCAGCTGTTCCTCAACCACAGAACTGTTAGGAAACATCTGAAGCTGGAAGTTCTGCGGCTTGGGAAGTGATTTTCTAATACACAAACTTCAAAGGAACTCTGAGATCCTGCAGCGTAAGGGGGACAGACGAACGCTAATCCCCAGAGCACTGCCTGGTGGCCTCTCTCCTTTTCTCTCTCCGCAGGTCTGGAGGTGCAGCTGAGCAGGACAGCTGCTGTGGGCTACAGGGCTTCAGCTTCTCCTCCGGCCACCACATGCCCCTCGGGCAAACGAATGTCCTCATCCCCATGGATGACAGAAGGTACTGGGGGGCAAGCTGCTGTGGCCTTTCCCCACCCTGTGGCTTGCATGACACAGACCAACCTGGGGAGGGTTCCCCCCTGGGCCCACTGGTGGGTGATGGACTTCATGGTTTCACACTGGGAGAGCTGCCTGCACCTCCAGAGCCCACCCTGATCCTCTCCCACTGCCTGTGCTCTGGGAACCCATCAGACATGCTGCGTGGGGACCACCCTAGCTCAAATAAATAATGCTATTAACTGTGGAGTAATGAAGGGATTAAACACACTGCCTTTGGAGGAGCACAAAGCACTGAAACCCACAAATTAATTAAGCTCCACAGACCCCCCCGCGAGACACAGAGGTAATTGCTGTGTTCACAGTGCACGTGGGAAAGGAGAGAAAGGGATCTGTGGTGGCAGCAGAGGCTCTGCCACGTAACAGCAGAAGCTCAAGTGGCACTTCAGACCCTCCTGCCTCACCCACATCTGGAGCAGACAGCGAGCTGGAGGAGCAGGGCTTGAGTACACCTGTGATGTGCAGAGACGGGGCAAGGATCCATCCTGCCACCTCTCCTTGCCAAGCTGAGAAACCTGCTAGCAATAAAAACCCACCAGAAGCAGCAAGAGGACATGGACGTTTGATGGGGTGAGGGCATCCTGGGGGACACTCACATCTCTGACACTTAGGCTGGTCCAGCAGCAGTGGACAGGAGGAGGGATCCTGCATTCGGCAGCATTTCAGGGGTCTCTCCACCTCTCCGGCATGCAGCCCTTGGATTGTCTCCAGGAGCCTCACACCTCTTGGTTCTGCACCTTTAGTCCTCGACCTGCTTCTGCTAATCCTTGCTGCACCTTATTTCCTTCACCTAAAAATGAAAAGCATCACATCCCATGCTGGAGAGCAATGAAGGACACTGGTGATTGGACTCAATGATCCTAAAGGTTTGTCCAACCTAAATGATTCCATGATTCCATGATTCTCAAGCCTTATGTTGGTAACAGAGAGTCCCCAAGCCTGCAAAGGCCATCTACCAGCAGATCACTTCCCTTTTCTCTCTTTTTTTTCTTAGTGAAAGTGGTTTTGAGGGCTGTCACTGAGAGATGGGGAGCTGGGTACTCCACCACGGTGTCCTCCGCAGCAAGGCTGAGCCAGCCTCTGGAAGCTGGGAATTGATATCTGTGGAATAATCCATCTGTGGAATAATCCATCAGCAAAGAAAGGAAAGTCCCTGCTTTGTGAGAGGGAAATTAATTTTGACATCTTAATTATAAGTCAGAGGAAAGGTTGGTGTTGGGATGGTGAGCTTTGAAGATTATTATATTGTCATCATTCATTGATGACTACAAAAGGAGCCAGCTCTAAATGATAATGCTGAAGCATAAAGGCAAACCTCTGAGCTTCTATCATACCCCATTTAACTCCAAGGAGTCCTTTGCTATTAGCTTGATAACAAAAAGCAGAAGTGCTAATCAGGGTTGGGTCTGCAGTGACAGGTATGGCTGTACAAACACTTCCAGAGAAAAAAAAGGAGTCTAGAAATCCCATCTCACTCTGGTCAGAGCCATCACTTGAAAATGGAATTAAAACAGAAGAAGAGTTCCAGGATTCTGGCTGGCACCAGGGAGTGGTGGTGTCTTTGTCTGGGCATGGGCAGGAAGAGAGAAAAAATAGAGCTCAGAGAAAGGTGTCCTGGCAGTGCTCTTCCAGGAACAGTGACATTTGTAAATGGTTTCAGATCCTGAGACTGCCTCTAAATGTGCTGGAAAGCAGAAGGAAATGGAGAAGCACAGCTGAGGAAGGGAACAGGCTGCAGAGGGAAGCTGAAGGATGACAATTGCTCTCTTAGTGGATCTCTGCTCACAGCGAGATTGCCATGGCAGCCACGGGAGAGCAGGAGGCCTTTTTGTCTCCAAGCTGGGAGGTCTGTGCGACCTGCAGCAGCAGAGTGAGGGGCTGGGGTCCCCTGGGCACTGCTGAGATGCAAGGTCCCCATGCCCCCAAGGGGTGACATGAGCCATGCCCCTTGCAGAGGGGCGTGCAGCGACTCTGGCACCCGGGCACCAGCCTGAGGAGGGCTCCTCAGAGTGACTTTTCCCCCTGCCATTTGCTGGGGGGAGAGCAGAGGCGCCAGGAGTCTCTCTGCAGGTCCCTTCTGAACCCTGGGGTTGGGTTTATTTTTTTTGTGCCAAGTTCTTCATCTCCAGCAGCAGTACCTGAATGACTTCTCTTGGGGTGAAGTCTGCTCTGTCAGAGTGAGTTACTCAATTTCCCATCCTAAAATGTAAATGAACTCAAACCCACTGTAAGCAGCTTATTTCAGTATGAGCTGTAATTACTGCTGGGGCTGTGCAAAAGCTTTCTTTAAAACTTTTATCAGAGTTATTTTGTGTTATTATTGCTTTCTGTGATGTGTCTGGGTTTTGCAAACAGCAAATAATTCTGCACTTATCTTGGTTCCTTTGATAATGTGGAGGTTTTTTTTCCTTCGTGACAGATCTACTGAGACTCTAACGACATTATTAACATTAAAAAAGGAAGAATGGGGACAATCTTTTCTACATAAGCCTGTAAAAACCCTCGCATGCCATTGCTGCTGCTTAAATACCAGCCATGGAGAAGACAAGAAGTGTATTAATCATAGAGCTTTGCACAGAGTGCTGCAACCAGACAGGAATCATCATCTGGTGAGGAATGACAGAACTCAGCCACCCTTCTTCAGCTGGCCAAGCTCTGTTGGCTCAAAGGAGGCTTTCTGAAACGGTAGTGCAGTGGCAAGAGGTCCTCGAGTGACAAGGTAGCTCCATCTACAATGGCAGGGAAACAAAGACCGCTTGTGTTAGGTTGGGATGGCACCTCGGACACCGGGAGCAACCGCCTGGAGAAGCTGACACCCGTGCTTTGATCTTGGAGGTCTCTTTCAAGCTGGTTGTTTCTATGATTCCCTGCTGCAGCTCTCTGAGGCAGGCACTCGGTCTGCTCCCAAACTCAGGAGGGGCAGCCGACGTTTTTCTGGTCCCAGCACTCTGCTGCTCCTCCTCCTCTGTCCTGTTTTCTAGAAATAAGGCAAATTGTCATTTTGCTGTTGCGGCCCAGACTCCCTCTGCTCCCCGGCAGCTCCTCTTTCAGTGGGATGGATGTAACCGGAGAGGGCAGGACAGCATCTCGCCCTTTGTCACTGCTTCAAAGCCACCTTCACTGCCGTGATAGGAATCACTTGTGTCTGAGAGACAGGAGCAGACTGCAGAACAGCCTGCAAAGAACTGTAGGACTGAGAGTCGTGGGAGGCAGCAGCTTAAAGGAGGGGGCATCTGCTCTGGAGAGACTGGAGGGAACTTTGATGGTGCATGGATGCAGAGTGCTTGTGGTGCTGCTCCATGATCTGCTCCCGCTTGCTCCCTGAGCTGCTCACGCTGCTGATACCGAGTTAGCAGAGAGAAAGTGACTGGTGTAAAGGAGCAGATATCAGAGAGGAGCTGGGGATTACATTTATCAGGCAGAGATTGGGATAGGCTTTTGGACCATGTCAGCTATCCCAAATCCCTGTGAACAGGGCTATAAAACTTGACAAGGCTGCTACAGACATTCCAGATCCCATTAAAGATGTAAAACCACTGACAGAGCTGAAGCACTTACAGATGCTAACTCGGCTGCTGGAGAAGTAGGCTGACACCAGGGAGAAGGTTCAAGCAAGGGACTTCAGTGGGTGATGATCACAAACAGACCCAGAGAGAAATGGCCAAACTGATCACCAAAACAGTGCTGCTTCTGCTGGGTGCAGGGAAGGAGCAGTTCAAAGCGTGGCTGCGTTTGATTTGGTTTAGGTAAGCCGTAGAAGAAACATTTGCAGCAAGTAATTCTGTTCCCACCAAGAGCTGGGATCTGCACTCGCTTCCTGAGTGTGCCCTGACTGCAGATACCCAGATGAATTTATGAGCCCTGCCTCTGCAGCTCCTTGCCAACGCTGCCCTGGCTCTGCCTCGCCGAGTGCCCTCACTGCCCAAGCCCCTCAGTCCCTCAGGCCTCCCTGCGCCACCTCAGAGCCTTCCACGGCTTTTCTCCAGCCTTGTTTTTTCTCCCTGCAGAGCACTAAGCTCTAGATGTAGACTCCATTACTGCTTTTAGCCTCTAAATCCAGTATACAGACTTCAAAACCCATGCTTAGCTGCGAGCCTGCCTCTGCTCGCTGCCTGGCAGAGCCTTTATCCCCTCCGCAGTGCCTGATCTCATCTCCTCGCAGAGCCCCGCAGCGAGCGGCTGTGGGGTGCTCGCCTCGGCTGCAGCTTCATTCGCCCTGACAAGTCCTCTTAGCTCATCTCGTTAGCTCCCATGCAGAAAGCCACAGCAGCAGGCAGCAGTGCTTGCAGCAGGCGTGCGTGGGGCCGGCTCTGTAGTCGCTTTGTCCTTTTGTTATCCTGGAAGTTTTGACTGGCCGGGGTGAGCTCGCAGGGAACAGCACAGGAGATGAGAAGCGCCTGGGAGCAGAGAGCAGAGTGCTCCCCGCACACCTGCGCTGCACCTGCTGGTGGGAATCGCTGCGCCTCTTCCAGCAGAGCCTTCTTTGTTCTTCTCTTTCCCCTACTCTTTTTTTGGGGGGTGACCATTTGGAGGATAACTGAACACTGCTGGCATTGTGCAAAACCAGCACGGTGCAGCCCAGCAGCAGGCTCAGCAGGTCCCATGCTTTGAGCCTGTTGGCCAAGCAAACGTGTGCCATGTCTGGTGCCACGTCTGGTGCCACGTCTGGTGCCATGGTTTTGTTCACGTTCTCCATTGCAGTGGTCTCCTTCAGCCTCCTTCAGCCTCAGGGGTGATTTTTATTTGTGGATGGGGGGCAAGGAGGGGAGAAGAGAGAGGAAAGGAGAGGGGAGAGGAGAGGAGAGGAGAGGAGAGGAGAGGAGAGGAGAGGAGAGGAGAGGAGAGGAGAGGAGAGGAGAGGAGAGGAGAGGAGAGGAGAGGAGAGGAGAGGAGAGGAGAGGAGAGGAGAGGAGAGGAGAGGAGAGGAGAGGAGAGGAGAGGAGAGGAGAAAGGAGAGGAGAGGAGAAAGGAGAGGAGAGAGGAGAGAGGAGAGAGGAGAAAGGAGAAAGGAGAGGAGAGGGGAGAAAGGAGAGGAGGGCATAATGCTGCATTAGTGCTGTTTATGCCCAGTACTGCTCCTCACTTGCAGGCTGTGGCCATGGGTTTGTCACCCTCTGGCAGATGGATGGAGCAGCTTTGTGTTCTGGAGTATTCCTTCATGCTGATCCGGGCTGGAGAATTTTCCACTCCCAGGTGAGAAGAGCAGACACCAGGGCTCAGTCAGCACAGGCTGACACAGATCTCTGTTAAGACTTGGGTTTATTCTCTGAGCTTTACTGGAGCTTGATGAAATTCCCTGGTAAGAGCTGCTTGCATGGCAGCTTTTGCTTCTGTACGAGTTAATTTATGACATGCTTAAAAGTTTGCCTTTGGATAACTGTATTTTAGGGTCACACATTTCTCAAACAGACTGGATATGCCTGTCCACAGTACAGCAAGTGCCTGGCTTTTAACCACTCTTACCCAGCTGTGATTTGTTTGGGCTTCCTTAGAGGCACAGAGCTTCCTGAATAATTTGTCACCCATGCTTGAGATGAGTGCTGCTCTTTGGGAGGAGCACTGTGCCTGCTGCTCCCCCCCTCAGTCCCCCCAGCAACTGTTTTTGTTTTCAGTTAATGCAGTCCAGTCAAGCAGCACCTCTGGTTCCCCCAAAACCTTCAGCAGCATCATGGGCAGGTAGCATTGTCATGAGAGAGTCAGAGCTGCTGTGTGCCCAGGCCCTGGGAGGACAGAAACCAGCTCTCTGCACATACCAAAGGCTGCCCATGGCTCTGTACTGGTGCAGCTGTGCTTTCATTCCATCCTTGCTGAAGATGGGATTGCTCATGTCATGTGTGTGTAGGTGTTGTGCGAGCCTCCACTTGGGTCTCTTCCCTTTAAGCACAGGAGTGAAGTACTCATGTAGCACAGGCAGCTGGGTGCTAAAGAAGGGCCTTTGGAGTAGGCCAAAATCTAACACCACAATTCCCTTTCTGTCCTCTCCAAGAGACTCTATCTTCACACTAATTAAACAGCAGCCTGACATGTTTTTGCTGTTTTGATTGGCTTTGAACTTTGGCAGTGTGATAAACAAACTTTGTTCCCCTGCCTCCCAAGAAGCTGCACTGCCTTGAAGCAGTTTGTGTCCTTAGCTCTGATGTGGCAGAGCTCAGTACCCTGGTTTCGTGGCACCTGTCCATGTGCTGATGCCAGCAGCAGAGAGGGATGGCAGCTGCCGCGGCATGATGGGTGATGAACCAGAGGTGCTGCAGCACTGATGTCTTTTTGATGGCCCCTTTGAGCAAGTTGAGACTTCAAACACTACTGCTCAGTGAACATAGTGTTCCTCCCCCCGGGCAGGCTGGGGCTGGTGGCAGTGTCCTTCTGATCATTGTGAGGTGGTGCAGACCCCTCACATGTCTGGGAGCTGCAGTGGGGATCAGAAAGGAGGAAAGCAGGACAGACAGACTCCTTGTCACGTGGCACAGACAACAATTAAAATTATCAGGTCCCAAGCACTTTGCTTATGTTCCAAAGGGCCCCAAGGACTCTGCAGTCACTGTCTGGGAGAGGCTTTGCGCTCTGTGGGGTTTACACATGGTACCAGTGCGTCCACAGCCTGGGCACTGGGGAGGAGACAGAGGACTAGCAGCTGATACTCTCAGAACACAACAGGGCTGAAAGGTGAAGGTGCAGCTCCAGGAGAAGGTTGTCACCGATAGGATCTGCAACCTGCACAGCTTTCTGGTATGTGGAGGTGGGAGCTGTGTAAACTTAAAGGTTTCTTTTTTGCTTCTAACTTACACTGAAACCCATCCTTACATATAAAGCCATACTGAAGAAAACAGGACTGTGGCTGAAGGAACAGCAGCTCCATGACTCGTTTTTGTTATCAGTGCTATTAGGGAGCTCATCAAGCTCACCATTTCTGAAGCTGTCCCTATTCAAGGTGCACAAACTCAGAAGAGATCTCCAAAGTTTGAAAGCGTCAGGCAGTGAATGAGCCACATTTCCATGAGATAAGGCTTAGGGGGGCAGTTAAACTGCTGACTCTGGAGCCAAAAGGACACTCACCTCACTTGAGATGCCCATGCTGTCTGCATACAACAGCGGGTACTCTCCAGAGCGGTGGCACACATCACTTTCAGCAGCTCCTGTGGCAGATCATGCCTGGTATCACAATTGCTGTGTAAGATACCAAAAGAGGGCTTTAAACAATGTGAGAGTGTCCCTTTTAATGTCCAGATCATGAACACCGCAAAGCTTTCAGCCTTCTTGCTTCCATTCTGCAAGTGTGAAAGAACATTTATCTCGGGCAGCTTTTTCCGTGGCTGCTGGCAGGCAGCCCAAGGTGCCTCACACAGCACCGAGCACAGCGAGCTCAACCTGTGCCTGCTGCAGCTCCATTAACGCTGGAGGCAATGCTCTCAGATGTATTGGGAGCATTTGGTTAATGTCCCCAAACAAGTTCAGATGACATTGTTTCACCCCAGCAAGCACAGCTTTACCGTAAGATCTGCCTTCTTCTGACTTCACTGGGAGCATTCTTGCTCTTTTGGTAATAGCTGCTATGGAAGCCACAGACTAAAAGGCCTTTAAAGGCAGACGAGCCTGTTAAGAGCTGGAAAATACCCAGCAGCAGAATTTGTTGGTGTTCGTGATGAACAGGTCCCTTAGTGGTTTCTGTACTAGGCAGAAATTAACCACTTGCTGCTGTTTACCATTGCCAACCATTCCGTGCTGGAATGTGACACCTCTAATGCACCCTGTGTGTAAACAGAGGTGAGCACAGGGACAGCAGCAGGAACAAAAATCCATTGTTTTACAGCTCAGCAAACATTCTTTGGACTCCGCAGGTACCGGCTCCTTCATTTCCTCCTGCGGGAGGTATTTGAGTTATGCAGGGGCACACCTCTCTATTTGCAAACAATGGCACAGCCACACCTGCTCAAGCCTCCCTTCACGTCGGGGATGTCAGCCCAGGGGCACAGCTGGAGCCTTCAGGACACTCCTAGAACACCGCGGACGTCAAAAGAGATTTGCAGCAGACATTCAGGCTCTGAGTAAAACAATTCCAGGGGACTGAGCAGAGAAATTTACACTTGGAACCATAAAGCTTTCAAGGGATTAATTTGCAGCTTTTACAGCAGTGACAATGATTCTGAATGAACTTTCCCGTGGTTGGTAGTGTTCAGTGTTTGGTTTGTTCGGCAGCCGAGCTCTGCTCCCAGACACGGTGACTTTCGTAGCACGTCCCCGGTGTGTGATCTCTGTCTGGCACAGGCTAACGGCTACGCTGGCGTCTTTGATGCCAGCTAAATGACACAGCTCATGCGGAGAGCAAATGCACTGGATTTGTGTTCTCCAGTTGAGAAAAGGTCTCCACAGGAATATCTAAGTTGTAGCCACCTTTCCGACCTCTGCTTTAGCCTGGTGAGATCAAGTCAGCTTTGACTCGTCCTCAGCGACAGGGGCCATGTGGAGGGTGGGGATCGGCACCCAGGGAGTTGTGTGGCAGAAAATGGCAATAGGAGAAGTCACTGGAGAGAGGGGCACGGACCCCACTTCAGCCACGAGCAAAGAACAGGTTGATGCCAGAGGTCCCAGCAGAGTGGGGACTGAGGGTGACCCTGACTGAGAGGTGATGCTGGGCGAAGGAGGCTGCTGGGTGAAGGAGGCTTCTGACCGAGGAGACTCCTGCCCGAGGCAGGCGCAGGCCGAGGGCCTGTTGCTCGCTCTGGAGGCCACACTCAGCCGGCGCCGAGGCTCCCGGAGGGGTCCCCGGTGGGGTTGGTCCCAAGCCCCGCAGCAGTCCCGGGGGTGCCGAGGCCCACCCCAGCCATCACACTGCCCGCCGCCGGAACAGACCCCGCCCCCGGGAGGCGTGGCCAGCGAGGCCGATAGGGCGCGGCGGGGGCGTGGCGGGACCGGGGGCGCGCGGCGGGGGCGTGGCGGGGCCGGGGGCGCGCGTGGCGGGGAGGGGCGGGACGGGGTGGGTCGCGCGCGGCGGCAGTCGCGCGGCAGCCGCGGCCGGGGAGCGAGCGGCGGCGCGGGGCGGGCAGCGGCGCCCGCGGGCGGCATGTCCAAGACGCTGCGGAAGAAGCGGCACTGGCTGAGCAAGGTGCAGGAGTGCGTGGTGTCCTGGGGCGGCCCGGCGGGCCCCGACCCCGACCTCCTGCGCGGCGGAGCCGAGCGCGGCGAGTTCCCCTACCTGGCGGGCCGCCTGCTGCCGGCCGGCGAAGGCGCTCCGGGCCCCGCGCTGCTCTCGGGCAAGGCGCCGGCGCCGGGGGACGTTCTGCTGGAGGTGAACGGCACCCCCGTCAGCGGCCTCACGCACCGCGACACGCTGGCCGTCGTCCGGCACTTCAGGGAGCCCGTGCGCCTCAAGACCGTGCGCCCAGGTGAGCCGCCCGTCGCAGGCCGCGCCCGCCGGACCCGCGGCCCGCCCCGCTCCGCTCTGCCCGCGCCGCCGCTCAGCCGGCCGCGGTAGGCCCCGCTGCGCCGGCGGCCTGCGTGGAGAGTGGCCGCGGCGGGGTGCGGGAGCGCCCGCCCGGCAGCGGAGCCTGGGGCGCGAGGGCGGCGGGTGTCGGGCTGGGAAAGTTTTCTCGGCTCCGGGAGGGTTCCTCCGCCGAACGGGGCGACCCGGAGAGGCGGCCCCGCTGCCGCGTGTGGCGGTGGGGAGCCCGGAGTCGCGGCCCAGCCCCGGGGCGGCGCTGGCGGGCGGTGCTCGTTGCCCCGGCCCGTCGGGGACCTGCGGTTTCGGCAGCGGGACGGCCTCATGATGCCGCCGCCGGTCCCGGTGGCCTCACCGCGGGGCTCTTCTGTTCCGACGGGGTGCGGGCCCGATCTCCGGCAGCTGTCGCCCGCCTCTGCCCCGCCGAGCCGCACGAGTGGTCAGTTTCGCACCGCTGTGTTCCGGGTGTGTTTGCAGCTGTGACGCTGTGCGGGGCTCGGAGGGCATCTCAAGAGGGTATAGTGGAGTGTTCGGTGGCTCCCGGAGGGTCTCTGCCCGCCGTCGTCTCCGCGTGTGAGCTGGGGCCCGGGCACCGGCTGGAGAACCGGTCTGTCGCGGTTTTCCAGGGTGTTTGCACGGTCTGCGGCTCAGAGCCAGGTGAAACCGTGGAGCCGAGGAGCTGGGAGGATTGAACCACGGCTCCGGGAAGCACTACCGCCGTGTCCTGCTGGCTTTTCCTTTGCCAGAGACCAACGCGGAGAACAAGCTTTGGGATTGCTTTATTCCATAGGTTGGGATTAATTTCGGATGTACTTAAATTGATTGATGATACCAGATCATTGTGGTCAAATGTGCTTTATCAGCGCGGAGGCTGAGCAGCGGTACCTGCAATGGCAGAAACTCATTGTCCCCAGCCAAAGGAGCCTCAGGTCCTCCCCCCCTGTAGGGCAGATGCTCCAGGTGGGAGTATGCAGCTTTGGCGAAACTGTCCTTGGCGAAACTGCTTTGCTATTGAGTCCTTGCTGGCACCAGAATTTCCGCGGCTGAGGTCTATAGTATTTCTTTAACGCCTGCTCTTTACTCTTCTCATAACTGTTGTGGTTTGACTGGAGGGAATAGGTGTTTTAAATCAGATTTTCCTCACTCGACCACTAATGAAAAGTCACCTTCTGCACAGAGACAATGCCCTTAGTCCTGATGTGTATCACCTCTCCAATGAAAGATTAAACCCTAAACAAACCTGTGCCTTAAAAGCACCTGGAGAAGCCTGGCAGACTTTGGAGGATGCCTGTAATTTCAAACTGGAGATCCTTCCTGAACGAGGACAATAAAAAAGAGGAAACAAACAGCTGCAAGTTAAATGTAAAAATGGAGAGGATTAAAGGAAGTTGAGGAACAAATTAAGATAAAAAATAATAAATCTCTCTTTAAGAGAGAAAACTTGTGGAAGATGGGACTCTAGTTAGAAGATCAAAGGAATTTCTGATGTTTACTATGGGAGAGATTGAGATATTCCTGTGCTGGGACTTTCCATAACAGGGAGATGTCTCACTATCAGATTAAAACTGGGAAGAAAAAATGTAGAAGAAACGGGTACAATTAAGAGTAGAAAATGGCCAGAGCCAGGTGTTGCCCATTAGGAAGGACTTCTAGATCAGCAGTGTGTTGCCTGTTCCTTAAATCGTTGGTGTTGTGGAAGGTGAGGAGCAGGGTGGGTGCCAATGGGAAAAGGGTCCAGGAGATCAGCAAGGACCTGCTTCTGTTTCCAGCAGGTTGGTTAAAATTAGAGTTAGGAATGAAACTGCTGAGCATGTGAATGAATCACATGAGGACTGTGTGGAGAGTAATGAGGAGAGTGGGCTGCTCTTCAGAAGAAAGTCTGTGAGCTTTCCAAGGCTCACCATTTGGTTTAATCAAATCCAAGTGGTTTTGTAGTGGATTTTCAAACAGACGTTCAGGAAGGTATCGGCAGGCTTTGAGTGAGGCTCTTGCCAAGCAAGCATCGTGTGGCTGTGCAGCTGCTGAAGGACAAGAGCAGAATTCTCCTGTGGGTCAGTAACTGGTTAAGGTGGCAGAAAGAAGCTCCTCCTGGAGCTTTGCAAAGCCCTGTGCTGTTTGCCGTAGTCCTCCAGAGCTGGTGGACTGAGTGCTGGGGTGAGCTGAGAACTGGCATTTTCATGTTGATTTTATGTAACTTTAATAACCAATCCAACCCAAGTTTCAGATGCAGCATTTTTTCTCCCGCACTAGAACGTATTGCAAGCTTATTTACCACATCAGATGATTGTTGCAGTCATTTGCTGTGTTAGACTCAGTGTCCTTAAATACACTTTTCTAACGCCTGCTGCTTTTCTTGGGTGTCTGTGTGAGATTGCTGCGGCGGCAGCGCTCCGCTTGGGCAGTGAGTGTTGTTGTCACGCTGCTTTCTGTGCAGGCTCTGACTTTGGGTTTGGCTTCCCTTCCGTCCACCCTGTGTGAACCAGTTCAGACCTGCTGACCTTTGGAAGGCAGCGAGGGGGATGCATGGGGCAGTGCAGGGGGGGTGAGGGCTGATGGACCCTGCCGCGCTTATGGTGCTGCTGAACGCTTAGGTCGGTTACAGCATCGCTGGTTTGTAGGGTCCCATGTGTCATGTTTTTCTCCAGTCAAAACATCTCTCTCTCAGATGAACTCTCACACTGAAGGACGTGGAGTGCCTCTGCCAGCATACCTCTCTGTGCCCAATGGCTTGTCAAGTTTCAGTGCTATGGGGACAGAATTCTGAGGGGTTCCAACTTGAGAGTCTTCACCACAACAGCAAAGAATTTGTCACACGGTGTATGAAATTTAGGGTGCTTATGAGGCTGTGATGCTCACAATCTTCCTCTGTGCTCTAGAAGGGCAACACCAGGGCAACTTTGGTGTTTTAAGAGCTGGCTTCCTCTTCTAGATGAAGCCTGTGCCAGTTTCCCAGTAGTCCTGAATGTCATGTTGGGAGACTGGAGTGCTTTATTTCAAGTAGTGATGTAGTCCTTCATTAAAGGCAGCAACAGCTTTAGCTGACAGCAGTAAAATCTGTCTGTGATACTTTAGCAAGCTCATAGAAAATTTAAAATGGAAATTTCAAGATGCTGTTTAGTCTTGTTTGATAAGACACTTGAAAGATATGAATGTTAATTTGAACGCCATCTGTTAACTGCACATCACAACTGATGGACCATTTTGTTGAGGAGGAAATTTGCCCTTCCCTTTCTTGCTCTGTCCTTACTTGCTGAGGAGGGAGAGCAAAAGAGTGATGTGCTGTGGGCTGGAGATGAGTGTCCTTGGTGCCATGGCCATGTCCTGGACAAGGTCTAGCTCAAGCTAGCTGAAAATCTTTGGTTCTGATGTTGGCAGGAGTTGGCATAGCCCAGTCTGCAGGAT
This sequence comes from Pogoniulus pusillus, assembly GCF_015220805.1. Lineage (NCBI taxonomy): Eukaryota > Metazoa > Chordata > Aves > Piciformes > Lybiidae > Pogoniulus > Pogoniulus pusillus. Next base: position 6,837,548 of record NC_087302.1, read on the forward strand.
GCTGGCCTGTAGCTCTCTGCAGCACACCTGGAGTGGTCCTGGGATTGGAGTTGTTGATATAAGTTGTCTATATAAGCTAGATATCACTTCCTTCTAGTTGATATCTGAGGTTACAACAATACCTCTGTTTGTGTAATTGCTCATCCTGAGCGGAGGAGCAAACAGCATCCTGGGGAGATGAGGCTCTTTGTGCAGCGTGATGCTGGTTTGTGTGTGCCCTGTGAGCAAGCCCAGCTCCTCCTAATGAGTGCATTAGGATTGTAGCCACACTTGCTAAGTGCTGGTTTCGAGCTAATCGCCTGCTTACATGCACCCAGGAGATGGCTGCCAGTGGCTCGAGGACCATCTCCATCCAGCGCTGCCTAGATGTAGAGCATTAGACTTGTAGCTAGCTGGCACTGCTGCAGCTCCTGGTGCTTCCAGCAAGGGAAAGCAGAAGTGGTTTGCTTTAGTCAGATCCATTGTCCTTGAGTGCCGAGTTCATCCTCTCAAGGTACCTACCGGTTGCTCATGGCATTCAGGTTTGGCCAGAAGGCTGCTGGTGTGCACTGGGAGCCTGCTTGGGCAAACACTGGTCAGTGTGGCTTTGAATGCTGTCTTTCTGCCTCGCAGCCTGGTAGCCAAAATGCATGCAAACTGGGCTGCAGGCCTTCTTCCTGCAGCCTGAGCTGCCAGATACCATGTAGGAAGGAATATGTTTTCCTTCCAGACTAAGGAGCTTTGATGAATACAGCCACTCTGTGGCAATTACCAGAGTTTCATGGCCACTGTAACCAGCATCTGTGAAGAAAGAGACAATCTGGGAGCTCTTCCACTCGAGAAACACTTCCAGGACACATGGTTTTGTCCCTTGGTTACCAAGAGGATGCTGTTGGCTCCAGTGTGACAAAACTAATCTTTAATCAAGAAATGCAGCAGGATTTTGCATGATGTAAACCCCCCCTTCAGACTTAAGTTTTTATCAACAGTCTCAGTGCTCCTGAAGCTGTGATTTCCTTTTGTTCCTCACTGACTCCCACAGTTGTGGCTAGAGCTCTTCCTCTGACCGGGACGTTTATTCATGTCCCCAGCCTGGGCTGCCTGGCCTGCAGTAAGGTGTCAGTTTGTTCTTTGATGCATTTTTTTTCCTTCCCAGCTCACACTCACAGGACTTCAGGGATCTTTGTTTTTCCAGGTTTGCAGTGCTTGCAGCACAAGCCAGTCCAGAGCTGGTGCATGCTGCTGCTCCGTGTGTGCTCAGCTGTGGTCTGCAGCCTTCCACCATGCCGCCTGTGCCTCAGGTCTGCTGCTCTATGGGAGCTGTGATGCAGTAGTAAGGAATGAGATATGTGACAGGTGGATGGATGTAGGGCTCTGAACTTCTCAGTACTAACCTAATTGTTTCTGAATCAATATTTTCCACTCTCCCAACGCTCTTGGGATGTGAGGATCTTGAAGCTAGCAAGGCTTTATCTCACCATGGTGCCCTCCTGATCAAAATCCAGTACGAGCTCAGAGACAGCTGTTTGCTCTCTCACTCCACTGTGACATTGGGTGGTGGTCAATCCCTTGAGGGTCTGTTGCAAACAAAAGTCTATGGGGATGTTTAGGAGTTGGCTGATGCTTGGGGGTCCCTTCTCTGAAGCAGAATGAATGGAAACGGTGATGGCAAACACAGTGACTCAGATGAGGATTCAGTGCTCAGACACCCTACTTGAAGCTGAGTGTAGAAGGTTCATTTACATTTTCTCTTGTGCTCGAGGTAGGTACAAAGCCTCCATGTGGGGCTAAACATTTGCATGTTTGGCAATTAAGGCAGAGGGGAGGGCACTCCCAGGCTGTTTTCCCAAAACCAGATGAATTCTAAATGTGCCGTGGTAAAACAGGGATCCGAGCACACACTAGGATAATTCTGCCTCTCCGAGGGAAGGCATTACCCTAATTCTGCATTTCTCTGGGAGCTGGCAGTGGGCCAGCTCAGTGATTAAACAGACTCGTGTGCTACTCTGCCAGTCTGAGGAGCTGAAGCAGCCAGCTCGGGTCCTTCAGCCCTTGACGGGCGTTAGGTAGGGGTGCCGGTGTGGAAAGCTGCCCTCCTAGCTTGAGAGTACCTGGAGAACTGACCCATTTCTGTACAGAAGAAGGAGAGGTTGGTTCATTTTGCCGCAGGAGGAAAAGCCCAAAAGTCCAGGGTGGCTGTAATGAATCTGTAGAGCATCTCTGTGTCGTGACACTGGGCAGAGGACAGATGTGCAGGCTGGGGGAGGAGTGGCTGGAGAGCTGCCTGGCAGAAAAGGACCTGGGGGGGGCTGGTGGCCAGCAGCTGAACATGAGCCAGTAGTATGCCCAGGTGGCCAATAAGGCTGACAGCATCCTGGCCTGTATCAGCAATGGTGTGAGCAGTGGAGTAGGGAGGTGCTCATGCCCCTGTGCTCAGCACTGGTGAGACCACACCTCGAGTCCTGTGTCCAGTTTTGGGCACCACAGTACAGGAGGGACACTGAGGTGCTGGAGCAGCTGCAGAGAATGGTGACGAGACTGGGGAGAGGTCTGGCAGACAGGACCTGTGAGGAGCAGCTGAAGGAGCTGGGGGTGTTTAGTCTGGAGAAGAGGAGGCTGAGAGGGGACCTTATTGGCCTCTATGGCTACCTAAAAGGAGGTTGTAGTGAGGCTGGAGCTGGTCTAACGATAGGACAAGAGGAAATGGCCTCAAGTTGCATCAGGGAAGGTTTAGGTTGGATGTTGGGAGGAAGTTCTTTCCTGAGCAGGTGGTCAGGCACTGGAATAGGCTGCCCAGGGAGATGGTGGAGTCACCATCTCTGGAGGGGTTTAAAAGAGTGGATGTGGTGCTTGGGGCCATGGTCTAGTGATGAAGGATGCTGGGATGAAGGTTGGACTGGATGATCCTGGTGGTCCTTTCCAACCACAGCGATTCACAGTGATTAGATGTTGTGCTGAGGGATTTGGTTTAGTCAAGGACTTGTCAGTGTGAAACTAATGATTGGACTCGAGGAGCTTGAAGGTCTCAGAAACTCTGTGAGTCTGTGTGCAGCCTTGAAAAAGAGAACTGAAGGAAAAATGCTTCCTGCTGGGGTCTGTTGCTTCTCTAAGCACTGATAGGTAGCAGTGAAGAGTCCTGTGGCAGCTGGAGAGAGCTGATGACACAGAGCTGTTATCTTGGCTCTCGGATATGTGGGTGCAGGGGACTACCAGGCACTTGCCAAGGGATGGCTATTAGCGTGTGCATGTGATGCATAATCTTGTTTCTCATCTTCATCTTTATATAAACATATTATTCTTGGCATAGAACATATTGCCTTTCCCTTTCACACACTCCTTTGTTTAACTCTAGCTGTGATGAGTGCTGTGTTAATGATTTCACCATAAATGTGTTCTAATTATTCTATTCTTGCCTGGCATGTTAGTTTGAAATGATAACGAGGCCTCATGTGGCCCTGGCTCCTGTGCTGCCTAACACTGGGCTTTTCATTTGTACTTTTTTTGTTCCCTTCAACAGAGTCAATCTCTTCCTTCTGCCCATGGGTGATGTCTTTAAAGAGAGAGCCAGCAGGGCAGTGCAGGGTAAGGCTGGTGTGTCCCTGGTGGAGCAGGCAGTGCTCTTAACCCCCCTGGCTGTGTCAGTGTCCTCTGCTTTAGAGGAATGAAATTCTCACAAGCACTGCTATCCTGTCATTCCTGCAGGGAGATGGTTCTTTTTTTTTTTGCTCAGGTAGACAGTTTTGATGGAAACTCTTCCACATCTGTTTATGTTGCTTTTTCTGCTAATAAAACCCAGCTCAGGTTTACCTGCCGGCACATGGCTTGGTTAAAATGGCTGGGAAATACTTAGCTGCAATGGCAGGAGGCTTTCTCTTCTGTGTGAGTGAAGCCAAGGATGAAGTAAGCACCAACCTTTATTAGAAGGCATGATTTCAGCAGCAGATTTCATCTCTGTAATTTTTGTCTAGGCATTGCTCTTAAATTCTTGGCTGCTTTAATGAAGTGCCAGTTGCTCGCAGAAAATGGCTGGCTCTAATTGCTCGCAGAAAATGCAATTTCCTTCAACTCTTGGTAAAGAATTTTCATTTTTCTTTTATGAAACAAACAAAAAACACTTGAAAACTAAACTGTCTTTTTAGAAAATTCATGAAGTTAAACAGGCTGTGCTTGTGGAACTTGTTGTGCACCCTGCACCAGGGAGAGGATTCTCCCCCTCTGCTCTTCTCTGTTGAGACCCCACCTGGAGTCCTGCATCGAGTTCTGGAGCCCCCATTACAAGAGGGCTGTGGAGATGCTGGAGCGTGTCCAGAGCAGGGCCATGAGGATGCTCAGAGGGCTGCAGCAGCTCTGCTGTGAGCACAGACTGAAAGAGTTGGGGCTGTGCAGGGTGGAGCAGAGGAGGCTCCCAGGTAACCTTCCTGTGGCCTTGCAATGTCTGAAGGGGGCCTACAGGAAAGCTGGGGAGGGACTTTTTAGGCTCTCAGGGAGTGCCAGGAGTGGGAGGAATGGAGCAAAGCTGGAGGTGGGGAGAGTGAGGCTGGAGGTGAGGAGGAAGTTGTTGAGCAGGAGAGTGGTGAGAGGCTGGAATGGGTTGCCCAGGGAGGTGGTTGAGGCCCCATGGCTGGAGGTGTTTGAGGCCAGGCTGGCTGAGGCTGTGTGCAGCCTGCTCTAGGGTAGGGTGTCCCTGGGCATGTTGGGGGGGTTGGAACTGGCTGCTCCTTGTGGTCCCTTCCAGCCCTGACTGATTGCATGATTCTATTATCAAAGCCTCTTCTTCGAGGTAGTTTGCAGCTGCTAATTCTTAAAGTCTAACAAGGATTGGGCACTGAAATTGACAGATGGGGGAAAAATTCTCTAGTTTTGATAGTTGCTCTGCTTTAAAGTCCTCGAATTCATTCTTCTTGTTCTCGTTTTTAATTCATGATGCTTCCTTTTAAGAAAGATCTTGTTGCATTCATGGGCTGTTAGTTAAATCACATCTCCTGCCCTGAATGGGACCAATTTTCTTCTTCAAAGCAATGGTATTCCTGAGAGCACTGGATTTGGATTAAGGAAAATATGAGCTCTTTGAGAGTAAATTCCTCATCTAGATCTGCTGAACAGAAGGCAGAAGAGGAAAAAAAAAGCTGTAGGGAGGTTGCAGACTTGTATTGATCTGCTACAGCGTCATCAAAGCCAGAATAAGTAACTCCTCTCAGTTAGTAATTGGTGTTTGTAGCTGTGTTGATTTCTTCTTTCTGGGGTCCTCAGAATGTCTGGGTGGGAGCAGGAGCTGCTCCTGGATGAGGCTTCATTATTCAGTTGGATACTGTGGGCTGGCTTCCAAGCTGATCAGTTGTTTAGGCTGGAGAAGAGGCTCTGGGGGGACCTTATTGCTGTCTACAACTACCTAAAAGGAGGTTGTGGCCAAGTGGAGTTGGTCTCTTAGGCAACCAGTGACAGAGTGAGAGGACAGTCTCAAGCTGCACTAGGGGTGGTTTAGGCTGGATGCTAGGAAGAAGAGTGATTGACATTGGAATGGGCTGCCCAGGGAGGTGATGGAGTCCCCATCCCCGGAAGGGTTCAAAAAGGGACTGAATGTGGCACTCGGTGCCATGGTTTAGTTGATTAGATAATATTGGGTGATAAGTTGGGCTTGATGATCTCGAAGGTCTTTTCCAACCTGAGTGGTTCTGTGAAAAGCAAGAGTGCCAACCTGTGTCCTCAGAGGGGTGTTTGGCATGGAGGAGGCACTGATGGAGGAAAGGGAGTTGCTGCTGTGGGTGCAGGGACACTGGGGTGACTTAACCCTTCCGTGCTGGCTGTTCAGAGCTAGGTGGAAGCTGTTCCTCAGTGCTGCTGCTGAGATGCAGACAAGGGTGGCTGCCCATAGGCACATCCTGTGTTTAGCTGAGGTGTAGCTTTCAGTGTGAAATACGACCACAGCAATTGCTCAGGCTGATGTCTCTGTGCTCTGTGTCATGTGCAACGCAGCCTTAGGTGGAGATGCAGTTTCATTCACCAAGCACACCAAGGGTGGCAGACACAAGTCTGGGCTCTCTCCTTCAGTGAGCCTTTACAGCGAGTTTTCAGAGCTGCCTTGAAAAGCACTTGCTGAAAACCACTTTTCCATACATATGTTTCTCAAGCCTGTAATTTCTTTATGAATTGTTGGTTGCTCTCAGCTGAATGTAAGTTCTTCAAATTGAAAATCAGTGGTGTGTTCACTCTCCATCCTGTGTCACTCTCCACTTGCTCAGTAGTGGTCTAGTTTGTATAGCCTGAGCCATTGTAAATTCCTTCCCTGAGATACTGTTAATTCCTTTAAGCTCTGGATTGCCACAGCTCCTCAGTTACCTGTATGAAAAATGTAGAGCTGGAATTCTACCCCTGTCAGTCCATGGTACACTTGGCTATTGATTCTTATTGTGTTCTCCTTCACTGCTGTTTCATTACTGACTTTTGCTATTAAACACAATCAAACTTAACAGCTGGTGCCTTATGAATATGGATTGGGGATGCTATATAAACATCAGAAGTATTCTGGGCTTTGGTGTCTCTAAATGCATTATTTCCATCTGCATGATAATGAAGTGTTCTTTCAGAAAGGTGGTAAAGGCAACCAACAAGGTTAATTGTGTGAATTATCTCTCACTGAACTTGCCTCTTCTTAAATCCACTGCGTTTGGAAATGGAGGACCTGGGTTCTTACAGACCCAGACTGTGAGCAGCTAACCCAAAACCTGGCTGCTGCAGTTGTACAAACAGGGGTTGGTTTGGTGTGGCTGGGGCTGTCCGGGCCTGGCAGAAGCAGCTGGTGGCATCACCACTGCTGTGGTACAGGTACCTGAGCTGACATGCACAGGGTAGATGCACGTCACAAGCTGATGCTTGCCAGCTCTGCACATGTTAAGGAGTGCTTGGGGATGGCAATCATCTCATCTCGGAGACAGAAGGTCAGGGAGATGCAAGCAAGAGCTCACCAGCCTGGAAAAGCTCTTGTGCAGTGAGACAAAGGTAGAATTACAGCACAGACGAGCCTGAGGATTAGGAAAGTGCAATAGTGGTACAGAGGAGCAGCTTAACAGACTGTTGCTCCTTCTCTCACAGCACAAGTCTGTGGCCATAAACCACAAAAGATAATCCTGGAGAGCAGGAAATGTATCTTCAGGCATGTGTTGTGCCAAGGGCAGTCCCTGGAGTCGGGTTCAGCCAGGTTCAGTAATGGTTTGAACTTTGCCTTGTGGTGCTGGCAGATCGAGTGGCTTCTACCTGCCAGTCCATCCCTGTCTGGGGCGGGGTGCAGTTGTTCTGGTGTGGTCCAGTTTGGTCCCAGTACACCAGAAGACCTGGGAACGCTTCCCTCCTGTTGGGTGTTGCTTCAGACTCTATCTTTCTCTCAGTCAGTCCCAGCTCAGATGGGAGCCTTTTGGCTGTGCAAATGCCACGGGGAGCTATGGAGGCATCTGAGGTGCCCAAAAACCCCTCAGCACTGAATGTTCCCATGCTGCTGGGTGTCACTTTTCAAGGCAATCCTCCCATCCTTCCTCTGTCAGACTACAACTACATCTCTGTGTGCTTCTGTTTGGGGCTGGAGAGCGTGGCAGGCTGAGGGTGCGAGGAGAAGCTTGGCACAGATACCTTGGGGAGAGCAGCAGCAGGCTGGTCCTGCTGGGCATGGCCATCCAGCTGTGCCCCTGCAGTGTGCTGTGGGGCTGCTGCAAGTGCTGCAGCAGGGAAAGGTAACTGCAGATGGGAGAGACAACCTCAGTGTGTCCAGGGCTGATTTGTGAAGCCTTATAATAACAGGAGAGGAAGAAACAGAAGTAATTGTATTTTAGAGAAACCACTGCTCTTGGGAACAGTCACTCAGCACCTGGGAGGTGTCACTCAGGGTGATGTTTACTCCACCTTGAATTCCTGGCGTGCAGATGTACAACGTTCAGTAGCTGCCTGCAGAACATTAGAGGCTTACATAAAAACACTTCCAGAAGTTCTCGACTCCAGATGCATCCTGGGCTAAACGTCTTAGTCATTTAAGAGGAAAAAGCAAGCTCCCTTCCTCTCCCACCCCACTCAAAACCCGCACCCCTTTCCAGGCCTGGCCATCAGACGTTTGGCTCCTTTGTAGTGCAAATAGGAGCAGAGATCCCACGACTCAGAAATCAGAACAAGTGGCTGGGGTGTGCAGGTGGCGTTTGCCTCCTGGTCATGCAGCGCAGTTGGGCACCTGCGTCATCGGCCAGCTCCTCTGAGCTGTGAAGAACACCAAAGGCCATTTGGGACTTTAGAAATACAAGTGGAGAGATCTGTGCAGGCATCTGCCAGGAGCTGCTCTGCACAACAGCCCCTGGTGTGTGGTGGTTCAGCCTAGCATCAGGCTCTGAATGTGGAGAACATAAAGGGACACTTTTGAGTGCTGGGCTTCTGCTGCACTGGCCCCGCTGCCTATGCCAGGGCTTTTGATAAAGCATTTAGGGAGAAATGAGATTCCTTTGGCCCAGCATTGTTTCCCACATGTACTTGGAGAGCAATTCAACGCTTGCTATTGTGTTTTGGGATCGGAATTGTCTCTTCTGTTAGGGGCTGCTTTAGCATGCAGGCGAGGATGCAGCCTGTGCTGCAGGAACCATTGTGCCAGGACCCATCTGTGTGCCCTTTGGAAGCTTTGTCAGCTCTGCCATGTGCAGTGGGCAGAGGGGGGGTGCTGGTCTGGGGAAATGAGGAAGGATGTGACCAACTTTCTGGGTGGCAAATTCCTTCTGCTGTCCTCTGCTGGAGTCCTCTCTGGCTGTGCCATGTTCTGGGATCCGCCGGTGCCTTGGCGTGGAGCAAGTGCAGGTCTCTCCATGTGCTTGCTGGCAGTTGTGGCTGGGTGGGCAGAAGCCAGATGCCCAGTGTTGGTGCAGAGGGTCTGTGTGGCAGTTGTGGTGGGATCAGATTTGGCTGTCAGTGTCCCCAGGGTCCTGCTGGGTGCCCAAGTGGCCGCTGGCTGGTGTGGAATGTGGGCAGAGAGCTATCTCCGGAGGGAGGTGGGAGTGTGCACAGTGGCACAAGCACCACTTTATGCTCGGCTAGAAGAAACATGTTTCAAAAAGTTTCCTTTCATGCTGATGAAAGAACAGATGAGAGGAGGAAAAAATATCCATCTGAAGTGGCTGCTTAATTGCTGTTTGATACAGTGATGTAGTTTAGCAGATTGTCAGGTTAGAAAGGGGTTTGGGTTTTTTTGTGCTCCGGAGTAGTAGCTTTGAACTTGTTTGTCTGAATTTTCCACTGCCCCCAAGTCTTGCATGGCAAAGTTGAGCCTGGTTTTAATCTATCTGCTGCTCTTAGATGTCTTGTAAACACCTTGGGAGCCATTCAGGACATCTCAGCCTTCCGTGGCCACAGGCTTGAAGCTTGCACTTGGGGCAGTGCAGCCTCCAGGGAGTGACCAAAAAAGGTTTCCAAAAAGAAGTCTAAAATCTGGCCTAAGGTATTGGATCTGCAATTGAGCAGCTCTTAGAGTGTCTGCAGGCAGCTCGCTCTTAGCTCATGAAATCCAAATAGTTAAACCTGGTTTAATTCTTGACATCCCAAGGAAAAAAAACTGTCTGGGTATTAAGCATGAAGAAAGGAAAATAAAACGCCTGTACTGGCTCAGGCTGGTGGGAAAAGTTGCAAAGAAACAGAGGAAACAACTGATGTGCAGCTCTGTGCCTCTTATCTGCTTATCTCAGCCCAGCTTTGTGTGTTACTTTCCCTCCTGATCTTGGTGGGGGGAGGTTGCTTGTGAGAGCAGACTGTTAAACCAGGACAGAAAGGTAATTAAATGAAGCTAACTTTATGTATAATTAGATGACTAAGTGGTTTGCTGTCTCCTTTGCTGAAGAGAGCCTCTCAGTGTTATATCTCCTCGGCAGCTGCTAGAGCTGTAGCCAGAGGTTAGGAAGAAGCAAAGTGCAGTGTCTTGGGCAGCAGTTTGGACTTCACCAGAAGCAGCCAGTGGCAGGGGAGCTGTGTCCAACGTGAACCCCCCCCCCCCCCCACCTCCCAGGCAGGCAAACCTCTGAAAAACACCAGGAGACAAAAGCAGAAGGGATTGTCCCTGTAGGTGTGCTTCTCCCTGCGAGACTTTTTGGGTGATAGCAACAAAAGTGTAGCTGAAGCAGAAATGAGTATTTGTGCTGCTGCTTTATTCTGTCTGGCACATTTCTTGTGTTTGCACAGCTGGTGGCAAACCAGCCTGAGCCTGCAGCTCCTGGGGAGGTGTGTGAGTGAGTGAGTGAGTGAGGGAACTCTTCCTGGTGTTATTAGAAGTCAAAACAGAAAACCACCGAGTTGTATGGAAAGGGCTGAGGATGTAGATGGGCTTTGGAATAATTTTAGTACCATTTCTGCTCAGATAGCACCAGGAAAATCCAAACCAATGCTTCCTCCCTCTTGAAGCTTTCACTGCCAGGATATGCAACTTTGCTTTGCTTCAATTCCATGCTGACTGTGGTCTTCTTGCAATAGACAGCAGCAGAGTTTGCTGGTGCCACTCATTAAATGCAAGAGGATTAACATCCAGTTTATTTCCTCTAAAACCACAGAACTCTCAGGAAATAACTAAGCCCTGAAGTTTTAGGTTTGTAGAAATGATTTCCTCCTAATGCATGTACTTGGGGGGGGGGTTGGAGGAATTTCAGAATCCTGTTATATAAGAGAGAGGCAGAGCCCTGTATTAATCCCAGGGAATGATGTTTAATGGCTTGTTTCCTTCTTTACTGGTCTGAAGGATTCCTCAGGAATCAGCTGACCAAAAATGCCAGGGAAGTATTTTTACCTCTGATGCTGGGGAAAAAAAAAACAAAACAAAACCCACAAAACCCCCACACAACAACCAAACAAACAAACTATTATTGCTCAGTAATCTTCTTTGCAGTGAGATTAGATTGCAGATGCTTTGGTGCAGGGAGAACTTGTTCGTGGAAACGGCTTTGTGCAGTCAGTGCCGTCGAGTGGAAGCACCACGAAGTAATGGAAGGCAGAGTTCCATTGCTGAGCCACGCTGGGAGCGTTTGCAGCCTTGGCTTTGCTTCCAGGCTGACAGCATTTCCTCTGAAGAGAATGTTTGTAACGTGGACTTGAAGGCAAAAATGTGAAACAGCACCAGGCTGAAGAGAAAAGAGCTGCGGTTCTATCGCGGGGCGAGAGCTGGTCCCTGTGGTACTGTGCAGCTTTGTGTGGAGAAAGAGAAATTGTTGTAGCTTATTCTAGATAGACATCTTTGGGTGCTACTCAGGCATGTACTTCTGGTTGTAAGTGGCTTGTTCTAGGAGTTGTAATACCCTGTATTTATGAATAAAATATCTGTAAATGTGTGTGCTGATAGATCAGGTCTGAAACGTGCAGCCCTGCACAGCATCCTAAGAGGATGCAGCCATCCTCTTAGGAGCTTGGGAAAAGGCAAATAATGCCCTCCCTGACACACCTGTGTACTGCTGTTAACCTTATTTGGGGGGTTATTGACAGGCAGCAGCAAAAATGTTTTCCTTGGTGCAAGAACTGAAGGATTTCTGCTGTGGAATTCCGAGCGAGGCCAACTTGCCCCTAAATCACAGGCTTTGCTCTCTGCCCTACTTACTCAACGTGAAAAAAACTAATCCTGGGGATTTTATTTCCCTCTCTGTAGGACAGCAGTGAGTAATTACTTTTCTCTGGTGAAGGTAGAGATGCTAGAAAAGTTTAATTAATGCCCATTAGGAGATGCTGCAAGTACTTAAATGAATTCATTAGGGCAGGGCGCTTGGTGTTGTAATTGCAGTGGACTGGGTGGTGTCTGCACTGCACTGTGTGCCTCATCTCCTTGTCCTGCTCCCTTCTGCACAGTATCTTGGGGTGTGGGGGCCTGCCTTGGTCAGGGACATTTCTGTCTCCTGTATAAGGTGTGTGGGTTCAAAATGAGGTTTGGTTTTACAGAAGAAGTTTCTTAATTATAGAATCAAGCAGGTTGGAAGAGAGCTCCAAGCTTGTCCAGTACAACCTAGCACCCAGCCCTGGCCAACCAGCCAGACCATGGCACTAAGTGCCCCAGCCAGGCTTGGCTTCAACACCTCCAGCCACAGCCACTCCACCACCTCCCTGGGCAGCCCATTCCAATGCAAATCACTCTCTCTGCCAACAGCTTCCTCCTAACATCCAGCCTGAGCCTGCCCTGGCACAACTTGACACTCTCTCCCCTTGTTCTGTCCCTGGGTGCCTGGCAGCAGAGCCCAACCCCACCTGGCTACAGCCTCCCTTCATGTAGTTATAGACAGAAGTGAGGGCTGTCCTGAGATGTTTATACATCGCAGGTATTTGTATTGCTGAAACCAGCTGGGGTAAGGGACTTGCACAGCTCTTTGCTCACAGCAGTGTTCCCATCGCTGGGTGTCTGCTATCCAAACCAACAGCTGCTTTCTAAAGAAGCCTTGCAAGTGTTTGTGCTATCAAAGGGTTCCTTACCCAGAGCCTGAGAACTGGAACTCTCTGGAGGCTGGAGAATGCTGTTTCTGTGCTGAGATGTGACTACATTTCATAACCTTTGGCCGTGAGACAGTCTGACTTTGGCACGGATTTGGTAAGAAGGCCCCATTGAGGCAGACGTCTGGTGGGCAGCAGGGGGGAATCTGCTTTCTCTGCTCTCTGCAGAGGGAGGGAATGTGGAATGAGCATCAAAGTTCCTTTGTGGATGGGCTGCTGTTAAAACTCCGGTGCTGAATGCTGCTTAAAACAGAGTTATTTTCATCAGACTCCGGTGGTCCTTCCAGGGACAGCGATGGCCTCTAGGATATGATCTCAGGGTCTTTGTTAACCTTTTAATTGGCCTGTATTTGAACACAGGTCTGTGTAGTAGATCCACAGGGAAGTCCTAAAGTATTTGGAACTACCAACTGCTCTCTGCTTTTCCTCTCAGCTAAAAGTCTACTAAAAATAGGTTGTTCTTCCATTCAGACATCAAACTCCGCTGTGTAATGTGAAGTGTCGTACTGGTGCAATAGTAAAAGAGCTTTTACCTGAGGAATTTCTCTCTTGTTGACCTTTTTTAAACATTTTTTTCTTGCACTGAGTGAAATGCAGCAAAGAAAAAGGATTTAAGTCCGTTTCTGCTTTGTTGATTTACCTTAGAGGGGCATAAAATGTGTTCTGAACTCCTTATTTATTGCCTCTTGGCAAATACATCAGCATGGGTTGATTTATTTTTTCCCCCCTCTAATTGAAGTACTTTCTGAAGAGGTCTGTGGCTCTTCCTGGGGTGTGTGGTTGTAGAGATGTTGAGTGTTAAGGAAATGGCAAAGAAAAACAACACCTCTCATGTGTTCAACAAAACCCAGTTCTTTGGCAGAACTTTGTCTTACCTAGCAGATGTGAAACAGGGACACAAGAACTGGGCTCTTCCTTCAGGCTGCTCACAGTGAGCTGGAAGGATTTAGAGCTTGGTGTTACCTGGCAGGACCAGTTTTAAATGCAAAGTGTGAGGCTCCCCTTATAGTTAACAAACATGTGGAGATAAAAATGAAATCTGGTTTTGAAGCAACAATGTGCATCTGATTCACATGCAGGAAGTCTGAGTGATGCCTGCAGACCTTGCTGGGCCCCTCTGCTGCTGCAGAATAAAGTGAGGAGGAGAGGATCATAGAATTAGTCAGGGTTGGAAGGCACCACAAGGATCAGCCTGTTCTAACCCCCCTGCCATGGGCAGGGACACCTCACACTAGATCAGGCTGTCCAAAGCCTCATCCAGCCTGGCCTTAAACACCTCCATGGATAAGGCTTCCACCACCTCCTTGGGCAACCCATGCTCATGGTGAATAACTTCTTCCTAACACCCAGGCTGAATTTACCATTTCCAGCTTTGTTGCATTCCCCCCAGTCCTATCACTACCTGACAGCCTAAAAAGTCCCTCCCCAGCTTTCTTGTAGCCCCCATAAAGTACTGCAAGGTCACCTGGGAGGATATGGTAAACTGCTCTGCAGAATTGATGCTCAGCCTGTGTGCTGGACAAGAAGTACTTTTACAGTAAGGAACGATGCAGTTGCTCCTTTCCTGGCACACCAAAGCCTCCCCTGGCAGGCTGGGCACAGAGCTTTCCAAGCAGGTATGGATGTGTTTGGCACCAGGCACACGCAGCAGTGATTTCACCTGATTGTTCTGACAGTGCCTTCAGCAAAGCTCCGTTAGTCTCTTAATAAGAATCTAAACTGGCAGATCAAGACAAGCTAATCTCTGTTCCATCACATTATTTAGCTGAGCAGCAAGATGTCTGCTTTCTTTCCTTTGCTGTTTCTGTGTGGCTGCCAGCGGGGACTGAATGGTGAATTTGGGGATTTAAATGGTTTTGTTTAGTAACAATCAAGTCCTTGCCATGTAATTGCCACCTGATTCTGACTTGATATGTCGAGTAAAATTAGGAAGGATCTTGACTAGGTTCCAGCCACAGCTCTGTGAGCCGAGTACAGGTGCCTGCTGTCAGGCTTTGATGTAATTCTTAGGATGATTGGTGTGGGGGAGTGCTCCATCATCTTGCTGTGTTGTTTTAATCTAAGTTTCTCTAGACCTCTATTCAAATGAAAGAGGGAACCTTTAAAACTCTTTAGGTTCACCTGTGTGTCCTGGAAGCAAGGAGAAAGGAAGCATTTTAATAAGATATATCCTCTGTGGGGAACAAATACCTGCTCTGTGCAATGCTGTGCCCTGGTGATAGCGAAGCATTTCAAAGAGAGTGCTGCAGAACCTGTGCAGTCAAGACAAGAGATGACAGAAAAGGGAATGATGCCATAAATACAGGAGGAAACTACTGTGCTGTCAGCTTGGGTTTTCCTGTTGGGGTCTACATCCAGAGCTGCCTTCTGATTGATTGTGAATTGAGAACAGAAATTAGATTTGGCTTTGCCTTCAAAGCTGTCTTTTTATTTGAAGTGCTTTCTTATAAGAATTCCATCTCTGTGTCAGTCTTGAATTTAGTGAGCTCTTTAAGCAGATATAAATGAGTCCAGCCTTTGGAGACAGCTGCCTGAAGATGATGACTGGCAAGCTTCCCGAGCCGAGTGCTCCGCAGCTCCAGAGCCCCACGCTCCTGATGTGACGCTGATCATTGTGACTGGGTGACCTGGTCCTGTCTCATGGGCTGCACCAAACATCATTGCTTTGCTTATGGCATCTACCCTCTGCTGAGCTCTTTCAGGGACCAAAATTAAACTGAAAGTGGTGGAAGTTAATCACTGAACCTAGCAGGTTATCATTGCAGGAATGCAGTTATCAGCTGGGGAGTGTTCCCACCCTGTTCTTTCGACTTTGATTCTTGTTCACTGCTCATGTGTCATTTATTCTATGTGGAGAAAGGAGGCCTGGAAGCTGATCACAAGTGAAGCTCCTCACCCTGAGGGTGGTGAGACCCTGAAATGGGTTGCCCAGGGAGGTGGTGGAAGCCTTGTCCCTGGACATGTTTAAGGCCAGGCTGGATGAGGCCGTGGATAGCCTGATCTAGTGTGAGGTGAGCCCCCCATGGCAGGGGGCTTGAAACTGGCTGACCCTTCCAACCCTGACTGATCCTGTGATTCCATTCTATGAAGTTGTGTTTGTACCTAAATCATAGCATCACAGAATCAACCAGGTTGGGAGAGACCTCCAAGATCATCCAGTCCAACCTAGCACACAGCCATAGCAAATCAACCAGACCATGGCACTAGGTGCCTTATCCAGTCTTTTCTTGAACACCTCCAGAGATGGCAACTCCACCACCTCCCTGACTTCAGCCATGGCCCATGAGGACTTCCTAAATTCGGGTGGTTCAGGTTTTCAGATGTGGTTGTGCACAACTTACCTGGACTTGTTTTTACGAAGGACAGCATGGAGTAAAACAGCAGCTAGTTTGCTCTGAAGTTGCTGCCCGTGCTCATCCTCTCTGCCTCAACCAGTTCTGCTTTGTAGCATGTTGGAAGTAGTGGAAGTTTGTTGTGAAGCCAAAAATAATTGGAAATACAGCACTGGTGTTCTCCACACAGAGTGACCTCTCCAGAGGTGAGCAAACGCTGACATGTGCCAGCTAGGACTTCATCTGCTGCAGAGCCGACCTGTGGCCTGTGCTTAGCAGTTTACATGGGTGGCAATGGCAGAGAAAAGTGTTCAGTGGTCAGCAAGAGACCAGATGGATCCTTTCAGTGAATGGCTCATTTGCCCCTTCTGAATCTGCCAGTCTCTCAGATGCAAATGTTCTGAAATTTAGTGCAGCAGCATTTCTCAAAACCTCTTTCTTTGGGCATTTTGTAGTGGCGTGGTGGTTTGGTGGTTTTTTTTGCTTCTCCTGGTGATATTTAGCAGGTAAAAGCACAGAGGAGAGGCAGCAAATACATCATTTCAAAGCTGCTGAGCACAGACACTCGGGTTCTGGTGGCTGAGGGGACCTTTGGTCAGGAGGTGGGCAGCTGCCCAATGCTGTGGTCAAGCCTCGGGAGGGGCTTTGCTAAGTGCCTGAGAAGTAGTTCCCAGAACACTCCACAAAGGCATCTTCCTGCTGCTGAGCTCTCTGAGAGGCTGCTTTTCCATGGCACAGCTCTGGCACAGTTGTGTGGCCCAGACACAGCTCTGGCAAAGGTTCTGAGTTAGGCTTGGACTGAAAGGAGCAGGCTCCCCAGAGAGGTTGTGGAGTCTCCTTCTCTGGACACTTTCAGGGATTGTCTGGATGTAGTCCTCTGTGATTTGTGCTAGATTGTGTGGTCTTGCTCTGGCATGAGGGGGCTGGACTTGATGATCTCCTTGGGTCCCTTCTAACCCCTAATACCTTGTGAGCCTGTGAAAGGCAGGAGAGCAGGTCCAGCAGAAGGAGGGAGTCCAGGAGCATGCACTGCTGCTGTTACCCCTGCAATGAGGACATCAGAATGTCCCTTGTCTGCCTCGTGTCTGCTCTAGGTGGGCTTCCTGTTCTGTAGGAGCCATGGGTTCAGGATGGAGCTAAAGGTTGATATTTTAATAGCTGTTAGCTACCATCTGCTTTTTCCACAGCCTGATTGACAGATTCTGCTGAGAGCATTTTCTTACAAACTACTGATAGAGAAGGGGGGAAAAATGCTGAGAAGCAGATGTTGCATGACCAAGTACCCAGCTGTGTACTAACAAAATGAATCTCATGGTGATTAGTTAACAATTCTTTGGCAGTCAGAGGCATATGTAAAACAGTAAACACAGCATGGAGAAATAATAATTTAAAGGGGGGGGAAAGAAGAAGAGAGGGGAAAAAAACCCCAAACCAACCAACCAAACAAAAAAGGCATTTTCTCAGCTTAAGACATTGGCAGCATCAGTTCAACCATCTGTGGTGCTGAAGAGCTGACTCTGGTGGTTACACCAAGGTCAGTTGAGCTGCCTAAGAAGTCCTTAACCCTTTATTAGTTGAGTGTAAGGTTTCTGTACGTGGGGCACCCCATCACTGAAATGCCATGAGCCACACCAGGCACATCTGAACTTGAACTGACAGTACAGGAAAATACAACCATGAGTGCTGTGGAGTTTTTAACCTACTGTTACCTGAAGAGGTTTAGCCAGCAGCAGCAAAACAAGGAACTGACAAGGAAAACCAAAAAGCCATCAGGCAGCCATTTAAAGGTAACTTGTAAAGTTTAAGGTGCACTCAGTTACTGGAATGGAGTTGCCATTGTTGTGTTGGTGGGTGAGGGAGGGCAAAGGAGGAAGATAAAGATCGTTGTGACCTCCTGGCTGTGTAATTTAGAGCTGTGACTGCAGTTACAACAGGCTGCCCTCTGGAATAACTCTTCTGCAATGTCTTTTTTCCCTCCCCCCTCTCTTTAGAGAAATAAATAGGCATGTACCAGACTGGGAATGCTGTCATCTTTCCCTTTTTCCCCCCTTCAGTGCCCTCCTTGCCCCTGCTGTCCCACAGAACAGCAAACCCTTGTTTTTCAGATGTGTTAACAGCGTGAAGAGTGAATTTGGAAGTTGTGAACACTGCCTGGCTACAAGGGGATTTATTCTGTCAAAGATGTGCTTGCACCATTCAGAAGGAACACTGAGGCTCTGCAGGAGCTGCTCTGGTGCTGGGGCTGCCTTAGCCATGTCCTCCTGCAGAGCAGCGGTGGGCAGGCACATGATCTGCAGGTGAAACGCTGACATCAATCCGTGTGCTCACAGGTGGCTTTGAGCTGGATGTGGCTGCAGTGCTGTGCACAGCCCCACAGAGGGTCCTGTGGGTGCAGGCTTGACCTGGACCAGGCTTGGTGTGTAGGGATGAGAGGAGTTCCTGAAAGGGAAGAGGTTGACAGGGGGTGGTTGCTTGCGTTTGGCACACACCAGCTTGCCCCCATCCTTGGCTGCTGTAGCAGACTGAATAAATCACCTGTCTGGGTGCAGAGTTGCTATGGGAGCTCTGTCTGAGCCAGGCATTAATGCTGGCCATGGCCAGTGCACATCTGGAGGTGCAGGGATTTTGCTGACTGCCCACACTGTGCACAGGGCTGGGGGGAGATGTGTGTTTATTTTCCAGTTAGACTTTGAGCCCTCTCTAATCAATACCTCTGCACCATGGCACATCTGTTAATTTGATGGCAGGAGTGCTGACCTGGCACTTGGTGGGTTTGTGTTCCTGGGAGTCCTTGGGAGGCTGGTGAGGCACAGCAGTGTGAGGCATAGCTTGATTTTACTGCTGAGCTGCCTCTCTCTAACAAAACATGAGGTATCCTTTGGGAATGCTGTAGCCCATCTCTGGGAGCCCAAGCTCCTTGTAAAGCTGGTTTGAGCTCTGCTTCCTTCATGAAAACTGCATAATGACTCTCTTCCCTGGAGCAGGAATTGCTCCTGTACCAGTGTGGTCCCTGCTCCAGCTGGAGCTCAGAGGTTCCTGCAGGATGTGGGGACTGAGCCCAGTAGAGCTGTGTCCAAAATTCCCATCAGTATTTCCCCATGGGCCAATGTGTGGGAACGAACAGCACTGTTAGGAGGTTTGTTCCTCTTGACAGTGCTGGGAAGCAGGGATATTTTGGGTGGGTTTGGTGCTCCAGAGCCCATTTTGTTGCTGTGTAAACCTAGTTTATGAGTCCAGCTAGAATGGACCTTGCTCTGCCACTCGGGCATGGCTGAAAGATGCCTTTGCTCTGAGCATCTGCTGTTGCCTGTGCTGGTTGGGCCACCCAAGAGGTCGGTTCTGCTCTGGGAGAACAGACACAGCATCTTTGTGGCTCTCATATCTTTGTCAGGCTCCTGCTCTGCCAGCCTCCAGCCTGAAATAGGTTAGTGGGCCTAGAAATTATGAAGAGAGTAATTGCATGCTTTGCTTGCTATGGGAAGCAGGCTAAAAATAAACCTGTCTATGATTTGCATGAGTTCTGCTCTAATCAGAACGCTCCAAAAGAAAGGTCTTGGCATGTGAACATGTGCCCTTCTGCTGGGAAAACAGTGCCAAGTCCCAAGCAGATTAAATGGCTTGTGTAACGCAGAGCAGCTGCAAGGACATTTTTTTCTGTGGGGCTGTGACTGAGCTGAGCTCAGAGCTCCAGAGCCCTGCACGATCCAGCGGCGCAGGAATGCTGCGGTAGGGCAAGCACAAGGGCAGGCAGCTTGGCCCAACCCAGAGGGTTAGCCTGCAAAAAGCAGTCTTGGGAGTTCCTGCCTGGGGTGGGATTGGGGCAGCAGTGCTCAGTAAATGTCAGTGAGGTTGCAGCACAGGAAGCTCCACCTCAGCGTGAGGAAGAACTTCTGTACTGTAAGGGTCACAGAGCACTGGTGCAGGCTGCCCAGAGAGGTTGTGGAGTCTCCTTCTCTGGAGACTTCCAGGCACTGTCTGGATGTGTTCCTGTGTGACCTGAGCTAGATTACCATAGAATCAAGCAGGTTGGAAGAGACCTCGAAGCTCATACAGTACAACCCAGCCCTAGCCAGTCAACCAGACCACAGCACTAAGTGCCTCATCCAGGCTTGGCTTCAACACCTCCAGGAATGGGCACTCCACTACCTCCCTGGGCAGCCCATTCCAATGCCAATCACTCTCTCTGCCAAAAACTTCCTCCTGACATGCAGCCTAGACCTGCCCTGGCACAGCTTGAGCCTTTGTCCCCTTCATCTGTTGCTGGCTGCCTGGCAGCAGAGCCCAACCCCACCTGGCTACAGCCTCCCTGCAGGCAGCTGCAGACAGCAATGAGCTCTGCCCTGAGCCTCCTCTTCTGCAGGCTGCACACCCCCAGCTCCCTCAGCCTCTCCTCACAGGGCTCTGCTCCAGGCCCCTCCCCAGCCTTGCTGCCCTTCTCTGGACACCTTCCAGCACCTCAGCATCTCACTTGAATTGAGGAGCCCAGAACTGGAGACAGTTATGATCCTGCTCTGGCAGAGGTGTTGCACTCCATCTCCTTAGGTGCCTTCCATCCCCTAACATCCTGTGATCCTGTGTTTGCATATTGGCTGCATTGATACTGGAAGAGGTTTGGGTCTCATCCAACTGAACAAACTGTTACTTGTGTTAGTTGTGCTTTCTAGAGCAAACTGCCTTTGTTTGCTGTCTCAAGTAAATCCTTTTCTCTATTGTGAATAAACTGAAACCTCACAGTGTAGATTTAAAAGGAGTGGATAGAAGATTGTTTGTAAATCAGGCAGAACAAGCCCTGGTTCCTGGGAGGAAAGGCAGGTGCCTTTCCCTGTTGTTTAAGTTATCTTGTTTTGGAGTGTTCCACTTAGTCTGCTCTTAATTGAGCAGACACTGAATGACTGATCTGTGCTTATAAGTTAGGACAGGTAGAGAGAACTCAGCTTTCACAGCTCTGCTGTCTGCAGTTGCCTTTGCAGTGCACATGTTGCAGCGACAGCTCCTGCTGCTGCCAGACAGCCTCTCGAGGTGCAGGGAGCTGCTCGGTGATTAGAACTCAGGGAGGGGCTGAGTGTGTAATTAGGAAGCCTTAATAAAGTGCTCTCATTAAAACAAGCCTCTCTTCTTAATATTTTTAACATATTTGCAAATTCTAATTGTTGTTCCACCCCTTTAGATGATTGTTTTGACTCTCTTCACATGTTTGAGCCTGTTTGTGTATTTATCCAGGCTCCATCACCTGCCTGGTGCCTCAGTTAGGTCATTCCTGTCCTGGTGTGTCTGGATTCATCTGCTGCTGTGGTGTCAAACCTCTGCTGCCTCTTGTGCTTTATCACAGAATGTTTGGGGTTGGAAGGGACCTCAAAAGATCATCCAGTCCAATCCCCCTGCCAGAGTAGGTCACACAGGAACACATCCAGGTGGGTTTGGAGTGTCTGCAAAGAGACTCCACCACCTCTCTTGGCAGCCTGCTCCACTGTGCTTCTCCAGTATGCTTCTTTCTCACCTTCAGAGGCTTGGTTAGATCTTGTCAATCTGCTTCTGTTTGGTGAGGGGTTTCTAGCTGCTGGGCTGTGCTCAGTGAGCTCTCCTGACATCCCAGTAAATCCAGGTCTTTGTCTGAAGCCTGGCAGAGGCTTACAGGGTGCACTTTATCTGGATTCTTCTTGTTTTATCATCAGTGCAAACAAATCTTACTTGAGATGGAAACTGAGCATTGTGAGAACTGCTACAAAATGAGGACAGGGACAGGCAGAGTGGTAGTGGATGTGAGAAGGAGCAGCTCCAGCTGGAAGGCTGCCTGTCCCTGCTGACCTGCAAAAGGACAGCTCTGGCTGGTGGATCGACAGCCGTGGCTGCAGGGTGGCACAGACACTCTCCACTGACTCTTCCCCCCGCAGCCATAGCACCTGCATTGAAAGACAAACTGCTGCAAGCCTGAGAGATCCCTGCTGCTGCTCTGCAGTCAGGCTCCATTGTGCCAGCACCTGGGATGAGGTAGGGGATGTGCTGCCTCAGCAAGGTGTGGGGAGGGAGCTTCTGAAAAGCAGACAATGAATTTATCTCTTGACAATGCAGCAGATCTCTGTAAGCAGGCAGAAGGTTGCTGATCTGATCAGTCCTTTTTTTGTTTTGTTTTCCCTTCTCAAGAAAATTCCAAATCAAAGAGAAGATGGGAAAGTCTCCATGTATTACATAAAAGGTCAAACTGTTCCCTTGTGGAAGGCTCTTTAGCATTTCTCTTCCCCACTGTTCAGCTGAAGGAAATGATCACTTCTGCATTTTTATTTGAAAGCCATTCATTATTTTAAAATCATTTTAGTTCTGCTCATATCTCCTTCAGTGTCTGATCTTCTATCAGAAACAGCTGCACAGTTCTCTGTGCCTTGCTTTTCCCTTCAGTGGTGGCACATTAACATACTGGGGATTGTCAGCCAAACCCTCACCCACTGGGGTCTCTCCCAGCTGTCCCACCACGGTCCATGGCTTGTGTTATCATGTCTGGTACTGGTGTTGCTCCAAAGTGGCATCCCAAAGCTTATTTTCATGTTTAAAGTCCTCAAGGCTGTGGGCAGGGAATGTATTGGGCTATGCACAGTTTCTTCTACCAGTGCATCAGGTCAAACCAACTTAAAATGAAACCTGCTGTCGTTCCACCAAGTCCTGCACAGGCTGAGAATGTCTCCAGGTGTAACGAGAGGGAGAAAAGGAAAAGCAGCATTCAGTAAAACCCAGTGGGTTGTGTGGTCCAGCAGCCAGTGTCAGCATCTCTCCTCTCTCCCTGTTGGAATTTGTTTCATTTTTCACACCTCTCATGTTCACCCCCACTAAAGGAATATTCCTGATTGCCATGAGGAGGTGCTGACCCCTTCCCAGAGCTGCACTGGGCTTTGAGGGAGACTGGTGGGATGGCATCACTGCAAAGTGCTCCTTGTCTTGGAGCCTGGCAGAGCCTTTACCTGTTGTTGCCCTACACGTGGGTTTCCAGATGTGGCTGCTCTTCATTTACTCCTTTTCCTGCAGTTGTAAGGCAGTGGTTGTCACTGCCCTGCCACATGGCAGTGGCAGCAGCATCATGATGGGTGAAGGAGGGCAGGGGCAGCAGAAGCTCTGAAACCCCCCTGGACCCTCCCCAGCACTGGTGCTGCCCTTGTGCTGTCTGTGTGCTGGCCTGAGCAAAAGGTTTTTGCTTTCAGGTGGTCTAAGGAGAAGCTGTGTGGTGTAGTTCATGTTAGGGAGGAGCTGCTCTCTGGACACAGGGCAGTGTCCCACACCTTGCCCAGAGATGTTTTGTGATCTGGAGCTGGGGGGAAGGAGCTCAGGGTAGCTGGTGGAAGGTGATGCTTTCCTCTTGGCTTCACAGCTCCAGATCCTTCTGCTTTGCTTCCAAGCTTCAGCCACCTGTGCTGTTCTATTTGCAAACGGAGGCAATTGTTAGCTGGGCACCAAGTGTTATTTTCATACACCAGCCACATGGCACTGAAAGACTCCATCTAAATGCCATCTAGCTTCTGCCAGTGTTTTCTTTCTTCTTCCCTCTGCACTAAATTACAGATAGGTTTACTGTTATGTTTTCCTGGTAGCTGAGGACCCCAGCCATGGATGTCCACAACCTAAGGGCTTCTGTTAGAGCTGACTTGGAGATCTTTATGCTGCCAAAAAGAAAGCCTTGGAGGATTGCACACAGGCTCCCACTGCTCACATTTCAGCTCCTGTCCTTCTCTGCTCCGTGTTTGTCAGAGTAAACAGCTCATTCTGTGCCAGTGCTCTTTTGTATCCCCTCAGGATTGTTTGGGGCTGTGCCTTCCAAGGCATATTTTGGTTATCTTCAAAACTTGAAGTGCTTTAATGATAAAGTTCACAAACAAACACAAAGCCAAATTGTTTCTGCAGAAGTTACCAACAGTGGGCTGGTTTGTTGGTAGAGTAGCTCCAACCCTAAGAAGGCCAATGGGATCTTGGGCTGTATTAAGCAGAGTGTGTCCAGCAGATCAAGGGAGGTTCTCCTTCCCCTCTACTCTGCCCTACTGAGACCTTATCTTGAATACTGTGTTTAGTTTTGGGCTCTCCAGTTTAAGAGGGACAGGGATCTGCTGGAGAGAGTCCAGCAGAGGACTGTGAGGATGATGAGGGAATTGGAGCACTGCCTTATGAGGACAGGTTGAGTGACCTGGGACTGCTTGGTCTGGAGAAGAGAAGACTGAGAGGGGATTTAATCAATTATTATAAACATCTGAGGGCTGGGGGTAGGGGGGGGAACAGGATCTGCTCACTGCTCCCTGAGATAGGACAAGGAGCAGTGGATGGAAGCTGCAGCACAGGAGGTTGCAGCTCAACACAAGGGGGAACTTCTTTACTGGAAGGGTCCCAGAGCACTGGCACAGGCTGCCCAGAGAGGTTGTGGAGTCTCCTTCTGTGGAGCCTTTCCAGGCCTGTCTGGATGTGTTCCTCTGTGATCTGTGTTAGACTGCCTGGTCCTGCTCTGGCAGGGGGACTGGACTTGATGATCTCCTTGGGTCACTTCCAACCCCTGACAACCTGTGAGCCTGTGAACAGCACAATGTGATGCTCAAGAAGGAGGACTGAGAAACTTTGTCTCCCAGACTCACTCCCTACCTTGCCTGAAGATTGTAAGGCATTGTCACATGAAGGCCTGCACTGATCACCCCTTTGATCATTGTTAGTAATGAGCATCTCCTAAGTCTGTAAGCTCCAAGAGCCAAAACTCACTTGTTGGTCTCTTCTGAGCGTGTGTTGTATTGCTAACAACAATGATAAGATCCCAGAAGGAAGTTGGATGCACACAGTGTGGTGAGGTTTGTGACAACCTCATTTCTTAAATCAGGATAAAGAGTTTTAAATGCATTTCAGAAGAACTGTAAAACACACTTTGGGTGTTTTGACTGCTGTGCTAAATGATGGATTAGTACTGTAAGGCTTCTCTACTCTCATTTCTCTAAGCAATACTTACAGCAAGAATTTATTGGGCAGCACATCGCAGACTGAATTAAACAAGCCTCTCAGAGTAAACCTTTCTAGTATTTTTCAGCTAGTAAAGGAGTCTGATTTAGTGGATTATTTGGGCTGTGGAGTGCCATGAGGTTTTTTTCCAGTACACCAGCCCCTGTGTACGTTCTGCCTCTGTCATGTTCACGTAATTAGATGCCTCTGACACACTTACCCTTTGCTTTTTCTGAATTTGCAGACTGACTTTAATGACACAGCCACAGCTCAGCTACATGAAAGACCCTTAATTCAATTTTCTGTAAAGAAGATTGACACTACTAACATTTAGCCACTTAACCTTTATTTCACAGCACGGTAATAGGCAACTGCTCTGCACCAGGCTTTCTCTTCAGTAGGAAGAAACAAGATTTGTTACTGTAGTTAAAGTTTACAGATTAGTTGTGCTACTTGGAGGACTTAAATTCCTTCTTCTGATGCCTGGGCAGGTCCTGCTGCTCATCAGTCTCCTCCTCCAGTCCCATTTCATAGAATCAACCAGGTTGGAAGAGACCTCCAAGGTCATCATCATTTCCTTCATTCTATACTGATGCTTTGGGACTTTCTACCCATACTGGTTGGGTTTGTGTTGTTTACAGGTTCAAGGTGTTCAAGAAAAGACTGGATGAGGCATTTGGTCCATGGTCTAGATGATTGGATAGGGCTGGGTGCTAGGTTGGACTGGATGAGCTTGGAGGTCTCTTCCAACCTGGTTGGTTCTATGATACTCTGTGCCTTGGAGTATTTGGTAGGGATTTGTAAACTTAAGTCTTGTCAAAGCAGCTTCTTGCATACTTCTTCAGTATTAAATCTCCACTTCCTGGACACATTGCAGAGGCAAATGGTGAGGTGGGCAGCTTGAGAGGACACAGAGACAAGTCGAGTTCACCACCAAAAACCTACTTTGAGTCTGAACTTCTCCTGACTCTATCTCCATAGGCCACTGGGTGGTGATTGTTCCAAGAGCCAGTGTTTGCTAAATACCTGTGTGATGCAGGGAAAGAGCAAATGGACTGCAGTCTCCCCCCAGCTCTTGGAAAGCTGAGCTCTGCTCAGCAGGGCTCTGTACAAATGAGTGCTGCAAAGGGCTTTCCTCCAGTCCTCTTCTGCCTGAGAGTTTTGATAATTCCTCACATGAGCTCCCCCCCTCTGTTAGAACATGTTTTCTCCAGATGCTAGAATAACTTCTGATCTCTGTAATGAGCCTGATTTGGATTTTCCACACGGACACAGGAGGCCACATCTCTGCCCCTCTCTCTGTGCTGGCTCCACTTGCTACCGAGGCTCATCCAGCACCTAAGCCTGAGCTGTTTCTGCCATTGCTGACCTTGTGCTACTGGCAGCTGTCCACAGCTTCATGTTCTCTGAGGCATTTTGGGGGACACTTCTGTAGCTTGCAGAGTGCTTAATGCACAACTTAATAAGTGTCTTTGCTGTCCCTGCCTTCAGCCAATGATTTATTCTCTGCAGACATTCAGTAGAGGGAAACTGACACAGCCCAGCAGATTCATTAATGGATTCTGTTAATGGACGTTTGAAAGCTCTTTTCAGGCCTCTCACCAAGGAATTGAAAATATAGTTAAAAAATACAAACAAACAGTGCTGTATGGAGAAAATACCTCCTTCCATACCTATCTGGGTGCCAAACAGTGCAGTTCATCTTTTAACACACTTAGCAGCCTCTCATCCTCAGGCCTTTGCCCTCTCTCACCAACAGCTTTCCCAAATCATTTGCTGGTGCTCCCTCTGCTTTATAACAGCATCAGACAGTTCAGAACAGTTTGGTCCTTGATATTTGTGGCCTGCTCTCAACTCACCTCTTCTCCCAGGCAACCAGCAACAGAACAAGGGGACACAGCCTCAAGTTCTGCCAGGGCAGGTATAAGCTGGATGTTAGGAGGAAGTTCTGCAGAGAGAGAGTGATTGGCATTGGAATGGGCTGCCCAGGGAGGTGGTGGAGTCACCATCCCTGGAGGTGTTGAAGCCAAGCCTGGATGAGGCACTTGGTGCCATGGTCTGGTTCATTGGACAAGGCTGGGTGCTAGATTGGGCTGGATGAGCTTGGAGGTCTCTTCTAACCTGATTGATTCTATGATTCTGTAGATCTACCAGTGATCCCTGGATTGAGGGAGGAGCTGAGAAGTCTCTCAGGATGGCCAAAAGAGGTTTTTGCTCTCTGTTTTCATACCTTTTGATGACCTACAGAGCTGGGTTTTTGTTTGTATTTTTGTTTTGTTTTAATTTTGCCTCTGTAAAATACATCCTTTGCATTTCACATCCAAAAATAAGCTGCTGATGTGTTTGGCTCTTCTCCCACGTTTGTTCAGAGAAATCAAATCTCATTCTTTGCCCTGTCTGTTCGGTTCATTGTCAGGGGGCAATCTATGCCTTGTGACAGATTGCTGCTTTCAAACCAGTGTTGCTACCTAGCAGTGATACAGCAAATCAAGACACCCTCTGAGGATCTGAGCCCACTCTGGCCCTTTGGAGAATCTCTGCTGAATTAGTCAGCAGTTGGCCTTGAGTGACGTTGGCTCTGGCAATCCAAAGATGTGATTAGTTTGGACTTTGGGAGCAAAGCAGTGCAGACCTACTGCTGGTTGAGTCTCATTAAAAGGCAAACGAGCAGAAGTGTGCATGGCACATTCCTGAGACGATCTGCTTTTGGTCTTTTGAGCATCCTTGCTACGACTGAACTCCAAAGCAGCTGGGCGTAGCCGGGTGGTGTGTAGGTGCTCACTGTGGACTCAACGTGGAGATGTTTTTACTCCTTGCCTCTTTACTTCACCTGATGACAAGCTTGATTCTCCTTGGAGCAGCAACAGTTACCTGGTGAGTGAGCAGAAGTTACCTTGAGTGGAGATCAGCCCATAATGGGACCAGGGTCTCTGTTCCCCACGGAACTGCTGGCCCAGATGTGCTCATCTGAACTTCCTTGCCGGTCTGCATCGTCCTGGGGAGCACCTCTCTGTAATGGGCAGAGTTCAAACTCAGGTTCTTGGATCAGTTACTTGGAGGAGGGAGTGGGAGGTGCTGTGTGGGAGTGTGTCCTCGGAGCCCTCCATGGGCCATAGCACCAGATGAGCTGCTGAGCAGTGCTGTCCATCTCAGCCTTCCTCCTCAGCTGCTGGCCTCTTTCCCTGAGGAAAAGCAGACTTCCATGTGGTAATCCATCAATGTTTCTGCTCACAAGCTGGGGAAAACCACATATGCTGGTCAGGCATCCTCAAAATGCTGCTCTCTCTTTCTGTTCTGATTGAAATAATTTGAACCTCCAACATGTTTCTGGTACTGGGACTCTCCTTGTGTCTTGGCTGGGTGGGCAGCTCCGGTGCAGGGCACTGCTGGGCTCTGCCACCTTCATGGTTTGCATCACAGTGTATTTCTGCTTGCTTTTGGAGTGTGTTGGGCTCAGTGAATGGATGTGCTCAGATCTCTGAACTGATGTTCAATTATCATCCCTGAGCAGCTGCTGAGGAATACCAGAAAATTAATGTTGTTGCACAGGAGTTCTGACCTGGGCATCCTCATGCCACGCTCCTGGCTTGGGTAGTTGAATGTTCCTTTCAATGGCTTTTGCGTCGTCACATCAGAGATCTCGCTTACTTTGAATTAAGCAGCAACTGGTTTTCACTTGACCAGCCCTGGCAATTCCTCTTTTAGTAGCTGTTGAGCAAAGCTGTTTAGCTGCTTTCTGAGCCCTTGCGTTTCACGTGGACTTTTCTTGCTCTGCGTTGCCTTGTGCAGCCTCTCTGCTTACATAACGCCACAGCTGAGGGGAACCTCGGGCGCTGGGATTCTGTTTGCGCCAGTGGAATGCTGGATTTACAGCATGGAATCCGGGCTGCATTTCTCCTCTGCTCCCATTCAGCATCCGGAGTGGTGCAGCGGTGCTTAACCTGCGCTTTCTTCGTTCTTGGGTGATTAAAACCCGCCCGTGCGCAGCCGGACCGGGGCCGGTCGGAGGCTGAGGAGGGCTGAGCAGCCGGGCAGGGGCGAGCGGGACGCGGGAGTTGGCTCCGAACCCCGGAGCGCCTCTGCAAGGCAGCCCGGCCCCGCAGTGCCCCTTCCCGCGGGGGGCAGGGCCCGAGCAGCCTGCGGCAGCGAGCGGCGCAACGGACGGGCCCCGGCCGGGACGGGAGGCGCCGGGAGGTGGCGGCAGATGCCGCGGCACAGGCTCCTGCCGCCGTCCTGCCCCGCTCACAGCTCCGCCGAGCGCGGCCCTGAGGCGAGCAGCCGGCAGGGTCCGCGCCCACTCCAGAGCCCCTGCCGTGCCCCACGCTTGTGCCCCTCTGCCCCGGGCAGAGGCCGCAGCTCCATCCCTGCCTTGAACTGTGTGGGGCGCAGCGCAGCCCTTTGCAGTCTGCTCCAGGGATGGAGCTGCGAGTCCCTTCTCTCTCTCATCGCCTCCTCTGAAATGCATTTTCATAGAATCAGGCAGGCTGAAAGAGAGCTCCAAGCTCAGCCAGTCCAACCTAGCACCCAGCCCTGGCCAAGCAACCAGAGCATGGCACTAAGTGCCCCAGCCAGGCTTGGCTTCAACACCTCCAGGCACAGCCACTCCACCACCTCCCTGGGCAGCCCATTCCAGTGCCAATCACTCTCTCTGCCAACAACTTCCTCCTAACATCCAGCCTAGACCTGCCCTGGCACAACTTGGGGCTGTGTCCCCTTATTCTATTGCTGGCTGCCTGGCAGCAGAGCCCAATCCCACCTGGCTACAGCCTCCCTGCAGGCAGCTGCAGACAGCAATGAGCTCTGCCCTGAGCCTCCTCTGCTGCAGGCTGCACCCCCCCAGCTCCCTCAGCCTCTCCTCACAGGGCTGTGCTCCAGGCCCCTCCCCAGCCTTGCTGCCCTTCTCCAAACACCTTCCAGCACCTCAACATCTCTCTTGACTTGAGAAGCCCAGAACAGCCCTCAAGGTGTGGCCTGAGCAGTGCTGAGCACAGAAGAATAACCTCCCTTGTCCTGCTGGTGAGAGAAGTGCAAGCCCTGCTACTGAGTGATGACGAGGAGCCTCCTGTGCTTTTAATGAACTGCTTTGGAAAATTGCTTTGGTTTTTTTTTTAGTTGGAAGCAGTTTTTGAGACGTTTAAAAGCAAACCACTGAGTCCTGGAGCATTCACCCCTGGGCACCACAGCTCGGTGGGTTGGAGAGCTGCTCCTGTCTCCAGGAGGTGTTGGCATGGAAACTTCAGCCGATGGCTCCCTGCACAGTGCGGTGCATGCGTGCCAGACCTCCAGAAAGTTGTCCTTGTGTCTGTCAGCATCAAAGCTGCATCACAGCAACATGATGGGGAGCTCCCTCCTGCTCTCAGAGCAGGCTAAGGGTCATGGTTTGTAAAATCATGGAATCAGTCAGGGTTGGAAGGGACCACAAGGATCAGCCAGTTCCACCCCCTCCCCCTGCCATGGGCAGGGACAGATCAGCCTGGCCAGAACCTCATCCAGCCTGGCCTTAAACATCTCCAGGGATGGGGCCTCAACCACCTCCTCCTACAAGCAGCACCAGCCAGACACACTTAGAATCATAGCATCAGTCAGGGTTAGAATGGACCACAAGGATCATCTAGTTCCAACCCCCTGCCATGGGCAGGGACACCCTACCCTAGATCAGCTTTGTGGCTTCATTTTTCTGCATTACTGAGCAGCATTGTAAAGTCTTCCCAAATTGAGTTCTCAGAATTGATTTGTACGTTTCAACTTTGAGCTTTGATTTTTTTTTTACTGACCTTGCAAATGTAGAAATGAAGTCATAGAATGGTTTAGGTTGGAAGGGACCTCAAAGGTCAGTCAGTTCCAACCTCCTGCCATAGGCAGGGATACCTCCCACTAGAACAGGTTGCTTAAGCCCTCATCCAACCTGGTCCTGAATACCTCCAGGGAGGTTGTGGAGCACAGAATCACAGAATGTGATCACGTTCTGTGATTCTGTGCTCCACAACCTCCCTGGGCAACCTGTGCCAGTGTCTCACCACCCTCACTGCAAACAACTTCTTCCTAACATCCAGTTTCAATCTCCCCTCTTCCAGTTTAAACTCATTCCTCCTCATCCTGTCATTGCACCCTCCCAGTCCTCCCCAGCAGTGTGGTGATGCTCACATGTTTGCAGTTGCAGTGTGTGTACCCCCAGCCTTTCCATGAGGGGGTGGGTGTATAAATAGCTATCTTTGGCCTGTTTCAGTACAGCAGCAAAGGCAACTCCATCAACTGTGTTTCGTAGGGTGATGAGGAATGAAAGCCCCAACCCTTGTTTTTCTGCAGTGTCTCTGTTGCCCATCTTTGTGACCTTCACAGTGCTGTGTGTTTGCTGTAATGCTTCTGAAACCTTTTTTTTCCTTCCTTCTGCAGTCACTTAGTGTTCTTTGCCGAGCTGCAGTGTGCATATCCTCACTTAAACAGTTCCTTTGTGGTTAATTTAAATTAAAACTGAAAACAAGAGGCTTCTGCCTGTTCATCTTGCAGAACTCGAATGGTATAAAGTACATTATTCCTCCTGACTGGTCCCTGTGTTGCGTGTGTCATCCTTCAGAGACAGCTCAGCAGCACAACAAACACCAACTCGACATTTATTAGGTCATTTCAGAGAGTCTGGTACATGAGGTTCTCCTAAAAGCCTCGTGAAGCAATGTAAAGGAGCATGTTCAGCTGCTGAAGGGGGAAAGATCTGGCTTTTGCACAACAACAGGCTCTGGAGGTTGCCTAAAGCAGCCTCGCTATTACTTTGTTGTTCTGCTTTCCAATGCATACCATTCTCTGTGACTTTCTGTTATTTTCCCTCTGCCTGCTGTTGTGTTTGACTTTCTTCTCTTTTCCCCAGGCAATCCTTTCAATCTTCTGTTTGGTTATCTTGCTCTCAGAGTACAGTCCAGTCTTAATGTTACTATTAACCCCTCGCTGTTGGCATATCCCTAGTAGCAGCTTTGCTTTTAACTTCAGTTTGGGGCTGAGTTTATATATAGAAAGAAAAAGGATTTATGAGCTTTTAAATTTTAAGAGATGAGGAGGCTAAGAGCAGGGAATAAATCAAGTCTTTGTGATTCTCCCACCAGTGCAGGTTTTCACCTCATACCAAGACTTCTCCACTCTGGCCCAGGCTCACCACCAGATTCCTGTGCGGGCATTGATCTGCCCAAGCGCAATACGAGGCTGTTGTTAGGGCAGTGCTGTGGACCTGCCTCTGGCAGGGGGATGGATGAGCCCTTCTGAGTGGGCAAACATTTTTAACGTGGAGAAGCTCATCTTGTCTACAAACAATAAAGCAATTGCTAGTAATAAATGGAAAATACTTTTTTTTTTCCTGCTGGAGATTACAGCATTTGTTTTCATTTTCCATGACATGTTTTGCTCATACTGCTGCAGGAAGCAAATCCAAAGTTTTATAAAGAACAGCTCATGATGGCAAAATAGGGAATTAAGCTGGGAGCTTGCTGCCATAACAACGGAGAGCGTCAGGCCCAGGGGAGCTGCGGAGCTGCTGCCAGTTTGTGTTCAGGAAGGAGTTTGGGGCAAGGGTCCTGCTCACCCCCAGAAGTCTGTGTCGTTTGTGGCACTGCTGGCAGGCTGTGAGCTGTGTGCCGTGGTCTTGTCTCAGTGCTGTGAATGTTTTTTGTGTTTCTGGACGTAATTTAAAGCTAAATGATTGTGTCACAGGAGGGTGAGAAATGGGCTTCAGCTGGTGCTCGGGGCTGGTGCTGCCTCCTGGGGCCTCTGCGTGTGGTGGGCTGCTGCGCTCTGCTTGGGGGGCTCTCTGGCTGTGCTTACTGCGTGGCCAGTGCAGACCTCTGAAGGGAGGACTCAGAGGTAAACTTGGTTTCACTTCTAAATACTTCCCAAGGTGACATTGTTTGAGGGAAGAGGCTGCGAACCAAAACTGGGATTACAGCTAGCCAGAGGGGGCAGGGAGGTGGTGTTGGAGAGAGGAGCATAAAGTGTGCATCTGCCTCAGCTTGGCTAAAAGGAGAGGAAAGGACTTGCCAAAACCCAGAGGTGCACCTGGCTTTGCAACAGGGGCACATGGTTGGGAATCACAGGATAAACCAGGTTGGAAGAGACCTCTAGGATCATCGAGCCCAAACTATCACCTAACCCTTCTAATTAACTAAACCATGGCACTAAGTGCCTCATTCAGCCTCCTCTTAAACACCTCAAGGGATGGTGTCTCCACCACCTCCCTAGGCAGCCCATTCCAATCCCAGTCTCTCTTACCATTAAAAACTTCTTCCTAACATCCAGCCTGACCCTGCCCTGGTGCAGCTTGAGGCTGTGTCCTCTTGTTCTGTCCCTGGGTGCTTGGGAGAAGAGACCAACCCCACCTGGCTACAACCCTCCTGCAGGTGGCTGTAGGGAAAACTTGGGTTATTGGGGTTTTGGCTTTTGGTGGGTTTGGGTCATTGCTTTTTTCCCCAACTGTGACCTTTTGCGCAAGCACAGGAACCTGTTTGGGCTGTGGGGGAGCTCTGTGTTATGGTCCCTGTAGTCTGCAGCCCATTTCACCTCTTGAGGGGGCCTGTTCAGCTGCTGGTCTGAGCAGCTCCAGGGGCTCATGTCAGCAGCACTCTGCAGGCTCTGCCCCACTGCTGACACAATTCCAAAGCAGCAGTTGTCTGTCCCAGCTTTGTTCCTGCTGCTCTGAGCCGCCTGCTGCTGGCTCTCTTCTGGCTGGGGCTGTGGAGACAAAGACTGAGCCTTTCCCTACAGCCCTGAGTGTTCTGCTGTGGTACAGAACTTAAATTTATCAAGGCCACTGACCCCTGGTTAATGTGCTTTCTGGGAAGATGACAGGGTACAAAAGATTGGTCTGTACCCTTCTGTCAGAAGGATGAAGCAGTAATACAAGAGCTCAGTTATTTGTGTGCTGTAGGGGCCTTGGTTATCAAGTGACATGACAGATTCACTAATGATACCTGACAGAAGTATTGCAAAGGAGTAATTGTAAAGAGCCTCTCTTCTGTCATGCAGTGTGTCTTAAAAAAGCAAATATTTTCTTGCTATCATATAAAGAATGCAGATTGCATGTGACAAAGCACTGATTTCAGGTGCCCTGCCAGGAGGTGTAAACTGATTGGGAAGTGTTCTCTCTAGTTTGAAGCAATTTCCTCCTGTCTGTAGGGACTTCAATTTTGGTCATAGCTGTCAGGCTGTAATATTTTTAATTTCCCAACAGTCCCAAGATAGGTTGAGTGGTTGTCATTAGAACCATAGGATCAGCCAGGGTGGGAGAGACCTCCAAGCTCATCCAGTCCAACCTAGCACCCAGCCCTAGCCAATCAACCAAACCATGGCACTAAGTGCCTCATCCAGGCTTTTTAGTCTCCCAGGGAAATGATTTCATTCCAGTGCTGAGATTGCACTTAAAACCATACAATCACAGAATGGTTTAGGTTGGAAGGGTCCTCAAAGCTGTCCATAGACAGGGACACCTCCCACTAGAACAGGTCGCTCAAGGCCTCATCTAACCTGGCCTTGAACACCTGCAGGGAAGTTGTGGAGCACAGAATCACCCAGTGGCATCTTTGGTCCCATTGGGTGATTCTGTGCTCCACCACCTCCCTGGGCAGCCCATTCCAATGCCAGTCACTCTCTCTGCCAACAACTCCCTCCTAACATCCAGCCTAGACCTCCCCCAGCACAACTTGAGACTATGTCCCCTTCTTCTGTCCCTGGGTGCCTGTCAGAAGAGCACAGCCCCAGCTGGCTGCAACCTTCCTTCAGGTAGCTGTAGTCAGCAGTGAGCTCTGCCCTGAGCCTCCTCTGCTGCAGGCTGCACACCCCCAACTCCCTCAGCCTCTCCTCACAGGGCTGTGCTCCAGGCCCCTCCCCAGCTTTGTCACCCTGTGTTTAAAATCTCCATGCCAAAGCAGAGCAGAGGGTCAGGCTTTGGAAGCTTTGCAGGGTTTTTCCATTCAGGTCACTGCATTTGAAACAGCCCAGCTCTCCTTGTTGCTTTCTTCTTTTGCAGTGGAATGGCCATGCCTGCTGTGAGAGCTCCTCCTGAGAGCTGCTTCACTTTTAAAGTTATTCTTGTTTGTTGTTCTGTTTTTAAGGAAAAGTCATCAACAAAGACCTGCGCCACTACTTGAGCCTTCAGTTCCAGAAGGGCTCAATAGACCATAAACTCCAGCAAGTGATCAGAGACAATCTCTACTTGAGAACCATCCCTTGTAAGTATGTATAAAGATCAGCCTAATTTGATCTGCTCCTGCTAACGGCCACATAATTTGAGAGCTTGAAATGCCTTCTCTCTTAATCTGAGTTACAGATTTACCATGCAGCAGGACCTTATGTAAATGGCATTGCTAGAACAGTTTTATGTTTGAAGCCTCAGTATGGACTGACAAAACAGCCAAAGCTCAGAGTGTTTCAGTGATGTTTCACTCTGTCAGTGATGTTTTACTCTTCAGTTGTTGTTAGAGTAACTACAGCTGCCGTGGGAAGCAAATCTCCCTCAGCATGATCAAGCAGTGCAAACCTCCTAATTTTTGTCAGTGTGTTGGGTTTTGCACAAAGAGGACCTGGAGAGCATCCTGTGCATTAGGTAGAGCTGCACAGCTGGAGGGGGAGATGCAGGAGGAGTTACCTGCAGAAAGGTGCAGGGGAGCTGATGTTCTCTCCCTGAGAAGGTGGTGGCAGCAGGAGGGAGAGTGCAGTCCTGGCCCAAGAAGAGGAGGAGAGAACAGCACATGGGCAAACTTTAGTGTCACTGCAAGAATTAATTAGTGAGAGAATCTGGCTGGAGCTGTCTCATCAGCTCTGCCAGCCCTTCTGCTCTGAGCATCTGCTGGCATCTCTGGGTCCAACCAGCACAGGTGTTGCTGTGCCTTCAGCAAGGCGCTCGAGGGCTGTTGCTGCTCCATGAGCAGGCAGTGAGCCTCTGCTCAAGGTACAGGACATTGACAGCTGCCAAATACCCTGACCCTGCTTCTCACCCTTCTGTGCCATTTTATTTCTCAATCATCACAAATCATCCTTTGCTTTGTCTCAGAGGTTTGCAGACTAAAGAGAAGTTTCCTCACCCTCATCACTCACTGCATTTAAATATTCATTGCACTAAAAACTTTCTTTTTTTAAATCTTTGAAGTTGTTTTTTTGTTTGCCACTACAGTAATTCACACTCAACTTGCCATCATTATCACATTGAGTGTGCCCCCCAACAGTTTGTGACTTTCTTAAAAGATAAATAGTATCAAAATGCACTTTATTTACCAGCAGTTCTTATTCATGCCTGGAAAAACAAAACAAAACCTGTGCCTTTAAAATGCTGCTAGGTTGTGGAATCCTTTCCAGGAGAGCTTTGGTTAAGCTGTTACAGCTGTGAGGAGCACCCTGGGAACCTCCCATGAAGGCAGCAATTTGCTGATTCCGTGGGAAATGCTCACCTGCAGGCAAGGGTTGGTGCAGCTGAGCTACACTCTGAACGTGACCTTAAAAAAATCGTTTTCAGTGCCCACTTAGGGGTTTGGTGGCCCAGAAGTCCTTGGTCACACTGAGCTCACTGCACGTCAGTAGCTGGTGCAGGTGGAAGCAGGGAGCAGTGCAGCACCCACCAAGATGCCTTAGAATCCCACAGCTCCCCAGGGCCACAGGCTGTGATGGCCTGGCCCTGGTGCTGTCTCTTTCACAGCAGAAGTTTTTGGTTCACTGAGCATGAGGGAGAATTCTCTCCAGTTCCCAGCTCACCCAGCTTCCTTTCTCCCTCCTCCATACCAGAGCTGTGCTCCTACCTAATATGTTAGCCTGGGTTTTATACATTGTTGTTTGCTTGTTCAGCAGTGTCCTGACTCCTCTCTTGCTGGAGTGACATCAGCATTGTGTGCAGATTCACAAACACATTGTTCCCACTGGATGGTACAGCAGGTGCACTTGGTAAACAGACAGCACTTACATCTCTTACAAGAGTGTTTTCTCTGTCTTTTCAGGCACTACAAGGGCTCCCAGAGATGGGGAGGTCCCTGGGGTAGACTATAATTTCATTCCTGTTGAGCAGTTTAAAGCACTGGAAGAAAGTGGAGCCTTGCTAGAAAGTGGAACATATGATGGTATGTTGCTGATGTCTAATGGAATGGGAATAAGGACCCAGCTCTCAGGTCCAGTCTCTAGGTCCAAATGTAGCTTCTTATACCCAGGAGTGTCAGTTCCTCAGTCCATTGATGGTCATGACTCTGGGAGAGTGGCAGTATTAACTCTGAGTACTTGTGGAGAGGAGCAGTGGTGATGTTTTAAAGCTTTCTGCTCAATCCCCTCAGTCAGTGCCAGCTGCTCATTTATTTCCCCTATTGCATTTTTGAGGAGGCAATCTGAAAATATTTGTCTGTGCTTGGTACAGTTTTGTTTTACCACAGTTCACTCAATTCCATTTAAACCTTTGAGAACAGAGCTGTGCTCTTCTCAGAGGCAAGCATCCAAAGGACAGAAGGCAAGGGAAACTCTGATACAGCAGGGGGACAACAGAAAGTGTTTTGCAATGAAAAATTGAGCAGTGCTAGACCAGATTGTCCAAATCTGTATCAAAGTGGTTTTGTTAAATGTGATGGGGAAAAACCTCCATGATAATGAAGGGTTTGAAGGGTTTGGTTATCCAGAGGAGTCATGGAGCCACCACCCCGTGAGGGGCTTTTGCTTTGCTTTGCTTTGGTTTAAAGGGTTCAGTGGCAGTCAGAGATAACTTCACAGTTCCTCAAGTCACTGTACTCTGGGGTGGGGAGGGATGAACCAAAACTCAAAGTGGGAGGGAGGAGAGACCAGTTTGGCTGGCTCAGCCCTAGGGTGTCTTGCATTCCTGTGGAGTGGGCCTCGGCTGTGGATGGGTTTCAAGTAATGGTTGCCTGGTTTGGCTGCTGCTATCTATTGAACAGCTCTCCTCTTGGCACCACAAACAGAACAAACTGCAGACATCTCACGTGGCTTTTAGCATCTAACTCCATACAGCCTGACATCTGATCTGGCTAGATTTTTTCCCAAGTATATAATTGTACTTGAAATCAGCTGAATTACAGCCAAAGACAAGAAATGCAAAGCAGAAAGTTCTGAGGAGGGCTCTGTAGCTCCTGTTTGACATGTCTCATGCTGTCTGTTAATATCAGCCTGTCCGTAGAAGCCTCCTAAGCAAATTCAGACTAAAGCAGCTCTCTCCCCCCACCTTAGCTTCCCATTATCTGCTTGTCACCACTTTGAGCCTCACCCTGATACTTTTCTGAAGGATTTCTTATTTCTTTTTTTTTTTTTCACGTGGCCAAACCCATCTCCAACCACCAAAAGTTACCCCAGCAGCAATTCTGGGAAGCTCTCTTGGTGTGTGCTCAGTTCCCTAATAAAAATCATATGAGCAGTCAGGAGAGAGGTCAATTGCTGAAATTCTTTTCCAGAAAACAACAGATGAGTCCTAGTCTTTGTGGTTTAGATTATAATAGGCACATACAAATCTGTTCATTTCTCACCAGATGAAGCTGTACTAACAGCTTTGTTTAGCAAGTGTATTGTCAGTAGAAAAGGATGGCACTGTAGTTTTTAGAATCAATTCTTTCCAACTGGCTTTATGTAAATAAATGTTTTGTTTCTGCACAAAACTGATCTCCTTTCTGACTTGCTGTGTTTCAGTCACTGTATGTTACTGTTAATCAAGATAGAGAGTCAGGGCAGTTGGTTATCACTGGTTTGATTTTCTCAGACTGTTGCCCAATCACAGAATTAACCAGGTTGGAAAAGACCTCTAAGATCATCAAGTCCAACATATCACCCAACCCTTCTAATTAGGTCTCTTTATGGAGCATCACTGAACTCCAGGCAAAGTAACAAATCCATCTCTTTCTCTGAGAAGACAGCAGGACAGAAATCTTGAACTCAGCCTCTTGTGTTCTGATGCACCTTTGGCAAAAAGACAATATAGGAACAAATACTTTCTGACTCCTGGCTTTTGATGGTACTTATGCCTTTAAGAAGTTAAATTACAGTTCAAATCTCACCAAACCCATGTTTTGTAGGCAATGAAGTGTTTGCTGAGGTATAGGCAGGATGTTAGGAGGAAGTTCTTCACAGAGAGAGTGATTTGCTATTGGAATGGGCTGCCCAGGGAGGTAGTGGAGTCACCATTCCTGGAGGTGTTCAAGAAAAGACTGGATGAGGCACTTGGTGCCATGGTCTGGTTGACTGGATAGGGCTGGGGGATAGGTTGGACTGGATGATCTTGGAGGTCTCTTCCAACCTGGTTGATTCTATAATTCTATGAATCTTTGCACAAGTATCCATGCTTTGGTGACCTTCATTTCTGTCTCGTTGTCAGGTAATTTTTACGGCACTCCAAAGCCTCCAGCAGAGCCCAGCCCCTTTCAGCCTGACCCAGTGGACCAAGTCCTTTTTGACAATGATTTTGATACTGAGTCGCAGAGGAAAAGAACCACATCTGTCAGCAAAATGCAAAGGATGGACAGCTCTCTGCCTGAGGAGGAGGAAGAGGAGGAGAAGGAAGCAGTTAATGGCAGCGGAGGGATAGGTTGGTTGACAAGGGAGAAACTCCCTGGAGCGTTGTATGAATGGCTAAGGAGTGTTCAGATAACATTCATGCTTGCTTGAAGCCCTTCCTCAGCCCTGGTGGAGTTTGAAGGCACTCTGCTATTCAGAGTGGGGGGGTTGAAGTCCATTTGGGAATGATCTTTTAAAAAGAAACAGCTGCTCTCTCAGCCAGATGTGCAATTGCATCATAAAATGCACAGCTCAGTAGAGAACATGTAGTGCTGGGTATTGGCCAGTGACATGAGGAGGAAGGAAGGAAAATTTTATCCACTCTTCAAATAACAGAATCCTTTGCAGAGTGTAACTCATCCCCTGTCAATGCTGCTGCTGCCTTTGGGGAGCTTGCTGAGCCTGTGTGCAGGAGGCTCTGGTGAAGGCTTGGTTTAAGGGGCACTGAACACTGTGAAGTGTTCAGATGGTTTGGTGAAGGGAAGTGTGGCACAACCTGAAACTGCCTGGAGGAGAGTTTGTGAAGAGAAACCAAGCAGTGTGTGGAGACTGGCCCCGTGTCCAGGCGGACGTTGAGGGGCTTGGCAGGATGCCCTCTCTCTTCTGCTGTCATGGTTACTCATCTCCAGGGGAGAGCACTGATGGTGGAGAGAAGCTGTCACTTTGCATTTGCAGATGATCCTCTGTGTGAGTGTTTTGAGACAGACTTATATTGACCAGCTCTGACCTCATCTTGCCAGCTCAGGGGCTGGCAATGCCACAGCACAGGGCAGCCAGTAGCTGGGCTGGTGGTTAGATGAAGGTCATGGACATTGCTGTGTGGTGGAGCACACTAAGTGTGAGGTTGGGACAGAAGGGTGGAGGCTTGCATTTGAAGTTTCTTGCAGGAATTGTGGGGACCATTTTGTGGCTTGCAGGAGGTTGTTGGTGGGTTTATTGCCAGTTTGGGTCTTCTCTGCATTTTGTTCTGGTGCTTTAAGGAGTGTTGGTAGGACCTGGCTGGGGTCTGATGGCATTGTGAACACTGTTCTCTATGTAGGAACAAAGTGTAGTCGGGTTGGATTTCTGCCAGCGTTGGTTTTTTTTCAGCGTGGGCTCAGACACATAATACAAGGTTAATTCTGTTTGGCAGGAGAAGAGCAGAGTTCAGTGTTTTCATGTCAGCTTTTCAAAGTTCATAGCTGAAAAAAAAAAGGGGGAAAGTGGAAAAATGCACATCACACACACAGGGACGTGTTTGACATCCACTCCTCGCCAGATTAGGAGGGTGGTTCTTTGTGAGAAACAAGACAAACATCTGACAAATAGTAACACTTTCCCTGAACAACTGCAGAAAACAAAGAAAAACATTCAGATTCTCCTGACTGGATGAAACCTGTTCCCAGCTACAACCAGACAAGCAGCTCCATGGACTTCAGAAATTATTTGTCGAGGGATGAGACCCTGGAACCGCTGCCCAAGAACTGGGAGATG
Organism: Pogoniulus pusillus; assembly: GCF_015220805.1. NCBI lineage: Eukaryota > Metazoa > Chordata > Aves > Piciformes > Lybiidae > Pogoniulus > Pogoniulus pusillus. Next base: position 6,878,251 of record NC_087302.1, read on the forward strand.
GCCTACACGGACACTGGCATGATTTACTTCATTGAGTGAGTAGAACACCACCATGCAGGGCTGCTGTGCCCTTCAGGGGTGAGAGGTGCTGATGGCTGCAGTCTGGGAAGCTGCCTGCTGCTCTTTCACCTCTCTTCTACTCTTAACTCCTTTTACTTCTCTGTACAGTTTGATACATTCCTCCTGCTTCATTCCTTGCTGTTAACCATCTCTGCTGTGTGCTCCTGTGACTGCCTCGCATAGGAGAGCCTCAGGGTTCTACATGCAAAGTCACTTTGTTTGTGATAGGAGTTTAGTATCTGACAAAATGCAAAGCTGGGTGGGTGTTGCTACGTGAGGTGTAACATCATGCAAACCTCACTATCTGAAATTCCTCTGATAGCCAGGAGCTTGTTCATTCTTTCTTCGCTGCTTGTCCCTTGGCTGGGAGTGTGCTTCAAAACACAAACAGTACAGATGGAAGCCCAGGATGGGAAGGCAGCTCCTGTGCAAAACAGCCACACTGATTGATCTCTAAAGGAAGCAAGAACCTTGCTGAGGGTTAAGCATAAGGAAAGGCTATAGATGTTTTTTTTCCTTTCAGACAGAAACAGATGATGCTTCCCTGTGAACTCTTGGGGGCAGGGGGTGTGTGTACTTCTAACATTTCACATCTGTCCTGGAGAATCTCCACTGTGCTCATACCTCTGAGCATCAGCACTGCCTTTTTTTTAGACTTTGATGATGTGACTGAGACACAAATAAAAGTTCCACTATCTAAAGGCTACAGTTAGCTCCTGGTGCTAAGCAGTTAAAGTGAAGCAAAGTTTCTTCAGTGTGAGCAAGTTCTCTTCTAATGGGATGTGGTCTGCTCCACAGTCATAACACCAAGACAACCACCTGGCTTGATCCACGGCTCTGTAAGAAAGCCAAAGCTCCTGAAGACTGTGAAGATGGAGGTGAGATGTTCAAAACTCATTTATCTCCTGTGACTGGTAAATGTCTGAGTTTACCACAGCTGGGTATGATCCCTTACTGCTGCGGTTGAGGTGACGCTGGAGCAGGCAGTGCAGTGCTGAATCTCCCTAGTTTGGTGGCAATGTGAGTCTATCTAAGACTGGAAAAGTCCATAGTGTGTTTCCCTGGAGCAGCAGAATCTGAAGGGGGGGTTTGGCTGCATTCCTGAGACCAGAATGAGATGTTTTATTCCAGTAATTGTCACTGTTAGGCAGAAAGCTGCAGGTACTGATGTCAGTCTCACAAGGAGTTGCTGTGCAGCAGGAAAAAGTCCCTGATGTTAGTTAGAATATAGGAGTAAGGAATTAGAGCATGATGCCTGTTACTGCTGATACCTGTTGCATGTGGCATGAGACAATATTTGAATGGATAAGCAGAGGGGAGCAGTCTGACTCTCTTCAACTCTTCACACTGTTTCTACAAGACTTAGAGGTTAGGCTCTTGATCAGCCTACAGACAATTCCTGCAACCGTTGCCCATGTGGTGAGGCAATTTAGCCCTCTAGAAGAGGGTACCCAGTAGCTCTGTCTTCAGCAAATGCCTGGCACATTGCAGAAGCTGAGGCAGGCTCAGAAGAGCCTGTTGTCTTCCTCAGCTGCACAGCCCAGCAGCCAGGCACTGCTAACAAAGCCAGTTGGAGCAGTGGGCACACACTGCTGCTTGTTAAACCTGTGCGGCTCACCACAGGGCAGAAAGAGCAGTTTGAGCAGAGAGATGCAGGATACCCAAATGAGCACCATTTAAATGAGCAGACCCACAGGGTCTTCTGTCAAACCCTGTGGAGTGGTGCTGGTGTTAATAATTGGTATCATGCTGTCATATGCTAGGAAAATTCCTGTTCCCATCAAACTTAGGGCAGCCTCCAACAAGACCCCACAGCACTTCTATCCTTCAGATGTCTGGCTACCTGACTGTATCCACTGGAACTGTACAGCTGGAATAGCAGGACCTCAGTGGTAACTGCTCATCACCTTCAGTCAGTAATGATCTGCTGCTGGGCACCATCTGACCAGATTGTGAATTTGCCATCAAAAGGACCTTTACAGGTTCTTCCTGTCTAAATGGGTTAATGTGTGTCTTACCTTTATTGTATGTTTAAAGTGGTGTGATTTTGTGGAATACAGATCCCCTCACCTAGTGGAAAAAACTTCTTGGAGTGTGGAGAGCTTCAAGGCTTCAGCCTCCTGGTAGAGGCTGCTTATCCTTTCATCAGAGGGACCAGCCTCAAGCAGATGAGGAGAAGAGCAAAGGACCTGTATTTGCCTTGTGTTTTTCATCTATGTCTTCTCATTCCTTTCTAAGAACTCCTGTACTTGCAGACAGTTTGCAGTGGAGAATTTTATTCTTTCTGATTGCAGAACTTCCTTATGGATGGGAGAGAATAGAAGACCCTCAGTATGGCACATACTATGTTGAGTAAGTGTGAATTATTAATTGGACACAGTTATAAATTGAGCAGAAGACAATGAAATGTGTGTGCTGTGTGCAGTGAGTATGAGCTGCAGTGCAGTGTAAGCATTAAAGAGAGCCAGCAGGGACAGTGGTAGGAGCAGTGCACACTGCTGAAGTGCTGGGCTGTGGGTGCATTGACTTCCTAGAGCATGTTTCTAGAGAAACAAGCTGCAAAGTAATTTATTAAGGGGAATGAGCTGATGTAATTTGCTTAGCTTCAGCAAAAATGAGGTCACTTGGTTTAAGAATGGAAACTGATAACTGTGGAAGAGCAAAAATACCTTCTCATTGCTGTCTCCAAAGAGCCAAGTAAATAACCACTAAGCTACTGCAAGAGTGCTTCTGGATCTCCTTCGGGTCAGGGTAAATGAAATCTCTCTGTAGCTATGCCGTAGAAAATTAGTAGAGTTGAAAGAGTAGGAAAATGAAGCAAACTGCCATGTCTTGACTTTGCAAAGGCATCACAGGTATTGCAATTCTGCTCAAACTCAACTGGTTCTCCAATTTGATGTTCGGCCTCAGCATCTCCTAATAAAAAGGTGATGTCTGAGCTTTTAAACATTACAGATAGATAAAAGCAGCACACTAGGACAAGAGGAAAAGCAGATTTTCTCAGTTCAAAACTACTAAAATCTTTTGTCTGCAGAGAGGAGCGAAGGTAAATTCTGCCCATAACTATAGGGAGTAAATTTGTATTGGCTCTTGAAGTAAATCAAGTTTTTTTAAGGGACAAAAATGCTCTTAGTGTTGTTTAGGACAGTTTATCTTCTGTCCTTCAGAGCAGCAATTTGAGATAATAAAGCCCAGTATTTAGAGATGGATATTCAACAAGGCCAAGTGTAAGGTCCTGCACCTGGGTCAGCACTGGAAGAGGAGAGGTTGAAAGTAGATGTTAGGAGGAAGTTCTTTCCAGTGAGAGTGGTGAGACACTGGCACAGGTTGCCCAGGGAGATTGTGGATGCTTCCTCCCTGGAGGTGTTTAAGGCCAGGTTGGTTGAGGCCTTGAGCCACCTGATCTAGTGGGAGGTGTCCCTCCCTGCAGCAGGGGGTTGGAGCTGGATGATCCTTGAGGTCCCTTCCAACCTAAACCATTCTATGATTCTGTATTTTGTGGGTTTCATTTCTGTGAACTAGGCAGAATGCTCTCTGCTGAAATCCTCATCTCCTCCCTGTATGCTTACAGCCACATCAACCAGAAAACTCAATTTGAAAACCCAGTGTTGGAAGCCAAAAGGAAAAAGCAACTGGGACAAACTGATGCTGGCCCTTCAAAATCAGGTATCACTAAATGTTGTGCTCTTTGTCAGCTTTCAGCTGAGGCAGAGTAGGTTTGGACTGGAAGGAAGAAGTTCTGCAGTACAAGGGTGATGAGACTCTGGCATAGGCTGCCCATGGAGGCTGTGGATGCCTCCTCCTTGGAGATGTTCAAGGCCAGGTTGGATGAGGCCTTGAGCAACCAAGTCTGGTTGAGAAGTGTCCCTGCCTGTGGTGGAGAGGTTGGAGGAGATGATCTCTGAGATGTCTTCCAACCTAACCCATTCTGTGAGTCTATGGATATCTTTGTCTGCAGGTTTACATCCTAAGTAACCAGTTGTGGGATTCATCAGGGCCTTAGCATTGTCTTTCTGCTGGCCATGGTGGTGTTGCCCTCCCACATCCATATGGGGATTTGAATGATTTTTTGTTACACTTTTGGTCTACTTCAGTCTTGGCATTTGAGAGCTACAGTGTAAGCCTGGGGATTAGAGCACTGGTATGGCTTGTATCATCATCCTGAAAGAGCACTTCACTCTTCCATTCCCTGACCTGGGCTGTGACATGAGTGTTTGTTTGCTTTACTCCGTGACAGTGCTGCAGAGGTTAACCTGTGTTAACCAAACAAAGCATTAACCTTTGTGCTATCTCAAAACACAAACAGAACAAAACACTATGGCAAAACCAACCCTGGTTTCCTCCCTTTGTGTTTCTTTATTCCATAATTCCAAAGGACCAGAGAAGTCTGTCTTCACCAGAGATCCCTCCCAGCTTACAGGAGCACTGATACGGACATCGCTGAAGAAAAGTACCATGGGCTTTGGCTTTACCATCATTGGAGGGGACAGACCTGATGAGTTTCTCCAGGTGAAGAATGTGCTGAAAGATGGACCTGCTGCCCAGGATGGCAGAATTGCACCAGGTCAGCATTACCTCTCTAAACCTTGCTGTGGTGCTTTTAGAGAGCACAGCTTCTGAGGCAGGGGAGCTTGGATGACTCCAGCTGCTGCCTTGGAAGGTCAACACCTCACCGAATGCAATAGTTTTCAGATTCGTGAAACATCTGTGCAAAGCAGTGGCTGAAAGGAAAAAGCAGCAATGTTCTAGGTACAGATCCTCTTTGAGGACCCTTCTGAGCATTTCAGTAGCTCTGCTTTAGCTGAAACACTTCATGCTTGTTTACAGAATGCTTTTTGCACTCCCCCCGCCCCAATACATCAATTAAATTAGAGTGCTTGAATCCTGCCTTCCTGCTGCCAGGAATAAGCAAGCAAAGCTCTATGAACTGGACAAGGGAGGAAATGAGGGATGAGAGTAGCTGCAATCAATGAGGATTTGCACACTCTTTATTGTAATTACACCTTTAAGTTAGCTGCAAGCTTTCTGTAACAGGGCTTGCATACTGGACAAGGCCAAGTGCTGCTACATGAACTCTTCATCTTCAGATGAGTAAGAAGAGTTCCTGCTTTCCATGTTTTAATGTTATGAAATGAAACTATTCAGTATTTGACCTGTTGCTTGAACTTGTTTGTGGTTCCTTTTCATCCTCTAAAAATGGAGAGGGTCCTGCAGTGCTGTGTGTGAGTGGGAAGATGTTTGTGGTGCCCAGGCACAGCTCAGTGAGGGGAGGCCCTGTGGGAACGAGGCATGATCAAAATGATGCAAATTACAAAGCAAGGGTTCAAGCCCCCTGCCATCTCACTTTGCAGATGCACTCCTAGCCATGTGTGGCAGCAGCCTGGCAGCACAGGACATGTGTGGGTGCAATCCTGGCTTAACTTCAGCAAGCCCTAAAATAAACATGGGAGCCCCCTAAAAAAAATGGCTTTGCTCTGGATTGAGTTTGGGATGCTGTACAATGTGAATTAAAGTAGAAGAGAGCTGTGTGTGGTGCACTGCTTCATCTCCTGTGCCTCTACTGTATCATTTTTGGTTTAAATCTGCTGCAGATTAAACTGTATATATTTAGCAGGTTGTGCTCTGAGATGAAATGGAATCAATGCACAGAGGAATCCACTGTGCTGCTTGGCCACAGAGAGCCCAGGAGCCCTTAGCTGCTGCTCCTTGTTAGCTGTGAAGGCTGCACAGCGATTGCCTCCTGCTGAGCTTTTATTCTTAGCCTCAGAGCTACGTTGGGCAGGTGTGGGTAGGTTTGTTCTGGTTTTGACACTGCTGAACTTTCTTTTGTAACAGGTGATGTCATTGTAGACATAAATGGAAGTTGTGTTCTTGGCCATACCCATGCAGATGTTGTCCAGATGTTTCAACTGGTTCCTGTCAATCAGTATGTGAACATGACTCTGTGTCGTGGTTATCCTCTTCCTGATGACAATGAAGACCCTGTGGTAGATATAGTGACAGCTACACCTATTATCAATGGACCACCTGTGGGCAAAGGAGATGTTTGTGTGGCCAGCCAAGATTTAATAGCAGGAGCAGTTGTGTTGGACCAGAATGGAAAAATGGGTCCCATGTTGGTCAACAGTCGCCTGAATGGTCCTTCCATGGATACAGCTGAGCAGAGGATCTCCCTTGCGTCTTCAGGAGCCTCTCAGCCAGAGCTGGTCACCATTCCTCTAATCAAAGGCCCTAAAGGCTTTGGGTTTGCCATCGCAGACAGTCCTACAGGGCAGAAGGTGAAGATGATTTTGGACAGCCAGTGGTGCCAAGGCCTTCAGAAAGGGGATGTCATAAAGGAGATCTGCCATCAGAACGTACAGAGCTTGACGCATCTGCAGGTGGTGGAGGTGCTGAAGCAGTTTCCAGTAGGAGCAGAGGTGCCACTGCTCATCTTAAGAGGAGGTACATGCAAACATTTGTGGTGCTCATCTGTGGTTAGTCCCTTTTAGTGTGATACCTGCATTGCATCTTGTCTTGACAGTTAAGTAGCCATTTATTATGTCTCCAAGTCGTTATGTCCTGAACTTGAGTGTCTGGGGTGAGAGCATGGTGCTGGGGGAGTTCCCAAAACATTCATTCTGCTGTGCTCCTGCTCTGGCTCTTCTAAGCATCTGGGGAGTGCTGAAGTGTGGTCTCCAGAGCTTTTTCTGTGGAAATGCTGCTATTCCTCAATCAGACAATTGCATTTCTTTGGTAACAAGTGAAATCCACCTAGGTAAAGTCAGGAGGTCTCCATATGAGCTGATGTGTGATTTGGTTGAACCAGTGTCCAGCAAGAAGAGAAGCAGATGTTTTTTTGTTGTTGTACAGCTGAAAATTCTAACTTGAAGTGATGTTTATGGTCAGCTGAACATTCGCTTTGCCATTTAAAAGATGAGTACAGGAGCAGTTCTTGTTTTCAGCCCAGCAGGAGCTGTTCAGAGTTTTACTGACCTGCTACTGAAATTGCTTTCTGCTTTGTGTTTTCTTCAGGTCCACCCTCGCCTACTAAAACAGCTAAAGGGGTGAGTATTGGTGATCTGTTTAAATCAGGTTATGATGGAGAAGATTCAAGGGGGTTGTTTGCAAAACACACTTGTAAATATGGCCCTGCTTAAAGAATTCCTTTGAGGGGTTTATTTCACAGAGGTGATGGATGTCTGTCTCCTTGCTGCTGAAGAATCCAGAGTGCAGCAAAGATCTTGTGTGACAGCAGGCACACTATTGTCCATTTGCCATGATTTTAAACGTGGCATCACCACTTCAGTTCCATCATTCCTTTCCTTTGTTTTTCCTTTGCACTGCACTTGAAGTTGCTGTCTGTGCACTCTTGGACCTGCTTTTGCAATCTCATCTTCTGGAGTTTAGTCCCTGGGGATTTTTGTCCTGCTGTTTGAGTATCGAAGTTGTATCTCCACAGAGGCATAACATGAGCACAGGGCTGCAGTGTGTGCACTCAGTGAGATCTGCAGATCCCATTGCTTGCAAGCTCACAGCTGCCTGTACTAAACAAATCTGTGCAGTGTGGGTACAGGAGCCCTGCCAGCGTGGCTGCTGTGACAGTGTGCTCTGCGCTAAAAATACCAAGGGGCTCAGGGACTGGCGGTCAGCACACGTGCAGCAGCAGCTTCCCGTGGAACCCTCGATGCTCAGTGGCATTAAACAGTGTGGCAAAGTAATTCAGTCCAAAAGAGCAAGCTCCTGCCTCTGTAAACATACAGGAAGTGTCAAACTGCTGCAGTGCTTGGGGCAGTTTTTTCTGCTCCTGGTAAAAGGGCAACTCTAAGTTTGTGCTGCTTGTGCGTCTCTTTAACGTGCACAGACACATGTAGGCTGCCGTGGTCCAGTTTTCCAGGTTGGGTTTCAGCCCAGAATAAGTATTTAGAGTTACTTGAATACATCATTGATTGGAAAATCAGGCATGGATGCTCGATGTCCTTTGTTGGTGCAGCACTGAGAGGAGAGTTACAGCTCTCAGATCATTAAAAACCTGCAGACACCGAATGGCTAAAGCCCTGCACTGCTGCAGACTGCTCCTCGCAGGCAGTGTTCAAAGTGCCCTGGGACACCTGCAGCAGCAGCAGCCTGATGCTGTCTGCACAGGTGCTGAAGCTCAGCTATCTTGTGAGCTTACTGGGATTGTGTGGGATGGGGTCTGTTGCAGAAGGACAAGCAGGACAGTTCTGGCAGTTTGGAAGCTGTTGGTGATGCCATCCCACAGCCAATGCCATTTCCACCCACTGCTGTCCGGCCAGGCTCCCCGAAACTGGACCCTTCTGAAGTCTACCTGAAGTCTAAGAGTATCTATGAGGACAAACGTGAGTACATCAGCTTCAGCTTGGAAATGCTGAGTGCTGAAGGAATTTTTGCTTGTCATCTGTGTGGCAATTCAAGACAGCTCCTTACACCTTTGGAAATGTTGCTTTGCTTTAGCTCCAAACACCAGAGATTTGGACGTCTTCCTGCGAAAGCAAGAGTCAGGCTTTGGTTTCCGGGTGCTCGGAGGGGATGGACCAGATCAGCCTGTAAGTGACAACTTTTTCTCTGAGAGAAGAGCTGAGATCTGTCCTGTATGTCAGGGACTTTTCCTTCAGCTGTCAAGTTGAGAGCAAAAGCTTTTGGAAGAGATGCTCACAGCTTGTTCTCTGCTTACAGTCAAGGAATAAGTTCTTTCTATTCACAGCTGTGATCCAGTGCTAGCCTTTTTTTTCCCTCTTCCCTCCTAATATGCATTTAAAGAAAAGGAAGAGCAAAACCAAAGAATTCTACTTCTGTTGCACTTCACAGTGTTTGTGGTGTTTGGTTTCCATAACAGCCTTGGCTGTGGGTCAGTGTTTAGCTGATTTCATGCACACTGTGTGCAGATGATCTGCCCAACATTGCTTAACCACAACAAGCAGTGGCCGTAATTAATCTTTCATTTAATCTGAGTGTGATTGTAGCACATGAAGCACTGTGGTGTGCTTATCTGTGGTAGATTTAGCAGCACTTTAGGAGGTGGAGGAGGAGACAAAATTGATAAGGGCAGTGCAGCTGTTTGAATTCCTTATCTCATCACCCAAAGCTGTGCACTGAAAAACCTTCAAGCGTGGAACTGTCTGAGCAGCTTTTCTGAAGTCAGTCTGAATCTCTTCAAGAGCTTTTGCTTCTTCCACAATCACTCTGACCTAGTCTTGGTGAAAACAAAAGAAAAGAATAGGTAGAGTGACAGAGTCTTTCATTTCAGTCGTGTCTGGGAAATGGAGTAAATGCAGAGGGGGTACTTGTGTCAAGTTGGGCTTTTCAACAAGCTCACAGATAAGAGATGCTGATGCAGAGTCACAGAAACATTCAGGTTGGAAAAGACTCCCAGGATCACCAAGTCAAACCCATAACTCTGCTCTGCAAAGTTCACCCTAAGCCATAACTCCAAGCTACATCCAAACAACGTTTAAACACATCCAGAGCTGATGACTGAGCCACCTCCCAGGGCAGCCCATTCTAATGCCTCACCACTTGCTGGGAAAAGAAATCCTAATATCTAGTCTAAACCTACCCAGCTGCAGCTTGAGGCCATTCCCTCTTGTTCTGTCACTAAGACCAGCACCAGCCTCTCCACACCATCCTTTCAGGTAGCTGTAGACAGCCTTCTTTTTTTCAAGCTAAACAGCTCCAGCTCCTTCAGTTTCTCCTCTTAAAATTTATTCTCTACAGAATGCTTGCAGAATTTATAGAAATGAAGATTAAAATTCCCCTCCCACCCTTTAAATATTTCCTGAATATTAAAATCCTCCCAACCTTGAAATGTTTCCTGAACACTCTGAGCCCCCAGGTTGTGTCCATTGATTGAGCCTGTGCAGAGAACACTCACTGCCTGCCTCTGCTAGTCAGATAATCTTTAAAGTACCTTCCCCAAAGCCCTCACCTGTCTGGAGTCCCCTGGAATCCAACCATTTGGTGTTGCAAGCATAGAATCACAGAATGTCAGGGGCTGGAAGAGACCTCCAAAGCTCATCCAGTCCAACCCCCCTGCCAGAGCAGGATCTTCTAGAGCAGATCACACAGGAACACATCCAGGCAGGTTTTGAATATCTCCAGAGAGGGAGACTCCACAACCCCCCTGGGCAGCCTGCTCCAGTGCTCTGTCACCCTCACAGTGAAAAAAATTCCACCTTCCTATGCCTCAGCTTCCACCACTGCCCCTTGTCCTGTCATCAGGCATCACCCAGCAGAGCCTGGCTCCAGCCTCCTAGCACTCACCCTGCACCTATTTATAAACACTGATGAGGTCACTTCTCAGTCTCCTCTTCCTCAAGCATCAGAGCCTCAGGTCCCTCAGGCTCTCCTCATAACAGACATGTTCCATTCCCTTAATCATCTTGAGTACTGCATTCAGGTTTGGGCTCTCCAGTTTAAGAGGGACAGGGATCAGCTGGAGAAGGTCCAGTGGAGGGCTACAAGGATGATGAGGGGACTGGAGCACTGCCTGATGAGGAGAGGCTGAGGGACCTGGGGCTGCTCAGTCTGGAGAAGAGAAGACTGAGAGGGGACTTAATAAATATCTGAGGGCTGGGGGTCAGGAGTGGGGGACAGGCTCTGCTCACTGCTCCCTGGGATAGGACAAGGAGCAGTGAATTTAAGCTGCAGCACAGGAGGTTCCAGCTCAACACAAGGGGCAGCTTCTTGACTGGAAGGGTCCCAGAGCACTGAAACAGGCCTGTCTGGATGTGTTCCTGTGTGACCTGAGCTAGATTGTCTGGTCCTGCTCTGGCAGGGGGGTTGGACTCAATGATCTCTTTGGGTCACTTCCAACCCCTGACATCCTGTGAGCCTGTGATCTTTGTGGCTCTGCTCTGGACTCTCTCAAGCACTGATGAGTTCATATTCTGCTGCCTCTGTGGCTCTGCTCTGGACAGATCTACATCGGAGCCATCATCCCGCTGGGGGCAGCAGAGAAGGACGGCAGGCTGCGTGCTGCAGACGAGCTGATGTGCATCGATGGGATCCCTGTCAAGGGGAAGTCTCACAAGCAGGTGCTGGACCTGATGACCAGCGCCGCTCGCAACGGCCAGGTGCTGCTCACGGTCCGCAGGAAGCTCTTCTTTGGTGGTAGGTGTCTGCCTGTCCACAGAGGCTGCACTGTGGGAAGCCGTTGGTAGCAAAAGCTGCTCTGAGCTACAGCTGAGCAGACTCAGCTGCAGGAGGCTCAGCTGTAGTTCTGAGCAGGTGGAGAAAAGCAGACTTTAGTCAGTTGGTGCTTTGGTGCTTGCTGCTGTGCACTGCTCACGCTGGTAAGGCTCTGAGGGGGGGTGGTGGCAGAGGTGTTTTCATCAGAGCTCTTTGCAGGTATTGGTGAGAAGAGTCACTAATGCTGTGCAAACCAAGCGATAGCCTGGTCTCTTTTCTGCATGGCATGCTGCATTCTCCACTCCTGTGAGCAATAAGTCAGCATCTTGTGATTCTGCAGTTTTAGGTCAGTGTTCAGATCAACAGGGCACAGAAGGTTATTGTCTCTGAGTCAATGATGCTGATCAGATGAATGGCAGAGCTGGGAAGGGGCTCAGGATGACTGATAAGGGTCCCCTGATCTGTTTAGCTGCCGGTGTTGTGTTTCCATTGCATTATTCAGCCATGAATTCTGAGTAGATACATGTGAGAGGTAAAAGGGTTTTTAAGATCAATTCCCCACTTCTGCCAGATGCATTCTGATAGGCTGCTTCAGGACCAAAATGTCTTAGGTTTCTTAAAGCCTGGCTTCAAAAAGCCTTTTCAGAGGTGTTTGTAAGTAAACAGTTCATCCTCACTTAAGGTCTCAATAGTTGTGGTTTGAAGCTGGACCCCTGCAGTAGATCTTGTAGCATGCAGAAAAGCTGTGATGTTCAGGTTTTTTGCCATAAAAGAGGTATCAGATCCCTGTAATAAAAATCTCTGTAGGCAGTGCCAAGTCTGTGGGCTGTGTGCAGCCAGGGTGCCACAGAATCTCCTTGCACTCCTGCAGAGGACTCTGGGCCTTTGGGTGCCTTATCCTGCATCTTGGGTTGTTAATAAACTTGCTCCTTATTTTCCCAGGCAGATAGTCTGTCCTCATGCTAGCACTGGTACTGGGAGGTCCAGTTTTGCTGTGGCTGCTTGGTGAAACAGCAGCTTTGTGCTTTCCTTATTTGCTGTTTGTCTGTTACCTGCAAGGGGAAAAGCCACCAGAGGAGGAGGAGGAGCAGCCTGCCCTGGCACAGAACGGCTCTCCCCGGCTGAACCGGGTCGAGTTTGCCAGCCAGCAGCCCCCAGAGGTCTATGATGTCCGTCTGCAACGAAAGGAGAATGAAGGATTTGGCTTTGTCATCCTCACCTCAAAGAACAAACCTCCTCCTGGTGGTAAGTGCTGTGTTCTGGCAGCCTGGTCACTGCGTGGTGCCAGAGCTGCTGCCAACATCAGCAGGCATGAGCCAGGCTGTGGCATCTGCAGGGCTTTCTCTTTGATGTGCTGCTGCTACCCACAGTGTCTCTCTCTCACTGTTTCATGGCCCAGCCAGCTGAGGCTTTGTCTTGCTTCATATTTATGCTCTGTCTCAGCCAACTGTGACGTAAGTGAGAGCAGGGGAAGCATCTTCCAGGCCAGCAGCCCCTGCACAGGCACCTGCACTTGTCACAGGGCAGCCTGCAGGACATGGAGCGTGTTGGGGCTGTGGTGGTGATGTGGATCCTCAGGTTGCATCCGTTCATAGGCATTTTAATGGAAGTAGAGATTCAAATTTGGCTTATAGTACCTGATCAGATAGAATTTCTTAGTTTGGGGGTCTGAGAAAGCAGAGACTTGGAAGAAAGCACTGAAGTTGTTACTGTCAGACAGAGATGGGGTTCTTGCTTCACAATGGAGGAGCCTGCTCTGGTGTTAAAGCTCTGATGCAGGCATATGGCCTCAGGCATGGCTGTAAAACAGCAGAATGGGAGAACCTGCTTGCAGGAAGCCCTGGAACCCACCTCAGTTCATGAAGATATCTCTGATGCCCTGCACAGGTCTGCTCAGGGTCACCAGGTGCAAGTGTGTTCCTCATGCTGGCGGCTGCCAGGGAGAGGCTGTGGAGTGTTTTTCCCATGAGGGGGCAAGTAGATTGTCTTTGAAACTCCTTCCCTGTAGCCATCAGGTTTGGGTTCTCTGTGTGAAACACAAGCCAGCTCACTGTGTTCACCCATGAATTACATCAAGGCACAGATAGCTCCCTTGGTTCCTTTAGTTTAAATCACCCCTCTGAAACCTCCTCAGCTGGTTCCAGACAGACACAGTCATGGCTTCAAAGTGTCTCTTTTATTGTGCCTCAGACACTTTCTTCTGTTTTTCTACTTCATTTTACTGCACAATAAAAGAACAGCAGGAGCACAGAAAAAAACTCTTTCTGGGTAACTTTGTGCTGAGTTCGTGGGATGTGTATTTAGAGCATGCTGCAGCCTTGGCTCAGACCCTGCCTTTGCAAGAACCCCAAGAGCAGCTGCTCTGGCAGCTGTGGGTTGGCATGGGGGCCGTGGTCCACCTATGGAGCAGCAGGTGGCAGGTGAGCTGTAGCCCTCTGGCCCGTGGTGCTGCACAGATGATTGTCCCATGCCAGCGTGGCCATGGGTTGTGTTGTCTGGGCCACTGGATATTGAGGGGAAAAAAAAGCTATGGACAGAATGAGTCTCTTAATGTATTGGTGGTGATGTAGCTGTGCTACAGGCACTGCTTTTGTCTGAGGGTCTGCTGCAAATCCCTGCCCAGTTACTACTACAACTGAAAGTAAAGGACAACTGCAACCAATTTCAGCACTAGAAACATCAGCCCTGTGGTCCAGGCTGTTTGTGACAGGAAGGAAGAGATGCTGGTGCACCCACAGACCCTGCTGTGCAGAACCCTTCTGTGCCACAGCTGAGCATGAAGCTCCTGTGTTCTAAAGCAAGGATGTTCTAAACCCAGCAGTCAGCAGAGTCTGCAGCCCTGCAGTGTTCTGCTCTTCACAGTTGGTTCTTAGGTTTATATAGTACTCAACCCCCCCACCCCCCAGTCTATTAAGGGAAGTGTAATTAAAACATAAACTCGTGGTAAGTGCTAGAAGGCATCAGTGTCTGTTCAATCCCAGTCACTTCTGCCTGTGCTGCCTCATTAAAACAATCCTTGATGGCTTTTTAATCTTGGGTGGCTGATGACACTGTGGAAGTGTTTCAGATCGGTGTGGTGGCTTTGGCAAGCCAGCTCCTGACAGGCATGAGATGCTCACAAGATGTTCCTCACCACTCCAGTCCCCCAGAGGATAAAGCTTGTTTGTGAGAGCAGCAGGCACAGAAAACAGGGATCCCATCAAACCCACTGCAGCTTCAGGGAGCCAAGCAGCCTTTTAGGTGAAGTGCCAGGCAGAGCATGTGTGGAGGTGCTTGGAGATGCGTTCCAAGGCAGCTGCACAGAAGAGGGCTTTGGGAAGGACAGGAGCCAGTCCTGCTGTGCTCTCAGGCAGGCAGATGAGCGAGGGGCTGTGCAGAGGCAGGGGCAGGGGCAGGCAGGCCGCTGTGCTCTGACGCAATGCCAGGCTGCTCTGGCAGCCCATGTCAGCACGCAGCGAGCTGCACTCCTGCCCCAGGTGCCTGCAGGCTCCTCCTGTGGCAGTGGCATCTTGCTGGCTGCCAAGTGCCATCTGCAGCGCTGATATTGGGCTCAGCAAACCGTAGGAAGAGATCTGTCCCCGAGCACCACCCTGGCTGCAGGGAGCTGCAAGAGCCCAGGAGGGCCATGGCAGCACTGTCTCTTCCCTGTGCCTTGCTCCTTCTGCTCCTTCCTGCCTCGGTGCTCAGCTAAAGGCAGCCTTTTCACCTTCTGCTGCTCCTGAAATTCTCTCTGTTCCCTCTTCTGTCTTTCCTGGCCCCCTTATCTGGAAGGGTCTGTACAGAGCAGAGTGTTGCTGTGGGGTGAGCTGGTGAAACCTAGGAGCACTGTTAGAGGTGCAGGCTCAGCTCGGAGAGCAGCAGCAGGGAGTGGGCTCTGCAGAGCTGATCTTACCCACCCTGCTGCGCTGCAATCCTTGCCCAGGTGCTCACTGTGTTGCTGGCTCAGGCTCCAGCAGAAGTTTGGTTTCCTTTTGAAGTGTACTTAAGGGTTAATTTTTGGTGGCAGGGAGGAAGAGTTCACCTCTGCATCCACGCTTCAAATGACTGTGTTAAACTGGATGTCCATAACTGTCTCCGAGTCCCCACAGGGCCTGAAATGGAAGACAGCAGCACGAGTGGCAAAAGCACTCCTGGGACACAGGGTCTTGCTCTGCCCTTTGCAGATGTTCCCTTTTGCTTCCCCTGTGCTCCCTCAGGCACCACACCTCGTGTGTGACACAACCAGCACTTGGTGTTCCTCTTCTCTCCGAGGGAAACATTCATCATTCCTGGCAGGAATTCCTTGTGCTGGCAGCGCCACCCTTCAGGGCGGGAGCAGTCTCTGGGGGCGACAGTGGCACTTCTGGGGCTGGGTGATGCTTATCAGAGCCGAGTGTCAGCGGTGTCGCTGTGCCTGTTCTTGCTTGGCAGTGATTCCCCACAAGATCGGGCGCGTTATCGACGGGAGCCCTGCCGACCAGTGCGGGAGGCTGAAGGTGGGCGACCGCATCTCGGCCGTCAACGGGCAGTCCATCGTGGAGCTCTCGCACGACAGCATCGTGCAGCTCATCAAGGACGCAGGCAACGTGGTGACTCTGACCGTGGTGGCTGAGGAGGGTAAGGAGCCTGCGTGCCCCAGCAGTAAGGGGAGACCTTATTGCTCTCTATGTCTATGCTCAGGGCTGTAGGGAAAGGCTCAGTCTTTGTCTCCACAGCCCCAGCCAGAAGAGAGCCAGCAGCAGGCGGCTCAGAGCAGCGGGAACAAAAGCTGGGACAGACAACTGCTGCTTTGGAATTGTGTCAGCAGTGGGGCAGAGCCTGCAGAGTGCTGCTGACATGAGCCCCTGGAGCTGCTCAGACCAGCAGCTGAACAGGCCCCCTCAAGAGGTGAAATGGGCTGCAGACTACAGGGACCATAACACAGAGCTCCCCCACAGCCCAAACAGGTTCCTGTGCTTGCACAAAAGGTCACAGTTGGGGAAAAAAGCAATGACCCAAACCCACCAAAAGCCAAAACCCCAATAACCCAAGTTTTCCCTACAGCCACCTGCAGGAGGGTTGTAGCCAGGTGGGGTTGGTCTCTTCTCCCAGGCACCCAGGGACAGAACAAGAGGACACAGCCTCAAACGGCCAGGGCAGGGTCAGGCTGGATGTTAGGAAGAAGTTTTTCATGGAAAGAGAGACTGGGATTGGAATAGGCTGCCTAGGGAGGTGGTGGAGACACCATCCCTTGAGTTGTTTAGGAGGAGGCTGAATGAGGCACTTAGTGCCATGGTTTAGTTAATTAGAAGGGTTAGGTGATAGTTTGGGCTCGATGGTTCTAGAGGTCTTTTCCAACCTGATTAATTCTGTGATTCTGAGGATGGTTTCTACCATGCTGCTGTGGTCTGATGTTGGCAACTCCTGAACTTGACTGGTTAAAGTGGAAGTTGAAGTGATGCTTTTAGGAGAAGCTTTTGTGGTTTCTCACATGAGGAGCATCTCCTGTCTTCCTGCTGCTTGCATGGGAACGTGCCCTGTCCAGAGCTTGTTCCTCAACCAAAGAGAGGTGACCTCCCCTGGGGCAGCTACAGCAAGACACACTCAGGAGAGAAATCCTCCTGCCCCCAGGCAGGGTCTGTCTCCTGCAGCTGGATTGCTGCCAACAGCCTTGTCCCAGATGAAACAAGTTCTCCTGGGCTGCTCTGGAGCAGCTCTGCCGGACAGGTCCAGGCTGCTCAGAGCTGCAGGGTCACCTGCTTTCCAGACCCTCTCCATTCAAACATTCTGAGCTCTCCCTTCCTGCTATGTTCAAATACACAAATCTAATGCTGCATCCCTGGGATACAGCAGGAACATCCTGCAGTTCTGTCTGCCAAAGCCACCCTTTGAGAAACCATCACCTCCCACCACAGAAACCTTGCTTGGGGCTTTTCCTGCAGAGCCTCCCATGCTGCCAGCAGATTCTGTGCGTAGCTGCTGTGTCACCCGGGCTCCAGAGGGAGCGTTTGTCACTGCAGAGTCCCATCTGCAGAGGCTGGTTTTGATGAGGGCTCCCTGGGGTGGTGTTTCTGCACAAGCACTTCCCTACAAATAGGCCAGCCCCGGTGGTTGGTTGAGGGAAGCTGCTCTCCAGCACTGCTCACCCCTGCATTGCTCTGGACTGCTGAGGCAGGTTTCATTAAATTCACTCATTATTTTGCCAGAAAGCTTGCTTCTTCACCTTGTCAGTAATGAATACCTTAAGCCAGGATGTGAATGGAGCCAGCAGATGAATTCATTGCTAATATTTAACATAGAATCTTGGTCTGTGATACAGGCTTTCAGAGGCTTCCTTTTCCTTTTGCTTGAAGCAGAGAGACTTCTACAAATGCTGGGGGGTTTCTATTATGATTTTAATTAATTTTATATTAAGATTTTAATACATCTCAAGAGAGATGTTGAGCTACTGGAAGGTGCCCAGAGAAGGGCAGAAAGGCTGGGGAGGGGCCTGGAGCACAGCCCTGTGAGGAGAGGCTGAGGGAGCTGGGGGGGTGCAGCCTGCAGCAGAGGAGGCTCAGGACAGAGCTCATTGCTGTCTGCAGCTGCCTGCAGGGAGGCTGTAGCCAGGTGGGGTTGGGCTCTGCTGCCAGGCAGCCAGCAACAGAAGAAGGGGACACAGCCTCAAGTTGTGCCAGGGCAGGTCTAGGCTGGATGTGAGGAGGAAGTTGTTGGCAGAGAGAGTGATTGGCATTGGAATGGGCTGCCCAGGGAGGTGGTGGAGTGGCTGTGCCTGGAGGAGTTGAAGCCAAGCCTGGCTGGGGCACTTAGTGCCATGGTCTGGTTGATTGGCCAGGGCTGGGTGCTAGGTTGGGCTGGATGAGCTTGGAGCTCTCTTCCAACCTGCTTGATTCTATGATTCTATTCTAATTTTTATCAAATCCAATTGGTTCCAATTTGAAGTGACACACTTGAAAGCAGTTGCCCAGGGTAATGTTGGTAATGCAAGTGAAGTTTGAGCTGGTTGCATTAGATACTAATCAGCTCTTCATCAGCTTTGTTTTCAAAATAAGCATTCTGAATATAACGTTTTTGGCCCTTATTTATGCATGGCCTTACCTGGACTCTGTGTAAGGACTCTTTCCACTCCCCCAGTTACAGATTTGAAGCCAAACTGTAGAGAGAAAACTAGAACCTGAAAAGAATCAGCAAAGAGAGAGGGGGAAAAAAAGTCAGCAGCAGGTGACAGAAGCAGACTGAGGAGACCAGTCAGAAAAAACGTGTGGCTTAGAGGAGCTGGAGTTGCTCTGTTTCAGATGTAAAGGATTTTGTAACAATGAAGGGGAGAAGCAGGACCTGTTCCACTGAAGTGGGAATACATCAGCACTGTGAAATTCTCCTTGATGTAGCTGGAGAAGCACAGTTCAGCTCACACATAACCCTCTGCACAGCAGACTCCTGCAGGAAGCCAGAGCAGAGCTGAATTTGTCAGGGCTTGGAGTGTTTGCCCCCACTGGGTTGCAGGGAAGGGAGCTGAGCTCCACAGAGATGGGCTGCAGTGAGACAGATGTAGCTCCAGAGAGAAAAACGTCCCAGAAGCTGTTCAGCATCACAGAGCATGAACCCAGCAGAGTTTGCTGCTCCCCAGTGCTCATTGCCATCCTCTGGCACTGGCAGTGAGGGCAGCTGCTTGTGCCCTTTCCTGCCTGGCTCAACACCCATCTCTGATCTCTGTTCTCATGCCAACAAACGAGTTCCCTGCGTGTGCCAGGAGACATTCCTTAGCGTCTTCCACAGGAGCAGGAGCCTGTCAGCTTTTGTCATGTATTAGCTGGGCACAGGAGAGAGCAGGCTGAGAGAGGGCTGCAGAATGTGTACAAGCAGATGGCATTTTTCTTGCCTGTGCTTCTGCATTAAAGCACCAAGTCTAAACTGGGAGTAAAAGTTGACATTTTGTCTCTAGAGAAAAAGCTCTTCAAGGCATGTCCTGGTGACAGCAGCAAGCAGTCCTGGGAGGGACCTGGAGGCTCTTGTGTACCTGAGAAATTCACTTTAATCCCATGCATGATCTTTGCCTTCCCTTAAGGTGTCTTCAGCACTTGGTCTGTTTGTTCTTAACTGAGAGCTGCAGTAGTGTGGTGCCCCCAGCAGAGCACTGGAGCAGCTCTGCTTTGGGACCTTGGCATTATTTTTCTAACCCCTGTAAGGAAAATGAGTTTATTAGTTTATAATTCAAGACATAAATTCATCTTGGGTCATTATTTACCTTTTCAGGTTGTAGCTGAGGCAGGTTTTTGCACAGCCTCTTAAGTGACAGAGACATTTTATGCCCTGAAATACGTTTTTGTGGTAGCTCTTAGACCTTGGGCAGCCCTCTCCTCCAGCATGTGGCTGCTGGGCTCAGGTCAGTCTGAGCCACTGTGGCAGGAGCAGCAGGCACTGCTGGTGCCACCGTGGAGTGGTGGTGGGTGTGCCTGGGGAGTTCTTACTGACTGTTGGCTTTGTCTGGATTCACCAGAGCACCGTGGGCCTCCCTCGGGAACAAACTCTGCCAGGCAGAGCCCAGCTCCACAGCACCGGCCGCTGGCATCGGCTCAGATCAACTCTTCCAGCATAGACAGGTACAGAGCTCTGTACCCCTAAAAGCCTGAGCAGGGGGTTGTTAATGCAGGCAGGTGACATCCATGTCCTTCCACCTGTGTATAGGGGAGCCACGGAAGGGGAAGCTGGAAAAGAAGCTTCAAGCAGCTACAGGCTCTCCTGGCCCGAGCACAAGCACTTGGCACAGTCGGACGCTGGCATGGCTGCAGCCGTGGGCACTCGGCACCCCCAGGTATGGGTGAGGGGCCAGGGGCTGTGCAGAGCTGCAGAGTGCAGTGACATTGCCAGGGAGGGCTGCAAAGCAGAGCAACCAAACGTTGTCCTGTGACACACGGGTAGAAAAGTTGGGTGCAGGGATACCCTGAGGCCTTGCACAGAATGTTTGTGCTGCTGTTGAAAATGTTCTTCTCTCCTTCCTGAGCTTCAATGCTCATTGTAATTGTAAAGGGACAGAAAGTGCCTGCAGCAGAGCCACTCCTGGCCCTTTGGCAATGTTCCTTAAAGACATTTCATGCATGTCTCAAACCTTGAAGGAAAGATGTTCTCTGTACTGAGAATGAAGCTGTTACACCTTCGGGGGGGGTGAGTTCAGTTTAAATCCTGGGTTGCACAGTTGTCAACATGCAGAGCTGTGTGAAGCTTTCTTCTAGGAGAACAACTGCTTAAATCTGCCTGCAGGTCCTCATCTCTTTGTCCTCTGACTTCCCACACAGAATCCTGGCTGCTTCCCAGTGGAGCTGGAGAGGGGCCCTCGAGGGTTTGGATTCAGCCTCCGAGGAGGGAAGGAATACAACATGGGCTTGTTCATCCTTCGGCTGGCTGAGGACGGACCGGCTGTCAAGGACGGCAGAGTGCACGTGAGTGGCTCAGCAGGCTCTTGGGCACAGTCCTCTCAGTATCTTTAGTGATGATCTGGACCAGGGGATTGAGTCCAGCATCAGCAAGTTTGCAGATGACACCAAGCAAGGAGCAGCTCTGGATCTGTTGGAGGGTAGGAGGACCCTGCAGAGGGACTTGGACAGGCTGGATGGGTAGGCAGAGGCCAAGGGGATGAGACTGAACAAGGCCAAGTGCAGGGTTCTGCACTTTGGCCACAACAACCCCAAGCAGTGCTACAGGCTGGGGACAGAGTGGCTGAGAGCAGGCAGGCAGAGGGACCTGGGGGTGCTGGTAGAGGGGAGCTGTCCATACACTGAGTAACTCAAGGGTCTCAGCGTGTAGGCAGCAGCTCCTCAGGGTGCTTCAGGAGCCCAGCCAGGAAACTGCACAGTGAGCAGAAAGCTGCAAGCATCTGTCCAGAGTTTGTGAGGAGCTTCCCAGGGTATGCTGTGCTGTGGCTGCTCTCAGCAGTGCTTGAACACAGCCTGGGTCCTGCTTCAAATATGCTGTCAGTTCTCATGTTTGTGTTGGGAGTTTCACCTTCAGATAAAGCACAATGCAGGGGTACAAGGGCAAAGAGCAGTGGTGAGTGAGAGGCTGTGGCTGCTGCCCGGAGCTGGGTTGCCAGAGGCTGAGTGTGAGGCTGCCCATGAGATGCCATCCCACAGAGCAGTTCACCACACGTGTGGCCACTGGCAGAGGGCTCTGCCTCCTAGAGTCTGCAGAGCAAGGCTGACACAAATACTTGCTGAGGCTCCTGTGGGGCTTAACTGGATGTGAAGTTCTGAGTATTGTTAACCTATTATCCTGTTCTTTACAGTAATTGGCTTTTCCCTCATGCTTGAGAGGATGCATGAGCACAGTGCTCAATACTCCATTTCTCTGCTATTGCTCCTTCTTGTGGTGTTACACTGAGCTCCAGGGCTTTGCTTTCTGGGCAAGAGCAACCAAGAGGTTCCCAGCTGACTGCACTCAGCTTTGCCTGGGTAACTGGTGCCCAGCAGGGGCTGTGTGGGAGGCTGTGACAGTATGATCCTGCTGCTGGAGCTCCAGCCCCCACACATCCACCTTTGCTCCAGGCACAGGTCCCCAGCACTGCTGTGTAAAGCCTCCTCCCACTGCATGGCCCCAAGCTGCTCTGGAGGTGTTTGTTTGGGGGAGGGGGTCGTGTCCTGAGGGCGAGGCCTCTGCAGGCTGGGCTGCTGCTGGTGGCTGCAGGAACTCTGAGCCCTGGGTCCCAGCAGCTCGGAGCACAGGGGAGCTGCACTCACTCAACCCGAGGTGATTCCCGTTTCCATGTCACTCTTGCTCTCTCCTCGGCTGGAAGTGCTGTCATTTTCTGGCTGTACTTCAGAGGAGGAATTTCTCACCCAGCTGTTGGCAGCTGAGCCTGGCAGGAGGCACTGCACGGTGTGGAGCATCCTGTCCTGTGCAATGAGTACCCAGCTGGTGACCTCCTTTGGCAGGGGCCGATGGCTTGGCAGAGCCCAGAGCCTCTCCGCAGGCTCCTTCTGGGCACTGCTGACATCCACTGGCTGCTCCTTGCATTGCCAAGCAGAGTCCATGCCCTGTTCTCGGGGTGCTGCTCCAACCCCTTCCTAGCAGCCTGCCCGGTTAGTGTGGACTACTACCACCTGCCCAGTGTCTAATCAGCCTCGGAGGCCTTGGCGCTGCACGGTGAGGCAACAACAGCAAACCTACCCTGCCCCAGCTGTGCCCAGCTCTGCACCAAGCGTGGAGCAGCTGCTGGGTCACCTGGGTGGTGTGACTGCAGACAGCCACACGGTGCCAGCTTTGACGTGGTTCATCTGCCAGCTCCCTCTGCCTGATGATCTAGACTGAAACCCATCCAAGCACATGGTGGTGTCTGCCTCTTCACTCAGAAATAATTGTGTAATAATGTGAGATCTTCTCTTGAGCTCACTGAGCAGAAGACCTGCAGAGCATTCCATTTGTGTGCATCATCAGCTGTGATGTGCTGCTGCTGCTGAGTGGATTTTAGCATCTGCCTCCATTTTAATTTTCTTTCTAAATTACCAATGAGTTTATGATATCAGAGAGTCACAAAGACTAACCTGGTTGCTCTGTTCTCATCAGGTTGGTGACCAAATCGTTGAAATCAATGGAGAACCCACCCAAGGAATCACTCACACACGAGCCATTGAGCTGATTCAGGCTGGAGGGAACAAAGTTTTGCTGCTGCTGAGACCAGGGACTGGCTTGATACCAGATCACAGTAAGTTATCTCCTATTTGGGGGTGCCAGGCAGTAGAGTGCAGGCTGGCCAGGGGGCTTGGTGCTTGCTCCCTGAACTAGTTAGAGGCTCTCTTTGATGCCTGTGCAGGTATCCATCTGGATTGTAAAACACATGGAGCATTTTTGGTGAAACTAACAGGTGGCAAGCACCCAACAACAGCACAGGGTGTGAGGCAGGTGTCACAAGTGGCTCAGCTCTGGCTGAGCTAATCAAGTTCTCCCATGCAAATGTGGTAATTAACAGATTGCCTTTTAATGTAAATTAAACCCCTCCCCAATGCAGTGCCCACTTCAGAATACCTGTGTTGGTGTGAATGTTATTTCTGCACACACTTCACTGCTTTTAGCCTTCTAGATGATGGAATCCTCCTGTCTTTCAAAGCCAGACCTTCAGAGAGCAGGCAGAGAGAGCTTTGCTCTCAGGGTGGGTTCTGTGTGTTCAAAGGTGACTGCAGCACCTGCAACAGCTGCACAGCTCTCTAGGCAAAAAAAACAACCCCCCAAAAAACAAAGAGGAGAAGAGAAGCAAATGTCTGCAGGAGCAACTAGAACTGATGCTCTTGAGTCTGGTTTAAGGTGCTCCAAAGCTGGAGCTCAGAAAAGCCTCCTGACTGTGTTTGAAAGCAAAGAATATTCTCTGAGTGCATGTTCTGCTCTTTGAACCCTCAATGCTGACACCAAGGTCCTGATGATAAACTCCTTCAGTTGTGGGGGTCACCTTTTCTGATGAGAAGCTTTTCACTAACAGTAACCCACCCTGAGTCTCCTCTCTGAACATTTTCAAGCACACAGTCTGAGCTGCCAGAGAGCTCTCTTCATGCATTTACAGGCAGCAACTGGCACCCACTCGAGAGAAAATCTGTTCTGAACTTCCTCATTTCTTCCCTCCAGAGAGCTGGAGGATGACTCTTCACATCTTACTGCTCCAACCTGCATGGCACAGTGGAATCAGTGAATTGGTGCATGGCAGGGAGCAGCCCATCTGTGAGCTGCAGGCTCTGCTCTGTGCCATCCTGCTGCATTCCTGGCTGGCTGGTTCCTCTCTGCCTCCCAGTTACCTTCTCCTCAAGGGTGAAAGTTAAATATAGGCTGCTCTGCTCTGCTGAGCTGCTCCCAAGCTCCTCTTCAACATCAGTGTTTAAAAGGAGGAGGAGGCAGTGTGAGGGCTCCTTCAGCTCCCCCCTTCCCAACAGCTCTTTCACCTGGGAGGGTCACTGCAGTGTGAGAAATGGAGTTTGTCCTGCACCACAGGGGAACTCCTGGCCCTGACTCTGAGGTAGGAACACAGAGGAAAGCCTAAAGGAACCTCTGGTGACAATCTGGTCCCAGGTGGGGCTGAGATGAGGTTGGAGCAGCGGTGGAGAGGGGAAGGGTTTTGCTGCCTCTTGTGCTGTTGTTAATCACACATTTCTGATGGAAATCTTCCTTGCTGTGCTCTGATCATGGTTTGTACTTCTGGGCTTTTTCTCTTCCTCCTTCAGGTTTGGCTCCTTCCAGTCTGTGTCCCTACGTGAAACCTGAGCAACACTAAGGGCTTTCAGTGCTTTTCTTGGTTTTTCCTTAAAGACTTGGTAAATCTGCATGTCTTGTGTTCCATCTCTTCTGTTAGTGAAGTGCAAAGCCACGAGCAGCCTCCACTTTTCCCTGCTCTCAGTTTTCTTTAGCGTGGCACTTTCAGCTCGTTTGGGTTTCTGACACTAAGGGCTGTAGCTCAGGGGCTGTGAGAGTTGTGCTGTGCAGGCTCCAGAGCTGTGCTCAGTCCTGCAGAGACCATCCCAGCAGCATTCCAAGCACAAGCTTTGTTCCCAAATCACATTCTTATGGCTGTTGTGGGTTGTAGAATGATGTCATGCAGAAAAACTAACTCAGGCTTTGAGAGCATGCCAGTGCCTAACCTCTTTAGCCTGAAGGTTTGGTATATCCTGGACCCTCAGTAGTCTGCTTGCTTCTCAGATATTTAGCAGTTTGGGTTTTGTAGTCACTCAGTCAAGTCTCTCCCTGTTCCCTTCCAGGTGATTGGGATACTTACAATCCATCTTCATCAACTGTAATATATGAAGAGCAGTCACCATTACCTTCATCCTCGCATTCTGCTTCCTCATCAGAAGTTTGTTATTTACCAGTACCAGGAGAAGCTTTAACCAGAGTTCAGCTGTCTGAGAAACTGGAACAAGCAAAGAACACTGTGCCTGAAAAGATAAGCACTTTAACTGAAAACCAGTTTGAGATGAAGCCTCAGTCTTCTCCCCAGAGAACAAAGAACAGATGGGAACATCCCTCCAGCCCTGGATATGAAATCACAAAAGGTGGTTTGGAATTAGGAACCAGAAGAGACAGATCTGTAAGCCCAGACAAGTTGGTGGCTGCTGAGGGCCACCCTCACACAGGGTTCCACAGCCCCAGAAAAGGGCATCCTGAAAAAACTTGCAGCAACCTCTCACTGTCTGACGGCTCCAGAAGGAGCGAAAGCAAAGCCTCAGAACCAGGGCTGAGCAAAGAGCATTCCAGTGGAAGCCAGGGAAGGTCTGCCAGTCCCCCAGGGCATCTCAGCAAGCAAGGAAAGGTGGAAGCAGTAAGCAGGTTAGAGGAACATCACAGCAGAGCAACTGGCGGCGACAGGACGACTGCTGAGCAGTTGAAAGGTGGCAAAGGTAGAACAGGAGTCAGCAGGAAAGAGACGAAGCAGAAGGCTTCTGGAAGGTCAGAAGAGAGGTCTCCAGAGCATCACCATGCAGCACCTGAAGAGGATCATCTTCCATTGAGTGACTCTAGGAGACACACAGCTGAAGATGAAAAAAGGAAGAAGTCAGCCAGTGGTGAGCCAGGCTCCAGCAGGTTCAAAGCTTCCAGCCTGTCCAACCTGCCCCTGCTGTCCACGGAGAAACAAAGGTGGCTGGAAACACAGCACGGAGAGAGACACAGGCAGCTGCCCCACGAAACCAAAGAGGATGGCATCTCCAAATCTGAGAACAGTTCTCCTGTCAAGAAAACACCAATCACTCCCGGCCCCTGGAAGGTGCCCAGCACGTGTAAAGTCACCCAGGCAGCGGGTGTGGCTGAGAACAGAGTCTGACACTGCTCCAGAGCACGGCGGGCTGCAGGCTCTGGCCAGGGTCGTCTAAAGCTGTGTTGCTTTTCAGAGTTGTTGGGTTTGTCGTTTAGGTTTCTTTGTTGTTGTTTTTTTTTTCCAGAGACTGCTTAGAAGGTGGAAAAAGTATTTGATTTGTTCTTAACTTATCTGAGCTGCATGAAGGACCTTTTGGATTGCTTCAGTGAAACTCCCTCCATAAGCTGCTGTCCCTGTGTCCCCTCCAGGCGGTGTCCTGCTGCTCCCAACGTTGCACTGCTGCGGCTTTCTCAGTGTTGTGAGTTCCTGAACAAGGTTATTTAATGCCTCTATTGCCAATGTGACCACGACTCACTTGTTCTTGTGCCAAGGTATCTACTGTATCCAGTCAATCTCATCCCTCTCATCTGTTCCAGTCCCAGAAAGGCCCAGGTTGGGTTGGAATGGGCATCTCTCAAGAGCATGTTGCATGTTTACATCAGGTACTGCCTGTGTCCTCCCTGGTTCCATAAGGAGATGGGGAGTTGGTTCTGTCAGCTCTAGGGCAGCCTCCGAGGCTGTGCAGGTGATGGTTTGGTTATTTTCTTAACTAACTTTTTATACCTACTACAGAATCATGTTGATAAAGTTCTCTTGGGCACCATCCATGAGCTGTAATTTTGCTTTTTATGAACACAGCAAAATTGCTTTAGGTCCTTGATTGGCAGGGATGCTTCTTACTGCAAAGCATTTGTCTGGAGAAAGACCATTCTGGGTTCTGTTCAGTGACATCTTCAGCTTCCCCTGCAGCCATGAGCACACCTCTGTTGTCAGCCTCTCTGTGATGCTGTATTCTGAAGTTCCAGCTTTGATTATTTATTGCTTGTTAGGAATCAGCTTTTCCCCCCTCTCTAGAGAGAACAGTTGACCTTAGGACAGAACCAGCTGCCATCAGAGCTTCTTAAGTCAAGTTCTTGCCTGTGTGTATTAAAGTGTCTCATGTTTTGTGTTGAATGTGACCTAGGAGGATGGAGTGCAGAGTCTGTGAGGCTTTTTAGCTCTGGCTGGGGCTAGGATGTGATTAACTGGAGGGATGTGATGGCCCAGAGCCTGCTAACAGCTCAGCCCTACAGCTGCATTAAGGGAAGGGGAAGATTTTATTCATAGGTTCAATGATTTCCTGACATGTTGGGGGTTTAATGACTGCAGAAGTGGGAAAAGGAGCCCATTGGTCCTGTTTGCAGACAAAGGAGTGGAAAAGGTCAAGCTTTTCTTGCTCATGGTAAAATGCAAATTTACTGTTAGAGAAGGATGAAAAAATCTCATCTTGGCTTTGAAACACTGACTCTGTCTAAAGCTCAGTGAAGCACAGTGCTGAGGTGGGTTCCTGACAAGCACCACTCACTGACCACTCAAACTGCTTTTTAAGCAAAGACTTTGCAAATGGCATCAGCTTTAAGCAGCTCTGAGCTGTGCTCTGCTACCTGACATGGGGTTACCCACTGAGACTGGCTGTGCAGCCTCACTCCTACAAATACTCCTCGGAGTATGACTGTGAAATATTTAACACTGCAACTGTAGCCTCTGTAGATACGACCCAGGTGTTCCCAGCAGGAGTCTGGTTTGTGTTGTTGTATGCACTCACCCTAACCACTGAGTACAGAAGCATTCAGACGTTTAATCAGCACCACTGAAATTACTGCCCTGCCATCAGCTCCCTATTTTTTTCTCTCTGTTGACGTGACCTGATTTAGTCTCCTACCTGTGTGTGATCTCTCCTGCCACAGACCTCCTCCTCCCTTGTCCTTACCCTGTCGGATGACTTAGCAATGTGGCCTTGGAATGCGAAGCAATGTATGGATGTACTGGGTGTAAATGTTTATATATTGTACAGCTCCTTTATACAGACTTCTGAGGTTCTGCCTAGAGAGAGACCTGTAAATCGCTCATTATTTTTTATAGAGACATTAAACTGCAGCCTGTTGGTTCTGCGCTGTACGAACCCTGCTCTTTGTGACTGTCAGTGCTGTGCCACCTCCAGACGCTCCCTCTGGCACCCAGGTTTTACCCCACCCCAGGCTCAACACAAATCCCATTGAAGTCTTTAAAGTCTCCTTGGTTCAGCTAGCCACTGTTCAGAGTTACACAGACCACTCAGAGCTGTACAAGCAGCTGCTGATGGAATCCTTCTGTCCTAGGTTTATTTGTACATTTGGATAGAGAAAAATGGTCCTCACCTTTGACATCTGCCAACTTCTCCTTGTACAGAAAAGAGCTGTAAACAGTTTTACCACCCAAAAACTCTTATGCCATCTGACCCCTCCTCTGTGAGAGAATGAAGCTATGAACATCTCCTCAGTTTTTGCCTTTTTCATTACTAATAAACAGAGGATAGCAGAGTCTGAAGGACAATGGAAGTTTAGCAGCTGTCTTTACCACATCTTCTTTCTCTCCTGTACCCTCTCTATAAACATTAACCTGTTTGGTGAGGAAGGGTTTGACACATCCCCTCTCCTGGCACTCCTGGCTGCAGTTCAGGACAACCTGACAAGCAGCTCTTACACCCAACTCCTCAGACAATAACTTCTCCTCAGCATGGCCAGGTAAGCACAGAGAGGAGCCACGGGACTGTGGAGGGTGCAGAGCAACCAACCTCAGTGCAGCTCCAAACACAGCTGCTGCCAGGGTCCACTTGCCCCATGCCCAGGGCACAGCTGTCGCAGGTGCAAGCTCCTGCAGCCCTCCCTGGTGTTCCTCCCATGGGAGCTGTTCTGGCTTTGGGTGGCCAAGGCCCTGCTGCCCACACAGCTCTGGCTGCTCACAGCACCAGGTGCTGGACACTGCCTCCCTCCATTCTGCTTTGCTGTGAGTGCCAGGGGTGGCTCCGCTGGGCACCTGGTGCTGTGAGCAGCAGTCCAGTCTGGCCCTTGTAGAGCAGGAAAGCAGAGGGAGAACATCTGGTACCATGCGCTGAGAGTCCACTCATGAGCAGCTGTGACCGGTGGCTGTAGCTGGGGAGCACCTCTCTGCCTCAGCTCCTGCTGCCTGTGGGGCTCTGTGCTGCAGGGGGCTGAACACCAACCTCTGGTCTGGTCAGGGTTTAATTTTCCACAGCTGAAAAGAGATAGGAGGGTGAGCCAGGCCTGACAGCCACAGGGCTGAATGCCAGCTACAGGTAAGGCTGGGGCCCCTCTGCCCATCCCATGCTGAAGATGCTGCTCAGCAAGCTCCAACCCACTTCTGAGCCAGAGAGGAGAGCATCCTCATTCCAAAGGGAAAGAACCCAAAGTGCTGACTGTTTCAACTGGGCAACAAAGACCCTAACAGGGCTCAAACTGAACTCAGCCCTGTCCTCCCCTCCCCAGACAGGCTCAGGGAGATTCAGATTCACTCAGCATGGGCTGCTCTCTGAATGACAGGTAGAGGAGCCCAGTTCAAACCTCCCTTTTCTCCCACCAAGCAAAATTTGGCAATGGTACAGAAGTGGCCCCTCAAAGGTGTTTCCCTGTGGCCTGGGGGGAGTTGTACTTACCCTGATATTGAATCCTAGAAGGTCGCTGACAACGCCTGAGACAGCAGAGAGAATCACAACACGAGTGATGTTGTAGATCAGTGGATTCATGGTCAGCCCATACAGCCTGAAGGGAGAATCCAGCTCCTGCAGTGAAAAGGCAAACAGGGAGGATATGAGCAGAAGCAGTGAACCCTCCTCTGCCTTCCAGCTTGCTGCTGGCTCTCTGGCAGCCCTTGCTGGCTGTGCTCTATCATAGGGATAGCATCCCTACAGCTATCTCCACTCTGTTTCAGGCGCCCCCCCCCCGGCCCCTTAAAGGCGTTTCCCAACAGTATTTGGAGGCTGAAAAGTCTCCTGTGATGCACCATAAGCTGCCTAGCAAGGGCTGGACACAGGCTGCAGGATGTGTCCAGACTTTCTGTGACTCAGACTGTGCTTTTTCCTGCTCCTGATCTGCTGCTGTCAGTGAGCTCCACCAAAGCTTCTGAAAGAGGATGAGATTCAAGGAGAGGTTCAGTGTCCCTGCCAGCCTCTCACTTCACCAAATCTCGGTGAGCTGCTGCTAATCAAATCTTTGCAGCACTATTTAACCACACCAGTTTTTTATGGCCTATTCTTACGCCATGGCTTTAGGAGGAGCACAGGAAACCTCCCTTTGTGAGAACTAACCCATGATGAGAGACAGGGGAGAGCAGAGCCCCTCACAGGCACTACCCTTTGCTCTGCAATGTGTGTGGGGAGCACTTTACCTTCAGCAGCTTTGTAGAGAGCTTCAGAACATTGTTAACTAGAGACAGCTGCTCCTTCTTGTTTGGCTTCTTCTCCATCTTCAGGTATAAGTTTATCTGCAACAGAGACACCACAGATCATTACACATCTGTTAATGACCCAGCCCCCAGATGATTCCCTGGGCTAGTTAGAAGCATTTTTGCAGTGATGCAGCCACAAAGTCATTTAGTGAGACCCTCGTTCTAAGTGCCATAGCTGACACATGGCAACTCAGAGACAAGAAGAATCTTGAGTTGTGAGTCTGTCCAAACATTGAACAGCTCCTGGGCCCCAGCTGTGCAGTGGCTTTCATTATTGCCTTTGCCCAGCACAAGGGTTGAGTTCTACCTTTTAAATTTGATTCAAGTGTTTTCCAAATGCAATAGTGGTACCCAGAGGAGCCACAGAGAGAGAAGCAGCCAGATGGAGATACCTGCTCTGTGAGCAAGATGGAGATGTTGCTGTATTTCTTGTTGGTTTCAGAGCCCAAAGACGCCAGGCGCAGCAGGAAGAGGAGCAGTGCTGCCTCCCAGATGAGGAACTCCCAGTTGTAGGCTGCACTCAGAAATGTTTTGTGACCTTTAAGAACCTATATTTAAAAAAGTGCCAGTGTCAGTACCCAGATGCTCTGGGTCAGTACCCAGGTGCCAGTCCCTGGGAGAAGAGCAGAAGTGGTGCCCTCACTCCTCGGGAAGAGAGCTCCCAGTGCTGCAGCTCCCAGCAGTGCTCCGCTTGCAGCCCACTCATGGCACCAGGGCTAAGGAACAATTCCTAACTGGGCTTGAGCTTGGAACTGGATTTGGTTTTTTGATGCTTAGAAATGGATGTTGTTCTTTCTCTTCCCTCCTTCTCTCTCTCCATCACTGGGCAATAAAGGGCTTGGATTTTCCTTTCCTCTGTCCTTGCCCTACCACAGCCAGGCAGCTTCCTCCTGCCTTTCCTGGAATGCTGCAGGACTGGGACTGTCACCACTTCCTGTGCCTTACAAAAGCCATCACAGTAGAGTCAGTGTCTAATTATCATCCATTTTCCTGCTGCCACAACTGCACCTTTGGGGTATCAAGAACCTGCCCAAACACTGCACTCCACCTCCTGCCAAAAAGAATGCAGGACACAACCCCAGCAGCAGTGCTGCTCCCTGTCACAGGCACTTCAGGAGAGGCCTGAAAGGTGTCAGAGGAAGCTATAGACCTGCTGTCCCACAGTGCTGCAAGGGGATGCTGCAGTCAACATCCTGTGAACGTTCCTAATGATCAGAGAACTTCAGACACAGAGGATGAAGATCTGTTACTAACTAAACCTTACACAGCTTCAAACAAAAAAACGTGCAGCCCACTCCACCCTGCCTTGGGGACAAAGAGCCTTAGTTAAAGCACTACAGGCTGGCAGAAGAAAAGAAAGAGCCCTCAGGAGGTTTCCCTCTGCTTTCTAAAATGGAAAGTGAAACCTCACCTGGGCACAGCAGATGAAGGCGATGGAAAGAGCCAGCAGGAAGATGGATGACACCACAACATCCATGGAGCGCTGGGGCCCTCGCCGCTGCGGAACAGGGAGTGAGGGCTGAGCTCTGCCTGCAGAGCTGTGGCAGCACTGCTGCTGCCATCAGTGCCCACAGTGCCAGCCAGCAGCAGGGTAAAGCTCAGGTACCCAGAGATGCAGCTATACCCTCTAGTAACCCAGCTGGGATCAGAACTCACCTTGAGGTAGGAGCGAAGGGACAACCAAATCTTGATGTTTTCTACTTTCTTGAGTCTAAAGTGAGGGATTTCATATTTCCTGGCTTTCCGAGCTGATGTGATGTGACTGAAGAGCTTGGCAAACAAAAACCTCTGCAAGTGAAAACAAAGCACGCCCACAAACACGGGTTAGTCTGAAACACCAATGTCTGGGATTGCTGAGCTGTAACCAGTGGGAAAGCCCAGCAGGGTGCCTCAGCACCCAACCTCTCGGAGAGGTGACAGAAGCCACCTTGTGTGTGGCACAAGAGCTGCTGTGGCTGTGCAGGACTGGCAGGGCTCTGGTTGAAGCAGTGAATGACATCAGCCTGTGACCACACAACATTTACAGCTACTCTGGCAAAGCTCCTGCTCACTGAAGGTGATGCTGCCCAGTTCCCAGTGCTCCAGCTCAGAACAGCCCAGTGTGCTCATTTATTGGCAGCTTAGCAAACTTCTCCTCTTCCCAGCAGCTCCATGTCCTTCACTTCCCTGAACAGTGCCAATTTTCCTTTGGGAGCAAGGTAAAAAGGGGGCAGAGGGCATTGCCAGGTCCATGGCTGTGACTGATGAACATGAGTCTTACCAGAGTCCTCCCTACCTAAACCCCTCAGAGATGTTCCCAGCTGGCTCAGCCACACTTGCTGTGCCAGTGGCCTCTGTGCCACCTGCCCAGAGTTCAGAAGAGGTAGTGCAAGGGTCAGGACGTTGCAACTCACCTGTTTGTATGTTCTCTCAGCAACACACATCATGAAGAAAAACATCCAGGTTAGGCAAAGCCTCTCCAGGAAGTTGATGGCAGTCAGAGCAATGACAGGGATGCTGGCAGGTGCTCCACAGAAGATGTGCAAAAGCTCCTTTAGAGAAATGGAGCAGAGCTGCTCCAGGTTGTCAGTGCGGAAGAGCCTGTAGAGGAATGGCAGGAAAGCCAAGCCGATGGTGATGATGTTTCCCAGCATCTGATACCCTGCTCCCTGCTGGTAGGCATTCACCTGGCAAAGAGGAACAAAAGCAGGATGAGGGCCTCAGTTTCTGCAGCACGGCACAGGCTTCTTGTTGTGGCAACAGTAATTCAACCAACCACTCATTTCCCCTGCCCTTCAAAGGACAAGGCCTAAAATAATCCCAGCCCTTTCAGTCCAAACCCCAAAACAATCACTCAGTCAGTAAATAACAAACCTATACCACCTCCAGCACCCAGCAGGGACACTGCCAGTAAGAATCAGCCCTCTCACACTTTGGTTGGTGTATTTTTTAGGTGAGAACATTTAGGACCACACTGTGTGCAGCTGAGGAGGGCTCAGTCTTGTACCACACTTTGTATTTGTATGTAGAACCATTTCCAGGTCTTTTGGTGATTCTTAAAGCATCACAGGATCAGAGGATGTCAGGGGTTGGAAGGGACCCAAAGCGCTCATGGAGTTCAACCCCACCCCCTGCCAGAGCAGGACCATCCAAGCTAGCTCAGGTCACACAGGAACACATCCAGACAGGCTTTGAAAGGCTCCACAGAAGGAGACTCCACAACCTCTCTGGGGAGCCTGTTCCAGTGCTCTGTGACCCTTCCAGTAAAGAAGTTCCCCCTTGTGTTGAGCTGGAACCTCCTGTGCTGCAGCTTCCATCCATTGCTGCTTGTCCTAGCACAGAGAGCAAGTGAGAAACCCCTTACCCTGCTCATGATAATCCCACTGATCTCCAGCACAGACATGTCCACCTTCTTGCAGTCGTTCCCCTCCCAGATCAGGGCACTCACTTTTGCAGAAGCTGGGCTTGTGTTCTGCAGCCAGAACAAATGGTTCTAGAGAAGAGGAGAGAAGGCAGGAGGTGTGTAACCCATTTCTGTCCCACTGCTAAACAATGCCTCTTCCTAGAACACATTTAGATCGAGAGGGGAATTCCAGGTTTGAGTCAAATACTTTTGGTCCAAACACCAGCAGGGACTTGCCCACTGACACCATTCACAGCATCCCAGGGCAGCTGCCAGAGCAGGCTCAGGCCGCTCCCATCACGCCAGCAGCACCCAGAGGCTGTTTGGGTTTTGTGTTATTTTTGGCAGACAAGGGAGAAGGCGCGGGGGGGGGATGGAATCCACACCGTTCTCAACGGCTGGCTACAAAAAACAGACCTGCTGGAAAACATCTTCCTTCAGGTCGCGCCTGGAGCCCCTGCTGGTGGCGTCCTCGCTGTCGCTGGTGCAGGAGGAGCGGCACTCAGGGCCGTGCAGGAGGTCATCCCACAGCATGTCCTCTGTCTCCGAGTCCTGCCGGGTGCTCTCCGAGTCCCTCCGGCTCACGCTGCAGCTCCGGGAGCCCACAGTAACGCAGGACCTTGGGTCCTTTGAGGAGCACCAAAATTTAGACAGCACAGCCCCACAGCAATGGGCAGAACCTCCTCATCCTGCTTCCCCCTCCAGGCCGTTGGCTGCAGCAGCTCCCCAGGGCACCCTGGATCCCAGTCACACCCACCAGTGCAAACTGGGAAAGACCCAGGGATGGACTTGCAGCCACCCCTTCTGCATGGGAAGCACAAGCAGCTTCAGCTCCCCACCTCTCAACACCTGACTTGCTCTAATGCAGAAGGCTTCTGGCTCTTGCATCACTCAATATTTAATTTCTATTATATTTTATGAAGCTCTGTCACTTTAAGGTTTGCTCTGCCAGAGAGGACATCCCTCCCTGCACTGGCCAGGCCTGGGAAAGCTCTGTCTCTGGAACTTATCACCATACCTGACCATATAGAGTGGATTCTAGCTCAGATTCCACGACGCTGTCAGAGTCTCTGGCACCTTTCAGGGCTTGCTTGACCTGCCAAAACCAGAGGGAAATCAGCTCATTATCCATAGAAAAGCTCGTGTGGGGAACGGCACAAATCCAGCCTGAGTACCTGAGAGACAGCCTGGTTCAAAGAACCAGGCCTCTTTTGCTTCTCTTCATAGCTGTTGTCACTGGAAGCCCCTTCCACACTCTGGCGTAACAAGGTCCTTTGTGCCACTGCTTCAGCATCCTCTTCACTTGACAGCTCCTCAGAGACACCACCTCTGACAGTGCAGTCACCCTAGAAACACAGCAGTCAAAATGAGTTACAGTCAATTACCAACAAACTTTTGGGCACGGTGACATTTGCCACTTCAAACAGATCTTCCCTGCAGCACCTGATGGCTCTTTTCCCCGTCTGAAAGTTTACTCTTCTCTTTGAAGTGTGGCAGCCTGTGCTCAAACCTGGCAGGTCTGTGCTTGGTGTCACTGTTCACAGCATTCACCCCATTTTCTGTCTCAGTCCCTTTCTCAGCTACCAACTTGATTCTTCTAATCCTAGAAGAGAAAACATAATTAAATGCTTTCACGTTGAGAAAAACTCTTAAACAGGGCAGCCTCTTCACTTGCCCACAGGTACAGCACTGAACAGCAGAGCTAAGGGAACATGCAGTTGTCTTCTCCTGACAGGCTCTCTGTGTCCTCAGTCTGCTGAAGAGACTTTCATCTGCTTCACTCTAACCAGGTGGTTCTTTTCTAATTCTATCAGTATCTTAAAACTTCTAAACCATGAGGGGAATTATTTTCTTCTTTTTTTTTTGGGGGGGAAAAAAAGGCAATTCTAAAGACAAAAAGTCACAACATGGTAGGGGCTGGAAGGGACCTTGAAAGCTCATCCAGTCTGACCCCCCAACCAGAGCAGAACTGCCCAGGGCAGGTCATACAGGGACACATCCAGATGGGTTTTGAATGTCTCCAAAGAAGGAGACTCCACAACCTCTCTGGGCAGGCTGCTCACAGTGAAAAGGTTTAGTCCTCATCAAGAGGTTTGTCAGCTGAAAACTCCTCAAGAAACTCTCCTTGCAGCTCAGCCAGCACTCATCTCTGGCTGCACCATGAGATCAGGAGTGAGCCCCAACAAAAACACACAAGTGCACAAGGAGTCAGCCCCCTACACCACCAGGAGTGCCTTTAGCTCACCAGAAACTAACCTACAGACTCTGGGGATGTCAGAGACTTTCTGTCTTCATTTTCCAGGCACTTAGGTGTTCAGAGTGTCCCCACAAAAGCAGCAGCACCCTGAAGGTCACTCACCTCCTTCGGAAAAAGGAGCTGTACAAATGGGCAAGGAGGGACATGGAGTCAGGCTGCTCCTCTCTGCTGCTTTTGTCAGGAGAGGCCCAGCTGTGCCCATCCACACCCCCAGGCCTGCGTAACTTCCTGGTTGTTAAAAAAAGGAGAATTCATTTTCCTTAGCAAGCTCCTTCTAGGTCTTTCTTAAAAGATCTGTACCAGATCTGGGCAGCTTTTCAGATGCTGCTTCTCTGAAGTCATGCAAAGGGACTGCTTATTTCCAAGCAAGTGTTACTAAGCTGGACAGAAGGCATGCACACACAGGACAGCAGCATCACCAGTAAAGCATACCACAGGTAGCAAGTGGGAAAAAAAAACAATCTCTGCTGCAGAAATCCAACAGGAGCAAAACTTGGATCGTTCTGTGCTCAAATACATGAGTGCTTAACCACCAGTAAAGCAGCAGACAGACTGCAACATCCTGCAGGCACAAACAGCCAGCAGTGAATCCAGCACAGTCACCTCTGCCATCACTTCCCTCTTCTCAACACAGCTCAGCAGGGCCCTGTGCTTAGTGGCAAAGCAGGACACACAACAGACTAGTTTGGAAAACGTTGCCTCTCTGCACACAATGCCCTCCCCCAGCCACTAAACAGAGATGTAAACCAGAGCTGTCACAGCCTGGCCAGTCTGCAGCATTTGGCTATGACAAGATTACAGGAGACAGAACACAGCTTTTCACAACTGCATACACCTACAGGAGATTTATACACTCATTTCTACCACCAGCAACCCTCCACAGGCTGAACTATCACAATGTGAACCTGTCAACCCCTCACCTCCGCCGCCTGCTCAGCCCATTGCTCCCTGCAGGCCTGTGGATCTGGGTGGACACAATCTGGCAGTGAACTGTCCCCATCAGCAGCATAAGGCACATTGGTTCCATGACTTCACTGGCATTCACAACGGGCACCATGAAATACAGCACAACTGCTATGACTGGAAAGGAGAAAGGGTAGCAAACACACCAGTTAGGAGCATGGCCCAGTTCTTCTTTTAACTGCTTACTTCTAATCAGTTTTATTTCTGCAAATATTAGTGCCACACATCTGAATCAGGTTTCAGATAGGATCCCTATGCTCCCTGAATAGGTTTAAGTATAGTTTCAGTTTAAGGACTACAATATATGTAGTCTGCTTGCAGAAAAAGAACTGTGGCAGAGACTGCTCCCACTCTCACCTTGCATAATGTAGAGCACCAGGAGCCACATAAAAATGCGCTGGGAGGTGACCTGGATCCACCACTGGCTGAACAAGGGGAAGAACACAACCCTCACGATGCCTTTGCGAGTCAGCGACGTCCAGGGGATTTCGGGCTTGGCTTTGGCGAATGTAGAGCCTCGGTATTAAAGGGAAAACAAACAGGTCGTTAATCGTGATTTACAAGAATTTCCTCATTAACGATTTCCTCTTCGGCCAAGCTCAAACCCTGCTGGGCTGCTTAGCTCGGAAGTGTGAGAGCAGCCCGGCTGCAGGCACTCGTCCAGCTGCTGCGGCTCAGACAGGCTCGTCTGAACGCGGCCCCTCGTCTCACCTCAGCGCACCGGCTGCTGACCCTCCCCAACCCAGCCTGCTCTCCCCAGCCACCCAGCACCAGTGGGGTCCAATCAGCCCCAGCTCCTCCTGCTTTCAGCTTCTCAGCCAGCACGGCCACCCACCTGCGGCGGTGGAGTCTGGGGCTCTACCGACGCTTGTGCTGCAGCCCGAACGCAGAATGACTCAGGCGTCAGGCAGCCGCTTGAGCAGCCCGAGAAAGCCCTGGCCAGAGAGCGGGGCAGAGCGGCCGGTCCCGTTCCCGGTCCCGCTCCCGGCGCGGAGTGTGCCGGACACCACTCACCTCTGATTAAATCCACGTCGATCAGGTCGGGCTGGATGTGCCCCTTCTTCTTAGGCTTATTTTTGAAGCCCTAAGAAGCCGAAAACAAAGGCCCGTTAGCGGCGAGGGGCGCCGAGCCGGCTCACGGGGGTCGCCCGCCCGCCTCGGTACCTTCATCTCGGTCTGCTCGATGGACTTCTCCCATATCTGCTGGTCGTAGGCCCCGATCTGCAAGGAGAGGAAGCTGAGGGCTCTGCCGGGGCCGCGTCTGCCCGCGCCCCGCCCCACTCACCTTCTTCTGGTACCAGGAAATAGCATCCCTGTCGCGACAGGCCATGGGGCGCCGTGAGCGCGGAGCGGCCCGGCCCTGGCGCCGCCGCCGGCCCCGGCCCCGGCCCTCGTTACCCTGGAGACCGCCTCGAGCTCGGCGCTCGACTGCCTCCGCCTGCCCGCGGCCCGCCCCCGCCCAGGCAGCGCTAGAGGAGCGCCGAGCGCGCCCCGGCGGAAAGCAGCAGCCAGGAGCGTAAAGGACAAAATCAGACTTTGTTTATTAAAAAAATACTTTACAGGAAAAAAATTCTATGCATTCCGTTGGACTATTGTACAAAGAAATAGCTTAACAGTTTGACACTGGTGTACAGTCAGCTAGGGACGGCGATGCGCTGCGCCGGCGCGGTGCCGGGGCCGCGCTCCCGCACTACTCACCTCACGCCGCGCAACAGCTAAAGTCAATAAATATACTAAGGCCGCACACAGCGAACAGTCTTCCAGGCAATTGTACACGTCCTCTGCAGGCAGAGACCTCAGATAAATTAAAACCACAGGAAAAAAGAAACCGTAGCTGCCAATCAGAGTCAAACGAAAACACAAACAGCAACGCAGAAGTCCCTTTACAGGTTGCACACTAAGCGGGAGCGGAGGCCTGCCCCGGGCCCCCGGGTGCCGTCCGGCACTGCCTTACCCTGCGCCACGGGCCCGAGGCAGCCGCGCAAGGCTGGGAGCTCACCCGGGGCGCTCTGGCTGCACCAGAACACGCGGGGCAAGCCCTGGGGCGGGGACCCAACAGCATGGACAGGCCTCCCCTCCTCCCGCTCCTCAGTGAGAACGGAGCTGCCAGCTCAGCCCCCCTCGGAAACCGCAACTCCACAGCCTGTTACCGGCTGATTCAGCGCCGCGAACGGCGGCAGGGCCTCGGCAGGGTGAGGATCTGAGCTCTCGGCTGTGGAACAGCTCTGACAAGGAACCCCGTCCAGAACTGTAAGGTGCATAACACCGGCAGAGCACAGCAGAGAGCCCTTTTCTGTACGGCAAGATCTACGCCTGGGACAAAGGTTCATTGTAAATCCCCTGAGAACACCTCACTGAGTGTCCCACCCTCCTGGAAGAGAACGCAGCAGCTGTCTGCGCAACAGGACTTGCAGCGTGGCTGAAAGAGAGAGGAAGCTGAGGCTAACTGATACTTCAGCTTTAAATTGCATTTTGCCACTCCACATCTAGCACAACTGAGCCACTCCTCATCGTCCCAAGTGTTGTTTTAAATCAACAGCAGTTTATTTAAACTAGAAGCCTAAACTCAGGTTCTCTAACTCCAAGCCAGTCGCCTCTCCCTGGTCAGTTAGCAGTTGTCTCTAGCATACAGCCAGGGTGATTTCCACTTCTCAACTGACAACCCTACACAGGGCAATGCCCAGCAACAGAGAACTGAGGACCTGCAGTAACTGACCAGCACATTTGTATTTGCCTTCAACAACCAGCCCTTTAACATGAGATTCTAAAATATTTACTTGGACCTACCAGAGATTCGTTTTGCTCAGCAAGCACAAAGTGGCTTGAACTACTCATTTCATTCCCCAGCAGTTGCAGTTTATAATATAACATCAGTATTCCACATGTCTTGTTCTGGAAAACATTTTCCTTTCTCACATCGAAGCACTGATCTAGTTCTATTCTGTTGTTTCCAGTGTAATTGAAGCAATCTTGAAGCAATAGCAGGACAGCAGAGCAATCAGCTTCATGGAGCAAGCCCTCTCCCTTCACACCCAGGACTGGGGTGGTAGTTTGAGAGGAACCTGCCCTTTTGGTTACAGCGCACCAAAGCTGATCATTTCCTTAGATAATGGATTGTTAGTTCCTCTCTTCCTCAGTCTCCCAAGCATGCTATATCCCAAGCATCAGCAATATTCAAGTGATTTGAAGACACATTTCTGTATTTACATCTGACATTAGATATTGAGTTACCAATGGAAGGGATGATAAAGGGATGACACGATTGGGCACGTCCCCCTATCACAAAGAGATAAATCAGAGCATTTTCCAGGTATTTCAAGCTGTAGCCAGTGATTTCACTAAAGCTACAGCTCTAAAAGCAGTATGAGCCACTCTGGTCTTCTTCCTCTACCATCTGAGAGCACACCACAAGAATTTACAGAGGACTTCCACACTGATTCCCTCTCCACTCTATTTCAGCTTTCACTGTAAACCAGACGAGTTGGTGCAGGAGGGCTCTTGACCTGTTCCTTCTGCCTGTGAATGTCTGCAGACTCACTGTAGCATCTGCAGCTTGGCCAGTTCCTGAGTCATTGCAGGCAGTGCTGGCTGCCAGAGCGGCCACCGGAGCGACGCACCTCTGCCGACGCGGCCGGAGAACAGCACATGAGAAGTGAAATGGGCACTTGGAAGACTAGCAAACTTGGTACAAAGGAAATCACGCCCGTGGGTAACAGGGTCTTTGAATGTGAAGGATGAACCAAAACCACTATTGCCCGTGAGGAATTGTACTTTGCACAACCCTTAAAGCTATGAAATTCCTCTCAATGTAAAAAGTGGGGGGGGAGGGGGAAGGAAGAAAAAAACTCAACAACCCACCAGAGAACAGACGGCTGCTGGATGAGCCAGGCTGGGTCACCTAGAATTTCTGCTAAGATTAAATTACACCCCTGCATGAATCACATTACTGCTCATCATAAAAGCTTTCCATTCTAACACCTTATTTACACAGATTACTAAACGAGTCACTACCACTTCAATCTGTAAATCAGTTTTAAAATTGCAATAGCTCCTAGTCCTCATTTTTGTACCGAAGACAATACATACACACACATAAGGAGTAATACAGGCTCTAACTAATCACTGCAGTATCTTCTGAGGAGTATTTTTCTATCAGTTTAAAATAGTGACCTCTACACCGAGGTGCTAATATGTATATAAAAGCCTACACAAACAATATTGCACAAAGTAAGATTTATAATAGAGTAACATATTTTAGAGACCCTTATAAAGAGAAGAGTAATAATTGATATTAAAATGATGCATCCAGAACTAACACAGCATCTTTGCTTTTGTCTAGTCTAACATAGTGTTTCAAATCTTTCCTACCCCAGTGAGGATTAGAACAAATAAAAACTTATCTGGAGACAGCTTAAGTTGCACCAAAACCCAACTTGTACTCTAAACGTGGGGAGGGGGATGGGAGAGGGAGAAAGGTTCCTTTTTGATGACTGGAAAGGGCAAGTAATAAACAGAGTGAGAGAAAGTCAAATACAGATCACAGTTAACATCCAGAAATATTGAAAGGTTGTTTAAAAGCTGTTGATAGCTGACACTTTACACACTGAGCATGTGCCGCTGGTTTTTCCACAGTACCTGGGCACCCAGAAGCTACACATGGAAAAAGCAGCCCAATGCCAAAATGCTTTATTGTGAAATAGTAATACAGAGTTCCTAGGACAAGGACAGCCTTACTGTGTACGTCAGTACCAACTCAATGCTATTACATGAAGTGCATCAGTACAAGGGGAAAGTGTGGTTCCGTTGGACACATTACGACCTGCTCAGAACAAGCTGCCACGTTGGTTAGTATTTTAAAGCCTTAAAGTGCTCAAAGATAGCAGTTTCCTCCACAAGACTACCAAAAGGTTCTCTAATTTTTGACACTAGTATTAATCATGTTCAGGGAAGATGTATTTTGGAAGCAAAACCCTCACACCAAACAACGTAAGCAGTGCTATGAAAAAAACGTTAGGTCAGTTAAGTCATTGCATTTCAAGAGGATCAGAGACGTTCTTCAGTTAGTTTTACAGATCACCTTTGTAGGAACTGTATGAAGTAGAGATTGATTCCTACAGCTTGTATACAAACCAACTCCTATAGAAATCAACATGTCAAGAACAGACACACCAAAAAATGTCACGAATCAAAAGTGCTGTGCTTTCTCTTTTGTTTGTTGTAAGCAATTAAAGTGAGATGGGAAAGTCACTTTGCAAGTCTTCTACAAAAGCATCACTTGTTTTGGTGAAGACCAGAGAATAAAGTAAAGGTAAGGGAGTAACACTGACCAATGTAGTTCAATCATTTCACGTTCCTGGAGGAGTTTCATCCTGAACTTTTGAGGAGATATTTCCATCTCTCTTTACTTAAAACAGAAAGAAGTGGTAGACCACTGTTAACAGGTTGTACTAAGGGGTTCAAATACAACTTGAATTTTGCATAATCTGTGTAAAAAAGATATGCTTGACATTTTGGAATGTCACCTTTCTTTATAGAATTATAGGCAAGATTTCTCCAATAAAACATAAGCCAGTTAGAAAACTATAACTTCACATCAAAATTTTAAAAAGTTGTTAAAAAACCGTTGGATTATTTACACATCACACAGCAGAGCCTGCCTGATCCTGGGGATTGTGTTGCTGATCAGACTCTATTTTAAAACCTGGAAGGGGCTGGGCCACCTGATCTGGTTGCACAAGTCCTGATATCGAAGAAGCAGAGGAGGAGAGCACCCCCGGAGCAAGCTGCATCTCTACACCTGGTTCTTCAGGCTCTATTTTTACGCTCACGCACTGGGGTTCACCTTCTGACTCTGTCTTCCCAGGATCACTACTGTTCAAGCTGGAATTGCTTTCTGCACTTTGAGAAGTCTCCCCCACGGGGTGATACTGCTTAAGTCTTATGTGCCAGGCCAAGCTGCAGACCGCTGACACGGTTTTGAACTGATGAATGACATTTCTAGGGATGAAGTAGATGTCATTGTCACACAACTGAATTCTAGCATAGCGAATGCCTTCCCGTCTCATTTGGTTTAGTTTGGCTTCATCCACCCATTGAACACACTGAGAGAAGGAAAATGGTAAAGTTAGTGAGTGGGATACTCTACTTCAACAATTCACTACCCACCTACTGCCAAGGTACTTCTAAACCAAAATGTTTTCATTTAACAAGTAAAGCTTCAACTTTAAGTGGGAACCAGACCTAAAATACAATTTCTCCAACGTGCACATGTTAAGAGAGGGCAGTGAGCATTTAAGGGCTTTCTACAGCTAGAGCCAAAATCAGCAGGTTTGACATGAGGCTGCTTTGTTTTGGCTGACAGGACAGAGTCTGGATGCTTTCACATCCCAAGACAAGAGCTGTACATAAGCAAAAGCAGGAACAGCCATACATGACTTCTTAATCACCTTCCAAGTGTTTCTACACAGCACATACCATCACCTACAGCACAAACCCCAGCTTGCTAGAAATGAAAAGCAGTTGCACTGATATTGTTGTAACTCCCTGCTCACTGAGCTTCTATGAAATGTAAATAGGGAAATGGCTCAAGAGAGGAGTTGTGAACTGAAGGCCACCAAGGACACAAAAGGGCTGGCTAATGGTGAGCCTGGAACTGCCAGAAGCTACTTCCAAAAGGCTAAGGAAGAGCTGTCGCTAGGGAATACTTGATACCTGTGACACTGGAGGCTCGTGCAGGTCCAGCTGAAGTCTCTGTACAACATCAGTGAAATCTTCAGCATGAAAACAGACCACATCTTTGGTTATACGAGGCTGGTCACTCCTAGAAAGAGAAGAGAATCCCAGGAATTTTTAAAGAGTTTGGATCATAGAGAATCACAGAACTGTCCAGCGTGGATCCACTGAACCAACCACCTGCTTCAGTCTGACACAGTGCACAAAGCCTCACCCCTTCTCAGTAGACATCCTGCCTTGAGAAGGAGGTGTAAATCAGACCATTTTTTCATTTTACCTCTGTTTCAGATGCACACAGTGCAGAAGTGAAGTTTTTGGGGACACAGACTATCCTGAAAAGTCTGAGAGCCTGGCTCAAATTGCCACTATCAAAGTTCTCTCTCTGGTTTATTTCTTATTTCTGGCATATTACAGACAGAATAATTCTGTTATCAATGGAAAACAAAGTGAGAACTAAGTCTGAAGCTAAAGCAGGAAGAAGCTGGGGTTTATCCAATGACTGTGAATGAGAGGCACCTTTTATTCACATGACTACCCAGTGATATTGATAATGATGCTATCCAGTTTCTTCTGTAATTGCTAGAAATAACCATGATGCACGCCTGGTTTCTGTGCAAGGTCAACAGCAGTGTCCTGGATACATGAGATGAGGAAGCACTGCAGCTGTGAAGCTGATGACATTGAGTTCTTGGATTACTGTCATGGAAGTTAGCATTAATATAGCTGTTCAGGAAAAGAGCAGTCACAGATGATGGTCCAGGCATGGAATTTCTTTTTAAATAGACTTTTCTGCAAGCTGCTGCTAAAACTTTTCAACTGCCTCGAGGGGAAAAGGGGAGGTATACAGCTTGTGTTCCTCAAGCTCTAGACAGCACTTATCACTGGATTTAAGCCATTCCTTTGGCTAGGCTTGTTCCCCAGAGAATTGGGAATTTCTTTTTAAGAAAGAAAATGTCTAGAACCAGCCCCTCCCACTAAACCAGTGGCATTTCAGTGGCACTCACCATTCCCCAAACTGTACAGCCTTCAGGACACCTAC
This sequence comes from Pogoniulus pusillus, assembly GCF_015220805.1. Lineage (NCBI taxonomy): Eukaryota > Metazoa > Chordata > Aves > Piciformes > Lybiidae > Pogoniulus > Pogoniulus pusillus. Next base: position 6,922,853 of record NC_087302.1, read on the forward strand.
AGCAGCTGTACTCTGCCAGTCAAATCCTTGACCCACATGGTCAGCATGAGCTCTTGTTCTGTCTTCAAACAGAACCTCCCGGGGCTCACTGGTCCGAGGTAGGTACTGGAGGTTCTTTATTTCATTCATTGACCTACAACATGATAAAAAGGTATAGAAAAAAAGTGTTTCAGACTACTCAAACATAAACACTTGTATTGAAACCATCTCTAAAATGATCAGTGCTGCAGGCTTCAAAAATCAAAGACCAAAGCACCTCCCTCTGATTTCTGCCAGGTGTTTATTCAACAAAAGATGGAAGTGTACATAGCCAGGAGCAATTCAGGTTATGAGATCAAACTTCAGAAAACAAATCTAATTGCCTAAAAAAAACCCAATCTGTTCACTTGTGCTGTAAGAATTCTTCCAGGAATTCAGTGGTATGTAAACCAGAGTTCATTTAACAGATACTGAATTCAGTTATTTGGGAGCACATGCAAAAAATTTGGTTGAAATGACTATCAAAATATGGCTCCACTTCTTTCACACTTGTCCTACAGCACACTGTTTCTGAAAAAGACAGTAAGAACAACGTGCACACACCACAAGATCTCTTGGAAGGCAGCAGTGTTACAAGTGCTGTACCATTGAAATAACACAGTGTAAGGATCTCTGCTGGTTTATGGCATTTCACTTGTCCCTCCACCAAATCAGTTCTTTCCATAAAAGTAAGATGAATAGAATAAGACTCCTGAATGATTATAAAAACAGAGGTTTCAACTTTAAAGCACTGACCTAGGACATACTACTATGAGATGTGATGAAATAACCCTAACAAATGAAGCATTTCTCCTCCCCACTGAGCCAATTTGGTACAGAAGTGAAAGTGAAACTTCCAACTTGTGTGTGAGCCTTGCGAAGAACTCATCACCAAAGGATTTAGGTTTTGTTCCCAGACCTAACAGAGATATAACTGCACTGGTTCACCTTTAACACTGAAAGGAAAACAAAACATTACCGGCGGCGTTTGAATGGTGATTTTGGCATGTCAGCTGTTGGGATCATCTGCTCTCCAGGCCTCACCCACATTATGGGACCATCATCACTTTGTGACCTGCACTGAAGTCTGAGACTAGAAAGAGTACCCCAGGGCAAAGTCATCTACAAGAAAACAAAACCAAAACAAGCCACAAAACACACAGAACAGAACAGTGGGTGAGACAGAAAAATGCCACGCCGCCTTCTACTGCCTCAAAGCTGACGTCAAAGGAACTGCACAGAAACTAAAGTCAGTTTGGGAGGTAAAATACATTCCAAGGTAACATCAAAGTTGGCTTTTAGGGAAGTGGATGATTACGTTGTACATATACAAACTGCACTCAATTTTCACTTATTCACACAACTGCAGCTACTTCATCCAGTCCCTTTCACCGGCCACAGGAGCTCCTGGAGCTCAGCACCCATGCAAGAACGCATCAGTAGAGAAAACTCTTTGTGGCTTCTGCTTACTTGGAAAAATGTGAGTTGTAGGAATCATTTACATATAGAGTGCTCTAAAAATACAAGTTACTGCTTACTCTGAGGAATGGAGATTCTTCTAACATATCTAGAAATTCTGGGAAGTAGTCTCCGACTTCTTCGTCCACTGCTCCAACAAGACTGATCTGCCGCATTGGTCCTGCTCGGTAGGTTCCGCAGCAGTATGTTCGATTGACCTGAGTGGCCAGAAAGGAGAAGACAATACCAGCACAGCTTTATCTCTGTCACAGGAGATCAAAATGGGCTAATACAATGCTCCAGGCCACAGCTGAGATGACTCTTGGACTCATCTCTAACCATTTCACTAGACACCACCCTTGGAAGCAGGCACAGAGGCTGTTCAGAACATCTGCTCCCAGGCTATCCTGAGAGACCAGAACTCTGTGCTGCTGACAGGAAAGCACCTCTGAAGTTTGAGTATTTGACTACTTCAGGGACAGCTCAGTGCTTCCAGACTGATTTGAGAAATCCACCATGCAAAGTTTCACTGTGACTCAGTCTTTCACCAGCAACCTTAAACCATGCCAGTTTGTGCAGCTGACTGCTGCTGCATTTCAAAACAACGCTGCTGCTGGAGCACCTGCACACTCACTTCAGTTGTCCTAGAGGCCTTCTCCTTGTGGCTGTAGAGAAGAACCTTGGTGTCCTTCATCAGAACCATGTCCTTTGGTTCTGCTAATGGTAGTATAGTGTACATACAAAACTGGACAAAATGTGAACATGAGAGGTCTTGCTGGAAACTCAGTGTTGATGTACAAGAATTTTAGGATATAACCTAACCTGCTGCCACAGTTGCAGCCTGGAGCACTTTAATCTCTGTCAGGTTGTTCATCATCCTCTGTCCCACTTCCCAGGTTATCTGAGAACTTCTCCTGCCAGCTTCCAGTTCCCAGAGGAGAACCACTGGTCAGCCTCCACCATGTTCTAGCCTCATGCTATGGACTGCAGCTGTAACACACCATATGTACACAGTAGGTGGGATGTAAGTGCAATTGCTGCTTAGTCTTGAGAGACCAAAAATTCTGCCATAGGCACTCTGTTTTGTCTGGTCTGAACCCCAACCTTTAACAGCCTCTACATTCATCAAGTGGTTCCAGTGGTGAGAAACTGCAGCCAACCTCTGTGGCTAAGTGGTGGGCCAGGTCTAAAGGACAGAGGGTTACTGGTACCTGTCAGGTTTATTGCTATGTTCCCCAAGCATGGCACCTTTTATGACTCTATTTATGGATGGATGCATGAAGCTGCTTTTCAGCTTTCTAGCTTTACGTGTTGCAGCTCAGCCAACAAACCAGATGTAGTTAAACTACTTCATGAAGTTGTTAAAGGTAAATTAGGAGACTAATAAAACAAGAGTTAGTTACTGCTGCAATTTCATTCTCTAGAAGCAACCATAGACACTTTGCTTCTTAATTATAGCAGTTTAGCTCACTTCTATTTCCAGAGCTCTTCTCTCTTCAGCTTTGTCTGTGCAGTTGGCAGTTCTGCATTATTGGCTGCATACACTTACATTTTAATTAAAAGCTAAGAGCTAAAAGAAACTTCCCCAACAGCTTCATTCCTCACTCAAGCCAACTGATGCACTGCATCAGTTCTGCCTGCAAATGCTGAAGTTTACATCCCAAGGCACAGAACTTCAATGTGCAGCTCAAGCACTTGATTTTCAAGTCCATGAAGTCACCAGCAGGAGCTGAATGAATACAGACACTTTTTGGGTTTGAGTGTGCAGATTTTACAAAGCAGGCATTATCTTCTGAGGCTTTTTTTTGCTGTTGGCCTCAAAGTCCCAGGGGAACACTGATGGTGGATGTGAACATGCCAATAGTGAAGTGAAACTCTCTCACCAGTTAGCCAGATGCAATTCAGAGCAACAGCACTGAAAAGCCACAGTACTGGTCTAGTTCTGTGCACCTGAGGTTATACCCAAGGACTGAAATGTTCTGGTCCTCACACCAGTTTACTTTAACTGTCCAGTACTATTGCAGTGGAGATCAACTACTTCCAGTTAAGAGAGAACCTGATGAGACTCAGGCATTTCTCAGGCACCTATCAGCAGTTAAAATGAATTCTAATACTTTGTGTTGTGCTTTTCTTTTCTTCTTCTGGTGTTCTCAAAGAGAATGAAAAAGTAGAAGCTTTAACAGCATTTTAATGCACTGGAATGGAATGAAAAAATACAAAACAATTGAAGACCTATAAAAGACACCAGAAATACTTTAAGGAAATCTTGGATTTCAAAATAAGTTAAGATGGGGCAGACAACCAAACTGTGAGATGATTCATTAACCAAAGCATGTCTGAGAACACACTGCAGAACCAGAAAAAGCTATCCTATTATCACCTGTTAGCTCCTTCTCCCACCACCTTGCCACAAAGCAGTAGCAACTTAGGCAAGACTTCTCCCAGCTCCTCCCTGGCCTATCCCCAGAATTCCAAACTCTCCCAAAAGAGTTTAACTGTTCTTTGGGCCATATCCACACAACTGAGCAGGCAGCTGGACAGCTGCTGCTTGGGAAAAAAAAACCAAAGGCAGAAGCAGTTTTTCAAGCCTAGATATATTCCAGTTCACTGAGCGGACCAGAAGCAGTTGTACTGGAACAACTGAGAGGGAAAAAGGAGTTGGTTCTAGCTGTGCTGCTACAAAGGTTCAAATTGAAGAACGTCCTCATGTGAGGAAAGCTCACAAGTCACTGCTCAGTGATCTGAATAGTCAAAGATCCTCGTGCAAGTGGGCAGCTCCAAGCAAAGCTTAGCTTGAATGCTGGAGTACTGGAACAAATGAGTCAGACAGTACAAGCAGGAAAAAAAAGCACCCAGAAAATAGCAAAAGTTGACTTTAAAATACAGAAATTAAAGAGTTATACTACAAATATTGAAGTGCTTTGTTACAAATACTTTTTACATTGGCCTCACTGCCCCAAGAACAAAGGAATTCACCTTGTAAGGCAGTTAATTATCACTAGATTTTTTTTTTCCAAAGTCTTCCAGGTTAAAGTCCTCATTTTGAATTGGAGACACTTCCTACTAACATTGTTTGTCCAAGAGGGTACACGCAAAGCAGCTGGATGGTGTACAAGCCAAAGGTCACATGATCTTCTACTTAACACATCAACTCTTCATTTCTTGACACCAAGTCTGCAGGATTCTGCACTAGAATGCTCAAAAACCCCTTGCCAGAGTGGTTCAGCAGAGCAAACACGTTCATGCACACAGAAGGTTCAGCCCAGGATAGAGGCTACTTGTCTTCAATTAACAACAGGATCAGTATTACAGTATAGGAAGTTTCAGAAGTAAAGCTGGGCCAATCTGCTTATTCCTCAACAGTGCTGCCAGGGACCAGCAGCAAAACAGCCAGACTCCATCTCTGCTCTCTGAAGCGGGACACTTCAGCTTTCTCTGAAGATAAGCTGGCTTGCAAAACTTGAGTTTCAGCAGCACACAGCAGCCATAGCTGAACCCACATTCCATTTCAACACATCCTTAGAGTTTCCCTTCAACTATGTTCTGTCTCTCAAGCTCTGATGACACTTCTGTTTGCTCAGTGAGCTGCACGAACACATTTCAGCCAGAGAGGATTAACCAGGTCATGCTGAAGCTGGGTTTAGAGACATTTTAGACCAATTGAACCTAATGTCATGACTCAATCTTAATCATGTTTAGACAGTACTTAAAATAGAATTAATTGAAGTACCAGCACAGAGTATAGCCCAGTGAAGCCTCTTGTTTATGGCCATACACTCTTCAGATGTATTTATAGCATAAGCTGCTCACGTTCACAAGACCTTCACCAACAGAAAGTGTAACTGGGCACTGCTTAGCCACATTAGGTGTGATCACATGGCCTCAAAGTAAATTACCATGTAATCACTGCGTCAAAGAACACAGCTAAATCACTAACACAGGAGACTTCCAAGCCTAAGCTGTGCCAAGTGTCCCATCTGCAGACAGCAGCCTGCACACCAACAGGCTGCGTGCGGAGCTCTGCCAGCACAAAGCTTCTACTCCTTGGTTTCAGTAAATCTAGTTTAAGATAAGAGCTGCTGCAGCAGCTATTCATTGCCCAACAAATTCATAAGCAAAGTGTCAAAATGACTACTGGAATGGTATCTATGATAAATGCTAGGAAGCACTCAGAGATGCCACAAGTGACCACACAGTAACTCTGTGAAGCAATTACTCAATTGCTGTCCTTAGTGCAAATCTTTTATGAGCATTTGGTAAGCTCAGAGAGATCCAGAGAGCCCATCCAGGAGCATTCCCCAGTGTGCTGCTAAAGAAGGGCTCTTCCAGCAGCACTGCAGTGCACCCCACTTAAGAGCTTTGGAGTTTGCCTTCTAACAGCTGAAGCAGTAAGAGGTAAGCAAGGTCTTGAATAAGACTTTAAAAGTAATCAGCAGCCAACCCTGTTCTCAGTCTAGACTAAGCAGGAATAGGTTTGTCTCATCTCAAACAAATGTCTCTGAACTGTAATGCTGCTGGATCTTTCTTGACACTTCTAAGCTTAACCACGAGACTCAAATGCAAGGGGTTTTCATAGGAGAAACCTTGAAATTAGCTTAGTTAACTGTTGCAGGCATTTAGGATACACATAGTGTGAGGATTTAAGAAAGTTTAAGCCTACTATGGAAATCAAGGAAATGGAATTAAAACTTTATTTAAAGGCAACTAAAAAAGATGTTCAAAGCACCTCTTTGAAGCTGGGATGTGTAAACAGTGTCAGCTCTTGATCAGAATTTAAGAGGTTAAGAAACTTGCCTGTTGTGAATGAAACCTGAACCATAACATCACAGTATTAAAACCCCAGACCCATTGAAAAAGCAGTAACTGATATCTGTGCAGCTCCTCAGAGACTTGTCCATTGCCTGGGACAATGTCAGTGTTCTCCCAAGTTTGGAAGATCAGCTGCAAGTCTGCAAGACCAGTACAGATCCTTCCACAGGTCTGAAATATGATTCACCAGCTACCAGGGGGCACAGAAGAGCTTTAAGCAGAAACAGGAATAAATAGCACAGCATGGGTACTCTCCAGATCATCTTTTTTCATCTACTTAGACACTTGTCTCAACAGTTTAGGCTATCCCTGCTCCAGATGAATGAAATTTGAGTTAATCTAGATGTTGTGCAACTTTTATGCCCTTAAACCATCCTTACCTGAGAGTGAAAATTTGAAATTGTCGTTGTCTCAATGTCCTTCTTGCCCAAAATTTCCATTTTGACTGGAGTGTTAGGAAAGTTAAAAGCAAAGTAATCCAGAAAGTCTGGCAAATAGGCAGCTGCTCCATGTACTATAGCCAAAGCATAGTAAGCTGCATTCTTATCATTTTCACTGAACGACAGCGCAAGAAACTCCTCTGCAAACCTCTCCATCTCCACTGGAGACAAAAATGAGAGTTCATCCATGTAAGCATGAAGGACCAGAGCACCACCATTGGACTGGTGCTCCTCGTGAATGAAGTTACTAAACTTAGTGCCAGTTTTCAAGAAGCTGCTACGAACAGAATGCTCCTGGTGTGTCACAAATGGTGTTTGTACTCCCTGGGGTATTCGGTATTCCTGCATCCCCAAATTCAGTCTGCAGAGCTGCTCATCCTTCAGATACCTGAAGGATTCCTTGTTCACTTCCAAGTTATCACACTGTCCTTGAAACAGAGTCTCTTTGTCAATGCGAGTCAGGCCAGCACACACTGTCTGCACTTCTTTGTTGTACATCTTCAGCCGTTTTCCCCTCATATCTTCCCGGTGTTTCTTTTTCTTTTTTTTCTTTATCTTCTTCACAATGAGGCTGTCAGCTCGCTGGGTTTTGCCATTCTCATCTGGAGTTTCTGGCAGCAACAATAAAGAGAAGATTAGAGTTGTGCAGTTGCAGCATGTTTCCCCCAAAAGAATTAACCACCTCTCTCTTGCTGAAGCCACCCGTCTCAGGCAGACCGGCTGGCAGTAACATCTTGACTTTTGACTTGCAAGACGTAGCACACAACAACAAAAAAATGCAGTACATCTGGTTGTGATGCAAAGAAAGCCTCGACTTCAGGAAAACACCCAGAACAAGCTTAATATCCTAGAATTATTTCCATTTTAATAGTTTTATTAGAATACCTTTAAAAGGAGTCTATGCTTCAGAACATCTATAATTAAGTACATTAATAACTTCTGACATTTAAGGCAGTAGCATGCAGGGGAGAGGATAAACAAGTATGTGTAACATTTAAACACCAAGACTTTGATTGCAGAACCTCCCTGACTTTGCATACACAATACAGAAACAAAACACTTTGACTTCAGAGCTACAACCACTACTGACATGGAAAGGCAAAAATACGTGGAGCAGTCAGCTTGCTGCCTCCCCCAGAATACATCTTAGGCCACTGACCTTTTGTATTAAAGAATCAGAATCATCACAGCCACATCTTTGGCTGTTTTTTTTTTAGTCTTCCAGTCAATTATTTAGTTCATTTGAAGCTAGAAGCTGAGGTTGTGCTTTTAAAAAGGCTAAGCAAGCTGTAAAAGGCTGAAGGCTAAGAGATAAAGCATAGAGTATTTCTGTTAGGCAAATGTAATGGTTTAATTGCTCATCTTCTAGGAACAAAAAACTACTTCAAACAATATTTAGGACTTGCAGTGGAACCTTGAAATCTTGACAGCCCTGCTGTTAAAAATCTCAACTGCCAAGACTTTTGTCTGCCTAAAACAAAGAGTTACTTTGTGCCACTGAAGCACACAAACCTCCAAGACCCACACTTCCAGGACAGTGTCAGGGACCTGAAGGTAACAGCTGACTGAAAGGTGCAAGGACTCAAATTCACAGGATGTTAGGGGTTGGAAGGGACCTCCGGAGTTCAGGTCCAACTTCCCTGCCAGCGTAGGGCCATAACCTAGTGCAGGTCACACAGGAACACATCCAGACGGGTCTTGAAGTCTCCAGAGAAGGAGACTTCCTCAGAGAAGGAGTTCTTCAGTTTCCTGCAGCACAGGGCTATCTGCTATCAGCATTTCCTTTCTTTCCCTGCACACCTCTCATGCTCGTAGTCCCTCTTGCAGTACGTGAAAGTGAATGAAAGCACATTGCACTGATCTGTGAGAAAGGTGTAATGATACATACATGCAGCTTCAAGTTAGGCCAACCCCAGTACTTAACCATATCATTACTAGTTTGGTCTCCAGATTGCTGACCTTCATTAACAGCCTGGTGTTACAACAAGAATTACTCACGAAGCAAAGAAAGAGTCAATTGCTTAATACTAACTTCACACGATTGTCTTAGGACCTGAAATACAAGTTTCCACAGTGTTGCTGCTTGCCTCTACAAACAGCAAATGCCCTTGTTTCCATCTCACAGCCAGGGAAACCAGGAAAAGAAAGGCAGGATCGCTTGTTCTGGGAAGTCAACTGAAACAGTGCTTTGAATAAGCTTTCCTGGAAGCCTCAGAAGTTAGGCGTGCGTGAGCTTACTCAGTCACTAAGCACTCAAGTGCAGATATTGCTTTACTAACTGCAGCGAACATACTAATCACACAGGAGATCTTTGTTCTGGTGGGACTTAAGATTCCAGGCTGAAACTAAACAAGAATTCCATGCTGCCACCGAGCTGTTGGGAACGCTTCCCTGTAGATGCTTCCAAGTTCATTTTTGGTTGTTCAAGGCAACCTTATTTTAAAGATTTCTAATTTTAGATCTAGTTTTAGAACCTCAGACATGCACTGGGTTTAATTTTGAGTATCTTTCTGTTTGAAGATCTCCCCAACAGCAGACATGCACCTAGAAACTTGGAAGTTTGGAACTTCCAGTAAGCATTGGTCTATTTTCAGGACAAAACCTGTTGCATCCACCAAACGCAGCAGTGCTGTGGGATTCTCTACTAGAGAGAGTAGCCTCTTTGTTAAGCAAAGCTAGAGAGGGACATCATGGTAATGCCATACCATTTCTTGAAGGAAATAATAGTTTTAATTAGCCCTCTCAATAAATGGAAAGCCTCCAGTACCTCTGACAAAGAAAGCTATATCCAGGTCATCAAGCTACAGGCTCCCACAGTGGGGTAAGCCAACAGCAGGGCCAGTAACACCAGTAGTCTAAAACTGCTAGCCAACACATAACCACACTATTATTACTGTGCAACAAAACCAGGAGATGTTCCTTGTCACCTGTGGCCAAAGAAAGCAGTAGTACAGTCGGAGAAACTGGCAGATACATAGAGTAAAAGCTGATAGGGAATGATAGGAAAGGAAATCCAACCCCATTCCGAACCCAGTACATACAGGGGTCTAGGACAAGCAGGTTCCCTGTCAGCAAACCCTTCCTTTGCAAACGTGGAATTCAGAGAATGGTAACAGTGTTTAGAAGTGCACTAAAAGGAGATCTGGTCGCCTTAACTGGGTTAGAACTGACCCAGTCACACTGCCGGGCCGAGAGGATACACTATTGCTGTAGCTTTAGCAACATTTATTAAGCTACAGCTTGGTATCTACTATCCAGCAGCTTTGATTGCCATTATTCAGACACAGTGGTTTGCAAGTATTAAGAAGTCTCCTCTTACAACAGCCTTGCCCCTTCTAATCTAGTTTACCCTACTAGACCCAACTTGTGCAAGCACTGCCTCCCCGGTGCCTTTGGCACAGAACTTCCACATACACCCTCAAAGCATAATTCACAGCATCTTTATGACAGCAGCTTTCACAGTTGTTTTGCATTTGTCCTGCTCTCACCAGCACGCTTTTTACTATCACAAACCCGTGAATGGAAACAAAACATTCTGTGCCGTCTGAAAGCAAGGCACACGCCCCCAGTTTCAGATGCGCTTTGGCCTCCTGATTTGAGAGAGCTGGGGATATTTCTTTATAAAAAGATAAAGCCCAAAGGCAAGCAGCAGCTCCTCGGCGCTAGCACACTGCTAACGCAGGCAGAGTAGGATCCAGCTTTACTATCACCGCGCCTGTGCTCTGGACCTGTGACAGGGCAGCTCCGAGCAGCAGCATCACAGCTCCCGCTCCCCGCGGACCGGCTCCCTCCGCCACGCACCCGAGCTCCGCGCTCAGTCCCAAGAGGCAGCAGCGTAGTGAGCCGTTAACGGCGACAAGGAGCGAGCCCGGCTCTGCCCGCGCTCCCCCGCACACCCGAGTGCACGCAGACGGGCTCGGGGCTCCCAGAGCTGCGTTTCGCTCCGCTCCCGCCTTCGCCCGGACGACAGAGGCCGAGCCCGAGCAAGCGGGTCCGCCAAGCCCGCCCGCCCGACTACCCGAGGCAGGCGCCAGCCCGGGTGCACGGGCTGCAACCGGCCAGCCCCGCTGCATCCCCCGCTCCTCACCTCGCTTGCTGGGCCGCCCGGCTGCCCCGTCCGCGGGGCTGCTCCGCCTCGCCTTCTGCGGCTGCCCGGCGGCCAGGCGGCCCGGCTCGGGGCCGGCTGCGGGGCGATGCCGGTGGTGGTGGTGGCGGCGCTCCTCGAGCGCGGCGGGTGGCGGCAGACTGAGCGGGGAGAAGGTGAAGAGCCCGGCGGCAGCGGGCAGGCCGGGCAGGGCGGCCGGGGGCAGCGGCTCCGCCGGGCCGGGCCCCGCCAACAGCTGCGGCTGGCTCAGCCGGGCCCGCTTGCCGCCGCTCGCCGCCTCGCCGGGGGTGCTCCGCCGCCGGCGCCCGCCGCCACGGGGCCGGCCGGGCCGGTCCCCGGAGGGGAGCGGGGGTGGCTCCTCCGGGGCCCGGGACACTGCGCGCACCGCAGCGACCTGCGCGGCCATTTCAGGGGCTCCCTCACACACATTTAAATGGCCCGAGCGCCAGCACGCGCGGCGCACGCGCGGGGCACAGCCCCCTGGGGGCCGTAGTTCGCTGCGGCGCGCGACGGGAGGTGTAGTCCGCGCGCGGGCGCACGCGCGAGCGGCGGTGCCGGGGGGGGGGGGGGGAGGGGGGGCGGTCACGTGAGCAGGCGGCGCGCGCGGGGCCCGGGCGCGGGAAATCCCCGTCCAGCTCGTGCCGGCGGCTGCGTCACCACTGGGCCTGCCGAGCCCCGCCCCCTGCCATGATGAGCGCCCCCTGCCGTGCGGGATTGGCGCTGCAGCCCGCAGCGCAGCAGGGACGGGCGAGCCGCTGGAGCGGGACAAGAGCGGGAGGAGGCTGGGACCCTCTGCTGGGAGGACAGGTTGGGAGAGTTGGAGTTTTTCATCATGGAGAACTAAAGGCTCCGGGGAGACCTTCTGGTGACCTTTCAGTTCTTAAAGAGGGCGATCAGAAAGATGAGGACACTTTTGAGCGGGGTCTGTGGTGACAGGACAAGCAGTGATGGTTTGAAACTGGAAGAGGGAGAATCAGATTGGAGGGAAGGGAGAAGTGTTTGACACTGAGGGTGGTGAGACCCTGGCTCAGGTTGGTCAGAGAGGTGGTAGATGCTGCATCCCTGTAACCATTCCAGGTCAGGTTGTTTGGGGCTCTGAGCAGCCTGCTCTGCTTGCTGACTGCAGGGGAGTTGCATTAGGTGACCTTCAAAGGTCCCTTCCCACCCAGACCAGCCTGCAGTCCCATGGCTCTGTTCTATGACCCATCAGTATGACCATGCAGGCTGATCAATAAACTTTATTTTGACAGCATTGCTCACGTCATAAAGCATTTAATGAGTTAAAATCACGATGACTTCCCAAGCTACAGCATTGGAACACCCAAAGCCAACTCTAGGTTCTGGCATCACAGTGGAGACTGAGGCATCACGACACAGCAGCCACCAGCCTGGCATATGGGGATGGGCTGAGCCTGTGCCCAGCTTCGCTGCGCGAAGTCGCCATGGTGCTGCTCCCCCAGCCTCAGGCCAGCAGACATCCACACCACTTCCCTGGCTGCTGCTGGTGGGTTTGGTACAACAGGGAAATATTTGCCACAGGAGTATAAATTAGGTAAAGTCTACTGTTGGCTCCTCCTGCTGAGGAAACAGGTACCCAGTGAAAAACAAGGCAGGCAACTTCCAGGCTGTGTTAGCCCAGGAACACGTAAGGAGATCTTGGATTCCAGTAGATCTGCAAATGCAGGTGCAAGTTCCAGAGGCTGTCTGCACAGTCCAGAGCTGTGCTGCTTTGGTCTGTTCTGTTTGCCTCCATTCAATCATCTTCACTGGATCCCATCTCCAGTTTATGCTGCTTTGTTTCAGAAAGCTCAAATCCATCCTTCTGAAGTGAATACACTCCAAAATAAAACACAAATGTATCCCTCCTTAGGATAAAACATCTATTCCCAGTTTTAGCTGCCATCCTGGAAGTGTCCAGCTGCTGGTACTGCTATATCCTTCACTTTCAAAGTCCACTTGATGAAGAATGTACAAACAATGCCTGAGCTGCAAGTATCATGCAGCAGCTCTTGATGTACTGTGAGGGAAACCTTCCTGGGATGAGCACTTGTGGCATCCAGAAGGACTTCACAACTCCATAGCACCAAGTCTATAGAACACATCTAAATGTCCCATGCTGGTGGTGGGCTTCTTGGTCCTTTAGGTTTTAAAAATCGATTTGCAAAGGCTAGAAATAAATATATATATATTAATGCAACAGGTTCTGTATGTGGTAGATGTTGGTTGTATGATTCCTGAATCTGGCATTTGAAAAGGTTTGTCATTTCAGCTCTTTCCCAGACTTGGAGGTAGGCTTAAAGCAACATCCTGTAGGTGTAAGTCAATTGGTGCAAAACCAGGCTATGAGCTCTTCAGTCTGGAGAGGAGAAGGCTCTGAGGAGACCTTATTGTGTCCTTCCACTATCTGAATTGGCTATAAGAAAGCTGGGGATGGACTGTTTAGGATGTTGGGTAAGGATAGGACTGGGGGGATCAGAGCAAAACTATAAGTGAGTAGATTCAGATTGGATGTTAGTAAGAAGCTCTTCACCATGAGGGTGGTGAGAGCCTGGCGTGGGTTGCCCAGGGAGGTGGAGGAAGCCTCATCTCCAGAGGTGTTTAAGGCCAGGCTGGATGAGATTGTGGCCAACCCAATCTAGTGTGAAGTGTCCCTGCCCATGGCAGGGTGGTTGGAACTGGACGATCCTTGTGGTCCTTTCCAACCCTGACTGATGGTTCTGTGATCTCTCAGACCAACACTGCCATTGCACTGCATATCAAGATAACTGGATGCTAACAAATGGCTCTGGCAAGGCATTTCCAGTGGGAAGCTCAGTGTTTCTCCTCTGCTGTACGGCACCAGAGGAGCGGCAGCACCGCGGCGATGCTACAGCTCCGTCTTGTCGCTGTCTGTGTTGCCACATGAAGGCTTTAGCCACAGGGAAGCCAAGCACATCCTTCTGACCCCTCACACACTGAGAAACGTCACGACAGGTTTCCGTTGGTGCTTTCCATCCTTGCTTGTGTTTTAGGTGTTGGTAAATAAAGTTGTGAATATGTGAAAACTGAGAAGTGTTATGGGCAAGGTTTGTGCTTCGTTCAGCCCGGGACCCGCGTTTAAACTCGTGGAAAACACCTACTGCCTACCCCAAAACTCAGAGGGAGGAACATACCGAAGTTGAGGAGAGATCTCGACTGGTGTGTCAGGGCAGGTTCCGATGCTTTTGTCAGCGAGGGTGGGCCACAGATGCCTGGAAACAACGAATGTAAAGAATTTAAATGCCGGAGCAGCTTCTCGCTGCGGTGCCTCCGTGGCGAGCGGCACAGGAGAGCGCTTGGTGCCCCCTGCACGGCGTCGGTGGGCACCAGCGCTGCTCCAGCAGCAGGTTGTGAGGGCTCTCCAGCAAGCACAGCCTGGGTGCCACCAGCTTTGATGTCACTTGGTCGTAGCGAGGAGCGAGGCTGCCGCTGCAGCACAACCTGCAGAGGTGTTTGCTCAGGAGTGTTTTGAAGTGAGTTTAGCAGCGCTGCTTTCAAGATAAGCGCTGTAATTGTTAGATCAAAGGGAGCTTAGGAACTTCTTATTTATGCTCCAAATAGACTGGGCAGAACCCAGAATGAGGCTCACATCCCCCCTCCCCCGACCCCTGTCCCCAAATTTTTGCATGTTTGTCCCACAACAATGGCTTGAATAACCTGAAGAAATTGGATGTGGGTGTCCTGGTAGGGCATAAATCCTGCCAGGCAGGTTTAACCCTTGCTCTCCTCCTCCTGTTGCAGGACTGGGAGTGGACATAGATGAGTAAACAATAAGGGATTGCTCCCAGCAAAGCCTTGAGAGTTAGGGGCTCAGCACCATCTGTCTTGTGTCTTGTGCTGCCCCTCCACCTGCCTGCATGGTCATGCCAGGCACAAAGCTTTGATTTCCTCGGCCAGAACAATGCTGCCAGTGCCTATTGGCCAGTTTCATTTTCAAACTGATGTATTTAATGGAGGATGATTTGGAAACTGCCTTTCTGCTCTGAGCCTTTCTGCACTGACCCTCTACTGGGAGCAGCACCCCAGCCATGGCTCATCAGCTGGGAATCCCTACAGCCTCCTGTTTGCAGCTCAGCAGCAGCAGCTCAGCTCTTCTCTCCTTCCTTCTACCTGGAATACTTTGTATTTCACCCCAGGATCATTATCATGAGTTTTGGAAGCCTCTTTGCACAGGGGACTTCCTCAGGGAGCAAAGCATGATGAGTACATCTGCTGGAGTTAATGCTAAGGCTCCATAAGCATAGTTAGAATGTTTCCTGGGTTTGCATTCTTGTTTTCCAAGTTCTGATTGTTTAAACTGTTTAATTCTGTGTTTATAACTACCCTCTGTGCAACTACTTCCTGTCGACCAAAACTCCAAAGAATCTCAGGGAATTATCCCTTTTTAAAAATTATTCATAATAAAAATTAATATTCGTACAAAAATTAATATTCATAACTCATGACCAGTTATTCATTTCCACAACGGTGGGCACACTGGATGGGGGCACACTGTGCCCCCAAGGCACCAAAGGACATTACAGGAGCACCACATCATCCTTAGGATGCTCCTCAGGATCTACTGCTGTACAGATGTGGTGGTGCTCTGCCAGCACAGCACAGCACAGCACAGCACAACACTCTGTGGCCTGCCCTGAGCCTGGCAGAGCTGCCAGGTATTGCCATCGGACAGGGAAAGTTCAGTGCTACATATTTCTGTATATACTTGCTTAAAGCCATCAGGGAGAGCACAGCAGCCTGCCAGACTTACTCTTTCTCACATTTTTCAGTATTTTCAAGCTCTGTAGAGGAAAAAAAACAACAAATCATAATTAAAAAAATAACATTTAAATAATTTACTAAGAAGGGTGCAGCAGGCAGCAGATCAGCTGCTGCAATGAAGGGAACTCACTAATACACAGACACAGTGAGGAGCATCCTGCCCAGCAGCTGAGACCGAAATGCAAACTTCACCATTCACTTTGTGCCTTCCCTCCACCCAGCCCCGGTGCCTCCAGTTTGCCTTATTCCTGCTGTTCTCCTCAAATGCTTTTCTGCTCAGCCCTAATGTTCTGAAGTATGGTTGCTCGTTAGGATAATTAACTAAGGCCACAACAAAAGCAGGCTGGTGATGAGCAGAGTCTGTCCTACACCAGAATTCAGCCTCCACTCGAGTCACTTTTTGCCAGAGCAGCTGGCACTCCGGGTGGATGAAGTGCCAAGGCATGGCCCCTCAGAGGGGTATGGCTCCTGCTGCAGCTGTTCCTTTGTGTGCACTTCTGCTGAGTATTTCTATCAGCCTTGTTTCCATGCCCTAAACACAAATGGTCTCAAAGCAGGCAATTTTCACAAGGGGAGCAGGGAAAAGGCAAGAATGGGATCATAGAAGCGTTAAATCATGGAATCATGGAATCAATGAATCATGAGATCATCGAATCATAGGATCATGGAATCAGAGAATCATTACATCATGGAATCATAGACCCAAGGAATGTCAGAATCATAGAATCATAGAATGTCAGGGGCTGGAAGGGGCCTGGAAAGCTCATCTGGTCCAACCCCCATGCCAGAGCAGGATCACCCAGAGCAGATCACACAGCAGTGCATCCAGACAGTTCTTGAATCTCTTCAGAGAGGGAGACTCCACAACCCCCCTGGGCAGCCTGTCCCAGTGTTCTGTCACCCTCACTGTGAAAAGATTCTTCCTCAGGTTCACATGGAACCTCCTAAGCCTCAACTTCCACCCCTTGCCCCTTGTCCTGTCACTGGGCATTACTGAGAAGAGGCTGGCTCCAGCCTCCTGGCACTCAGCCCTCACATATTTATAAACATCAATGGGAGGTAATGAATAGCTGTGCCTGGAACAATCTCTTCTCCTCACCCTTCCTTTTTCAATAGCTTTGGACTTGTTTCTTTTACCTTGCTCCTCCTGAAGCATTTTGCAGGCTCTTTGGACGACGTTTCTGAAGTGTTGCTCTCCAGCCCTGCAGGACTCCTGGTAGGGTTTCTTGCAGCAGGCTGCAGACCTGGGGAGATACATCAGAACACTTTCAGTAGTCATTCAGGAGTCCTCCTGCCTTTTTTTTTTTTTTTCCTAAGCACTTTGATGTTGCTTTTCATTCCCTCTAATGCAGCACTTCTAGAAATCTCCAGCAGGTCCCTCTAGTTGTGTTTACTTTCTTTACATCTGCTGAGCCTCCCCCTGCAGTTAAGTCCTGAGGCACCACTGCTGATAATGCTTGGAACGAGTGGGCCACGATCTCCTCAGCTCTCTGCTGCTTTAGGTGTAAGCACAAAATCTCAGTGACATGCTGAGAAAAGTAACTCATCACTTACTTGCTGCATCAGCAAGAACAAATGACTCCGGGGTTCTTGCAGGAAGCGGGGGAGGAGAGTTAGAGTGATCCTGAGCTGTCTCTGAGAAAACAAAGATAAAGGAGTTGACTACCTAGTTTCAGAGAAGTAAATCAATATATAGCCCAGCTCTCTAAGCAGCACTTGTCAATGGTCTCAAAGGACACACAGAGAACACTGCAGCACAAGACGTGACAGTCCTCGACCTGACAAGGCTGTGAGGAGCTCCGTCACAGGCAAGGGTGAGGCAAGAGCTGATTAGGAAACATCAAGCAGCCAGTTCGTTGCTTACAGAGCTCTCTGCTTCTGCTCAGAGCTGTTTAGCAGCAGAACACTTCCACTGGGCTGAGCACAGACCTTTCCTAACTATGGTAAAGCAGCCTCAGTTAAAAGCAGACTCATTTCCAAAGATAGCTCATCCCAGCAGCAAACTTCTACCTGTCTGTGGGCTCCACAGCTTCACACTCTGGAAAGAGAAACACAAGGAAGGTATTTGAAACTCCTCCAACCAAATGGCCTTCTCTTGCACACAGATGAGGAAATGATGCTCAGTGCAAGCCCCCCCCCCCCCCCAGCTCCATGCTTGGGTAGAGGTTACACCTGGTCGTTGGACTTTACAAAGCTATGATTCAACTAGGAGGTGATTGAGAGATGCTGAACAGTTTGCTCAGCTCCTGTCTGCTCCCCAGGGCGGTGAGAACCTCAGCTGCCACTAACTTCCTCTCACTGCCTAAATAGGAACAATATTTTTACTGCCTTGTGTTGGATTCAGAACCCAAAAAAATAACATTTGGAGTAAAGTAGCTGCTGAGTAGGAGGAGCTTGACTGAGACCACATTTTCCTCCCAGTCCTGATCCCTGAAATAGTTTGTGGAAAGTAGACAGTGCTGAAATCATAGACTCATAGAATGGCTTAGGTTGGAAGGGACCTCAGAGGTCATCTATTCCAACGTCCCCATCATGGGCAGGGACAACTCTCAGCTAGACTCAGCTGCTCAAGGGCTCATCCACCTGGCCTTGAACACCCCTAGGGAGCAGGCATCCACAGCCTCCCCAGGCAGCCTATTCTCACCCTCGTGGTGAGACTCTTCCTCAGATCCAGTCTCAACCTTCTCTCCCTCAGCTTCAAACCATCCTCCCTTGTCCTGTTGCTAGACACCCTTAGGAAAAGTCCCTCAAAGAGCCCTTCTCACAGAAGGAAGCACTGTGAGGAAAGTGGCACAGGGACAGTGCTGGAGAAGAGACAAAAAGCCACATATGTACCTGGCATGGTCTCAGTCTCACTGAGTCAGCAGACACCTCCGAGTGAGAGTCACCACTCTGCTCCAGAGAGGCTCTGATGTTTGTACTGCTGCCTGGAAGCTGAAAGTCAGAAGCAGCCAGAGGGAGTTGTCCTAAAACCAATGAAGACAAGCGAGGTCATTTCTCATCCCAGGCAGCCAGAGCAGAGGCACAGCCAGGTGCTTTGACATCACAGACATGACAGGAGCCCTCAGAGCACTTCTCAGCCCCTGCTCTGGGAGAGGCACCTACCAGAGCCACTGTCCACAATGAAGGACTCGGGGGTTCGCTCAGGCAGGGGCGGAGGATCCTCATCATCTGGCTGTGGCAGGGTGGCTGATGGAGACAGGGACAAATTAGCCACGAGTCAGAGCCCAGCAGGGCTGCAGACCTCTGTGGGCACTCAGAGCAGACTGCTCTTGCCTGGCTGCACACCGGAGATGTTGGTTAAACTCCTCTAAACCAGTTAAAACCCAAACGGTCCTCAGCACCAGTTCACCTGGCCACATGGCCCTGAGGGCAGACTTCCAGCAGCAGCAGAACTCCCACTGCAGAAAGGCAGTGAGGAGCAGACCCCCAGCCCTCAGCCAAGCACTGCCATCGCTGCATGGCTCCTGCTGCAACTCCTGCAGCTTCCAAGAGCCTCCAGCATCCTTCTGTGGCACTGAACCCTGAGGGGCATGAGCGGGACAAAGCTGATCAAATGGCAAAGCTGCAGACAGTGGGAAATACCTGACTGGACAGGGACTGCCCACAGCAAGGAGTAATTCTGCCTTCTCCACGTGGCAGATGGTGGCTTTAAGGCTACAGATCTGGGCAAAACAATAGCGCTGAAGACCTGATTCTCCCAGTCCCAGTGGGATATCTGCACTCCCCTGCACCACACTCTGCAGAAAGAACCTGGGGACTGGATCCTTAGAGAAAACCATTTCTGGGAGCTTTCTGAGTGCTTCTTGGAGCAGCCTGTGACAGCACCAGCCCCTGCCTTCCTGCGAGCACCCTGCCAGGTGACTCAGAGCCAAGCCCAACACGGGGCTGTGCTGAAAATGTTGCTAATTTTCCTGGGGAAAATTTAAGGCAGGATGGAACAAGCTTGAGGATGAAAGCAGCTGTTCCTTCAGCTCCCATGGGAGCACAAGTCCTGAGGAGCAGCTACAGCCCTGCCTGGACACTAAAAGACAACACTCATCAATGCCTCCAGCATGCCACAATCACAAGCTCAGCTTGACCCCTTGCAGCACCACTTACTCAGGGGGGATGTCCTCTCCTCCTTCAGCAGGGCAGCCTGGTGGGACACGGGTCTGGGTGGCGGGGAGCTGGCCATGGCAGGCTGCAGAGGGGCATGGATGGCACGGGAAGCAGGAAGAGCCTCCTGCCCTTCCACAAAGCACTCAGCAAACACCAGAGCCTCAGAGTCATCTGGAGAGAGGGCAGAGAAGTAGGGGTCCTCTGCTGACCAGCAGTGATGGTGAGGACATTGCCCATGGTTCCTGCGGCTCGGGGGGGCATTCTCTTCTGGGCTTGGGCAGTGCAGCTCGAGAGGGGAAAATCCATCCTCCCCCTCCATCTGAAAGCTCGAGTGACAGCTGTTTGGCAGCTGTGAGCTCCAAGCAGGCTTCACATCCCTTCCATCCCACTCCTGGCCTTCTCCCCACTGCGCCAGCACAAAGGGCGTCGATGCAGTCCGTGTCAGGGGCACTCTGCCACCAGGCTTTCTTCTGCCTGCTCCCTTCGGCCGCGGGCTCAGGAGCTCGGGAGAGATGCTGCTGAACTCCAGGCTGTGGTGTTTCTGGAGAGCACTGCCAGCATCCCACTCCTCGGCAGCAGCTGCCCTCCTGTAGCTGCTGAAGTTCAGAGCGCCGAAGGACATGGCCTGTCTGATGGCAGGGGCACCACGGCTGGAGCTGTGGTGCATGCCCAGGGCAGACGGCGATGGCAGGGATGCTTTGCTGTGGGGCACATCCTGTCCCTCCTGCTCTGAGCTGCAATAAAGCACCAGGAGGTGAAGTCAAAGCTGTCCAGTACTCAGGAATTGCTGTTAGCTGCTAAAGAGCCCCCACAGCGCTGCTCCCAAGAGCAGGACCAGGAGCACAGAGCCCAGTTCAGCCTTAGGCAGGGAGCACAGGGAAGGACTGAGCACCCTGGTGCCCAATTTGAACACTGTTAGACAGTGGGCAAAGGAGGCCTCTTCATACAGGCAAACTGCACCCTCAGTGCAGATGATGTGTGATGCCTTTCTCCCCCCCCAAAGAAATCACCCAGACTAGACTCAGCTGGCTGGAAGCTAAGGATTGAAGCTTTCTATTCACAGCTTAACACAATATACAAGCAGGTATCTACAATCTTTACAGCTACAAACAGTAGCTGTAAAAGTAATGCAGAAACACAATCAGAAATCAGAGTCCCCAGGAGGGGCTCCCAGCCACCCTTCCACCTCCTTCCCACCTCTCTACCTTATCCCAGAGTCTGCCTTACAGGCAAGGTGAGCTTGGAGGATTGGCAAGGGGGGTTAGAAAGCAGAAGGATTAGTTACACAGAAGCAGCCCAGGGAGAACAGCACAGCTGCTAGACACACACACACACACACACTCTCTCTCTCTCTCACTCTGTCTTATCTGTGTTTTGTGTTCTTCTTTTCACAGATCTCAAGAAAAGCCTGGATGAGGCACTTAGTGCCATGGTCTAGTTGACTGGATAGGGCTGGGGGATAGGTTGGGCTGGATGATCTTCGAGGTCTCTTCCAACCTGCTTGATTCTATGATTCTCTATGAGTGAAGCAGACATCCCCATTGTTTCCTTTTCACAGCCTATCATCTAATTTTTCTCATTAAAATATCCCAGTTAGCCTCAAACCAGCACACTATGCCACAAAGGAAAAGAGGGAATTCTGTATGGAAAGCTACACTGGAACCAAAAGATGCCCACAGAGAGATCCCCCCAGCCTCTGACTCTGCCTGTACTGGGAAGTCGGAGTCCTACAGCAAGAGGTCCTGGAGTGACACATGCAGGTGACAGATGGCACCAGTCTGGGGACACCCTGCGAGGAGCACAGCTCCAGGGAGAGGGCTGAGATTATCTCCACACGTGCAAACCTTTTCCTATGCTCCCAGTTCTCAGCTCTGTGGAAGCACAGCAGAAAACAGACCCAAGGGACAGATAATGGCAGGCAGGGAGGAGGCTGAGACTCAATCTCAGAGGCACAGCAATGAGAAGGGCAAGAATTGTGTCAGGGAAAAACTGTGAGAGGAAAGTAGGGCTCTAGAGAGGCTGCACATCCTGCTGCTAACTGACATGCATGATTCAAGCAGAACTGTGTCACAAAGCACACACTAAAAAGTGCATCTTCTGGAGCTCATGTGGGCAACTGAGAATGCTGAGCCAGGGGGGACCTGTGCTAAGGCCTCACCAGCTCAGTAGCTGCAGAGCATAAATGTCTTCCACGGGGGTCAGAAGGGGCTTGGCTCCAGGGTGCATCGCCTGTACCATGAGAAGGAGAAGGTTAGAAAACAGGAGCAAGAATGCAAAGAACATAAACATCCTACTTCAGGAGCTGGAGTTTGTGCCAAGCCCTTTGAATTACTGATGCAGTTTGGAAATGACAAACACCAACTTGACGACACCAAGTCAGAGCTGAGAGCTGAGGACAGAACCTCCCGAACAGCAATTCCTGTTGGCAGGTCTTTGACATGAGAGCAGGGTGAGCTGTGTGGCCAGACAGCTATCCAGTGCCTGCGAGACCTGCCCAGGCAGCTCTGCTTCGGCAGCTGCCCAGCCGCTGGGGTCAGGTGTGCCAAGTGCTGGTGCTGCACTTTGGCCACAACAACCCCATGCAGAGATACAGGCTGGGGTGGGAGTGGCTGAGAGCAGCCAGACAGAGAGGGATCTGGGGGTGCTGATTGATACTTGCCTGAACATGAGCCAGCAGTGTGCCCAGGTGGCCAAGAGAGCCAGTGGCATCCTGGCCTGCATCAGGAATGGTGTGGCCAGCAGGAGCAGGGAGGTCATTCTGCCCCTGTACTCTGCACTGGTTAGACCACACCTTGAGTGCTGTGTTCAGTTCTGGGCCCCCCAGTTTAGGAGGGACATTGAGATGCTTGAGCGTGTCCAGAGAAGGGCAACGAGGCTGGGGAGAGGCCTTGAGCACAGCCCTACGAGGAGAGGCTGAGGGAGCTGGGATTGGTTAGCCTGGAGAAGAGGAGGCTCAGGGCAGACCTTATTGCTGTCTGCAACTACCTGAGGGGTGGTTGTGCCCAGGAGGAGGTTGCTCTCTTCTCTCAGGTGGCCAGCACCAGAACGAGAGGACACAGCCTCAGGCTGTGCCAGGGGAGATTTAGGCTGGAGGTGAGGAGAAAGTTCTTCCCTGAGAGAGTCATTGGGCACTGGAATGGGCTGCCCGGGGAGGTGGTGGAGTCGCCGTCCCTGGAGCTGTTCAAGGCAGGACTGGACGTGGCACTTGGTGCCATGGTCTGGCCTTGAGCTCTGTGGTAAAGGGTTGGACTTGATGATCTGTGAGGTCTCTTCCAACCTTGTTGATACTGTGAGACTGTGATACTTGAGCACAGACCATCCCCCATGCCAGAGGGCAGCAAGGTTTAGGTGGGCGAGAGGTTTGGGCAGGAGCTACAAAACCACATCCGGATTTGAACGGTTTCCTGCCCTGCCTGTCACCTGCTCTTGCATCTCCTTTGCTCACAAACTGCCCACCACATGCAGAGAGGCTCTTTCCAGCTCTCTTCCTACCCAGCTCTGGCTCAGAACACCTTGTAAATCCTGTGGCAAAACTCAGGCACAAATCCCTTTCCTCAGTTCTTTAGACAAAAGCTTCTGGCACGATAAGCTCACTGCCACCTCCCAGCCTTTGCCTGAGAAGGGCAGAGCATTTACCTCAGCCAGATGGCAAACAGCTGCCCAGCACAGGTAAGGTTCATGCCAGCACCCAGGGGAGAGCAGCGAGAGAAAACAAAAGCATAGCCTTAGATTGTTTTGTTCTTTGTGGAGGTTCCTGTTTACACACAACTTCCTATCCAGGCCACATTGCATTTCCTCAGAGGTGCATCAGAGCTGAAAGGCTTTGACATGTTTTTCACAAGCTATTTCGGGCTGCTCTCTCCCACAGCCAGGCTGTGATCTTCATTTCCTGGCTGGAATACCACCAGGTTGCAGACTGATGCTTCTGCCCTTACCACCTTGTGCACTTAGGCTTCCCAGCTCACACCAAGAGTCCCTGTTGCTCACAAGCACTGCACAGTGACAGGCATCCACCTGGGAACAGCCACTGCTGTGAGACATAAACCGTTCCAGAAGTGCACAGAAAATGGTGTGGAGACCCAAGGAAGCTTAGTTCTCACTTGAGGCCAACTTCATGGAGCCAAACTCAAGGGAGCAGCTGGATTCTCATGGGATAACTTGAAAAGAGGCTCAGTTTGGGCATCGAGGGCAGCAGAACACACAGAGATTCATTCCAGGTCTGCAACAGGACTCTAAGATGCAGCTGGCATGCCCAAGGCTGCAAGAGGTAGTGCGTTTACCCCGGGGGCTTTTACCTGTGAAGCAGCAGAGTCTGCCTGGGCATCGAGAGCTTTAATCTGCCTTTTGAAGAGCTCAATCACTGCATCGTACACCAGCTCGTACTGCTCCTGCATTCCAGACAACAGAGAGTAAGAGCCAGCATCTGCAGACCTATGTGTTACTGGAATCCAGACCCCCTGGCAGAAGCTGACACTTCTGGTCCACTGGCAGGGTGAATTCTCAGAAGAAGTAGAAGCCACAGCTTGCAGAGGGCTTAGAGTGAAGTGTCTGAGGGGGTTTGGGTGCACAAATGCTGTTCTGCATTGAGCTTCCTCTTCAGCCTATCCTGGCTGAGAGGAGTTCCCCGTTTATTTGCTGGGCAGAGCCCTGTTTGGCAGAGCAGGCACCTGACGAGTGAGGCTGCAAGCACTGCGCTGTCCCAGCTGCCTGCAGGTCAGCTGCCAAAGTCCTTTCTGCAAAGTCACTCTTCCGTTCAGAAGAGACACCTCACAGGAGATCTACATGCCCCAGATCCCTGCAGCACAGCTGCTCTGTGTTCCTTCACTGCAAACCCTCCTGGGGAAAGCTGCAGTCCCACCTGGAGGCTCTTCCAGGGACCTTGCCCCAGCGTACCTTGGTCTGCACTATGCAAGGTCTCTGCGTGCGCATCTCCTGGATCA
This sequence comes from Pogoniulus pusillus, assembly GCF_015220805.1. Lineage (NCBI taxonomy): Eukaryota > Metazoa > Chordata > Aves > Piciformes > Lybiidae > Pogoniulus > Pogoniulus pusillus. The sequence continues at coordinate 6,947,503 of NC_087302.1, forward strand.
GGCTGAAGAGACTGAAGTTCACTGGAACGATCTTGCAAGAAAGAGAATATTCATTCATTCTCTCATTCATTCAGGTTGAATCCCAAGCAGCTTCCAAGCTGTGATGTGGTTTAGAGCAGCGTTGGGAGTTCAGGTCTGCTATGGCAAGAACTTTTAAGGAAGGACCTGCTGGAAGTGCTGGGTTTTGCTAGGATCCAGGTTGCCTCCTCCCCCGTCTGGCACTCCGCAGAAAATGCCCTTGTGAGAGCAGCTCTGGTAGCAGCTGTGAGCAGCACAAAGGACAAATCCCTGATCCCCAGAACCGTGGGTTCAGAGAGGCTGCTCTACAGAAAGCAGCTTCTGCTTCGAGTCTCAAGGTCAGGGATGGCTTCACCTGCATCTTTACAGGAGAGCCAAAGCAGAGCAAGGTGTTGGTTTGGACACACTACATTGCTGATGTTTAAGTGCAAAGAGACAGGTAGAGATACATTTCTGTTGAAGGCTGAAGGCCAGCATAGAGCCATGCTTCCTGATGGGAAGGTCCTGCCAGGGGTAGGATTCAGCCTTGTTGCTACAGGCATCAGGAGCTCTTCACACTAAGTTGGGGAGGGAGCAATAGCAATGGCAAGCACATGGATGGTGCAGAGCTTAAAGAGAGAGAAGCAGCACAAACTGGCAGTAGGGCATCAGTGGTTCAGCCACTGCCGTTCTCCAGTCAGGCTGTGGGGAGATCCCATTCACGACTGCCATCTGAAATAATCTGCATGCAGACAAAGAGGGGCGGAAGGGAGAGCAAGGGGTCAGAGAAGACAAGGGAGAACGAGAGAGCATGCAGGCAGCCTCAGTGACTGAGCTGACACTCACTCCATCCCTCAGCAGCTTCTGAGTGTAGTCGATGGCACAGATGACTCCTGTTCTCCCACAGCCAGCACTGCAGAGACAGTCACAGCAGGTTGCCATCAGAGGCCAGGGCCTGGGCACTCTGTATTTTCTGGCAAGGCTACCTGAGAAAGGTCCTCAACCACCTCTGACCCTCCTATCCCGCACCTCAGAGGCACACAATGGTCCTCCTGCTCCTGCTGCATCTTCACCCAAACCTCCAAAGGTTCTGCCTGCCCACAGCTCTGCTGCAGGCTGGAGGACACATCTGCTGCTGCTGCCCACAGACCTCTGGTGGTGGCCAGCCCATGTGTGGTCTTTGCCCAGTGTTGGTGGTCCCTGAACTACATGTGCCATTTCTGCCATGCTGCTACCCATCTTCTCCTTTCCTGCCACCCAGCCATGGCTGTCTTCAGAAGACACCTCTGTCTTAGGAGTTCCTAACAAGAGGAGCTTGGCTGCAGGCTTGTGCTGGCTGCCACCACTCATGGGTATTGAGAGCTGGGGGGGACTCAGCAGCCCTGCCCCACTGGGAGCAGCTCACCCACCTGCAGTGGATGCAGAGGGGGACGCTGTCATTGGGCTGGTAGCAGCGAACCTCACTGATGAGCTCCAGGATGGGGTCAATGGATGAGGGAATGTCATGGTCTGGCCAGTTTCTGTAGTGGAACTGGTGGACAGTCCGAGTTTCCTGCAGGAGGAGACAAGCACTGGCAGGGTCCAAGGGGATGCTGTTGCAGCTGCCACAGGCACAGGCTGGGACATCAGCACGGCCAGGGGAAGCTGGCATGCTGCAGACAGCTCCAGTGCCCCTCTATGTTGGTAAGCAAAGGTTAGAGGTGCAGCTTGCAGCTCTTCTTGCCATATTATTACATTCCTGATGTCACCTGCTGGCCTGGCTTTACCCAGGGTCTGATTTGCCACGACTTACAGCTTCAGAAACTGTATTTTGAGTTACTTTTGTACTTTCTTTGTTCCTTCAGCTACTGTCAAATCTAAACTAGCAGGCTGAGCAGCAAAATCCATCTGCACAAAGTGTGCCATGTTCCAATCCATGGCTTGTCTAACAGAGTTGGGCAGTTCACATTTCCTGCCTTGCCCTTCCCTACTTACCGTGGTCAGGGTCACCTTTAAAGTCCTAATCACATACTCATTTCTCTTCTCTTCGGCTTCCTGCAGACCAAGAAGTCAGAGTCACATTCTCAGTGGGTGCCAGAGGTGCCCTGGCATGGCGCAGGCAGGGGCAGTACTCACGCAGGTGATGGAGAAAGGGCCACAGCGCAGGGCAGGACCAACCACCTCTGCCCAGTACCGCTCGCATTTCTTCTGCGGTGAGAAGCAGAACGTGTTGGGTTGTTCACCAGCAGCCCACCCATGCTGCCTCCTGTCCCACTTTGTAGGACAGAGCTCTTGCTGAGAGGAGGCTCAGCTCTTGCAGCCGGCCAGCTCCAGCCTCCTGGGGCCACCATTGCTGGTTTGGCTCTCCAAGAGCTAGCAGAGCTATTGGGAACTGTTCCAGGGTCTGCAGCTGGAGATTCAGGAAGCAGCTCCTATCAAACTCACTGCCACTCACAAAAACCTGCATCCCACCCCTGCTGCCCTGGCAGTGTCATGGCAGAGGCCATCCCTGAGATGTTACTCACCTTCCCCATTTCAAACTCCATACAAGCCATGACTACAACCTGCAGAGAGAAGTTTCATTAGAAAAGGCTGAGCACAAGTTTCATATCCAGACAGCAAAATCAAACTCATCTCCTGCAGGTATTTATCATTAGTAGCATGTTCTGAGGTCTGCTGCAGCCTGAGTCCTGGGCCACTGGACAAACCAAACTTGGGATGTCACCCACAGCCCCAGCACAAGGACCTTTCCCACTCAAAGCATGAGTGCAGAGACAGCCACAAGCAGACTCCTGGCTCAGCACAAGCACGGAGGGGACTCACGGGAAAGAAGAGGGCACACACATCATCCTGGCACTTCCACTGTCTGCTTAGCCAAAAAGGACTCTGGCTGGCTGTAGAGACAACTTTCCTGGATTAAAAATGAAGGACATGTAAACCTGCACCTTACCTGGACTTTATACTCCCAGATCATCCTCCAGAAGTCAGTGACAGTAGTGGGGAGAGGACCCTGGGTTGCGATGTATGCTCTTGGCCCATAGACACCCTAAACCAACATTCAGCTCAGACACAAAGACATCTTTGCACAGTTCACTTGCAGAAACAGAGTCATCCTCTTTCCCAATCTCACTTCTGTCCAGTGAGCCCATTACAAAGGCTTTTTAATGGCTAAATTTCAGGCACCTACATTACATTAAGTAACCAGAAGCCAGTGGTGTGCAAATCTGCTAAAGGCAAACCCATGCCATGGGGCTGGGCTTCAGCTGAAATCTGCTCTCAGAGACCACCAGTTCTTGCAGTGCCTTTGGGAGCTCTCAGGTGATGTTGCAACAGCTGAGCCAGCTCTGCAGCATTCAGCTTAGCACATCTGCAGCTGTTGGCCAGAGAACAAGTCATGACCTCCTTGTGAGGGTCTCTTCTGCAGACAGGTCACACAGAGCCCTCAGGCTTTGTTCTTTCTCTCTCTCTATTTCTCTATCTCTCCATCTATCCATCCAAGAAGGGTCATGGAGAGTCCCCAAATACATGTAGCTCCTGATGGAGACTGTGTTAACCTGTGCTGTTGCTCTCTGCTGTGGTGGCTCTCAGCTGTGTTGCAGCACAAGGCTTCCTGCCTCTGCACTGGTTTCAGGCAAGACAGTTCTGGCCACTGTCACCCACCAAAGGCACTAACACTGATGAGAAAGTCAGGGCTGTGAGCCACAAACTGTTCCACCACCTGCCCCAACACCATCACACGTCCCTTGCCCATAGCCTGGTGCCTCTGTGCTGTGCTCTTTCCGAAGGTCTCCCTGATCATTCCTATCGTCATTAACTCAGCTCTCCTTCATCACAGCCCAGAAACTACTGCACAGTCCCTTTGCTCACCAGAGCCACAGGACCTGCTCCTGCCGGCACGGCTCAAGCAGGCAGCACTAACAGTTGCACAGCAAAACACCATGAAAGGCAATACCTTGATGAAGTTGGCGTTGATGTAATGAGAATCTGCATCTGATGTAATCAGGGAGAGCTCCACTCTGCTATGGTCAACTGCAGGCACAAAAGGAGAAGAAGCAGCAGTTACTGTTTGTCTCATGGTAGCTGAGCTCCTCGGACAGCAGCACAACGTGCTTTGGAGGAGCAGACACATCAGAGAGCTCATGCCAGAGCAGAGGAGTGGCTGGGCAGAGAGCTACCCCCCAAAAAGCCCTGCATGGAGCTGCCAACTGTCCTTCTGTGGAGAGGTGCTGCCACTGCCCCAGTGCAGCACCAGCCTGCTCTGACCACGGAGCATGCCAAGCTAAGATCATCCTGCACTCCATCTAACAGGCTCAAAGGAGGGCTCTGGCTTAGATCTTTAAATTTCTTTAAGCTCTGATGGGTGAAAGAGGCAGGGTTTGCTTGTAGTCTGCTGCACGGAGGCTTTTGTCCATCAAAGCACTCTCTTCAGGTTTTGTAAACAGGTGTTTGCAATGTTACCCAGGGGACAGTCAGAGGATTGGAGGATTCCTATTGAATAGAAGTCCTGTCTGTAGAAGACATGTGCCAAAGGCTTCCAGGACACACACTGCAGCGGTCAGAGGCAAAGCTCTAAGCCTGAAGAGCAGAACTCGAGGCCAGCTGCAGCTTGGGGTGTGCTCACCAGCAAGCAGCAGTGCAGGTGGGTGCTGGAGGCTGGGAACAGACTGGAGCTAGGCCAAAAGGCTGATTAGGAACATGAGCCATTTCCAACCTACACGGTAAGATGTCCTTGTATCTGTTCTTCTTGATGTTCTCTGGATGCTCAGATGCTGCTGTAGGGTAGATTTTATCCGACCTGTACTTCGTCGACTGCCTTTTCAGCTTCTGTGGTGGAAGAGTGGAACAAATTACAGCAGATGTGCCACGTACAACACGCTCCTAGAGAGTCTGTGTGAGGGTCTGGAGGGGTCAGGTTCACCACCACAAAGCAGAGTCTGCACCACTAATTCTTTCCTGAGTGGCTTTTCTCAGGGTGCTCTGTAGAGAGAGCAAAGCCACCCAAGAGCCCCAAGTGCAGGCTTCTGAAGAATGGAAAGTGTGTGGTGAGGCTGTGCCCACGGGAGGCTGGGGCAGGTAGGATGTGTTTGTAGAGCATGGGGAGCATTGCCCACACAAGTGGAACTCAGGGGAACCATTCTCAGTATCGATGGCAGCCAGATAAGAGCAGCAGCAACAATAAACCTGCTTGAACAAGTGATGTCAGGAAGGACTGATAAATCCACGGGACTTTCTCTCCTCGTTTGTAGCTGCAGACAGCAGTGCTCAAGCCACTGAACACAACTCATTGTTGCTAAGTAGCTACGTGCACAATGACAGAGAAAGGAGGAGTCCTAGGATAGACCCCCGGGGGTACAGATCTCTCTTCTTTCTCATTTCCAGGGTAAAGCTGCAGCACTCTTGCAGAGTTCAAGCATCTTTTCCTGCCAAAGCACAGAATTATCTTTCAGCAGCTGCAGGAGAGCTCCAAACTCCCCTGACTGCAGCCTGCTCCAGACAAGCCCCTGCTGGGACTCAATGCCCTTCGGAGCCAGCTCACATGAAGCTACAGAATGATGATTCTTGCCGAAGGGCCACATCAGGAGCTGGAGGGCTTTGTAGCTCAGATGTGATTGACCAAGCCAAGCAACCCCTTAGCAACACCACAGAGCCTGCCTGGAAAGCCTGTTATGAGAGCAAGTGTGAGCAGTGAGGGTCAAGCTGGCAATGACAATATAGGGGCAGAAAAGGGGGATTTAAACACCCCCCTGACATTTCCAGGGGATTTAAATACCCTCCCCTCAGAATCACAGAATTAACTGGGTTGAAAAAGAGCTTCAAGATCATCAAGTCCAACCTATTACCCAGCACCGTTTAACCAACTCAGTCATGGCACTAAGTGCCACTTCCATTCTTCTTTTAAACACTTCCAGAGACAGTGACTCCACCACCTCCCTTCACCCATTCCAATGTCAGTCACCCCGAAAAACTTTTTCCAAACATCCAGCCTAAACCTCCTCTGGCACAGCTTGCAACTCTCCCCCCTGGTTGCCTGGTAGAAGATATCAACCTCCACCTGGCCAAAAACCTCCCTCCTGTCATTTCCAGTAGCACCACCACGATCTGCACTTACAAACCTCGTTCAAACAGAGAGGGAGAGTGCTAGGGTGGAGAAACAGCATCAAATCTTTCTGCCAAGTTCGGCAAATCAGAGCCATCACAACTGCTTGCCCACGCCTGCGTTTGCACCAGTGGCCATCCTGAGAAGGTCTCTGGCCAGTAGAGAAGGAAACATGGCCTTGACCACTTCTGCCTGCCAGTTTGGTCCAACAGTGAATGGTTGGACTTTTGGCTCCTAAAAGCAGCCCTCGCAGTGGGCTCTGCAGCCTGAGCACAGCAGAGGGGAAATGTGGCAGCCTGTGACAGCACTTTGTTCCATGGAACAACAGACTGTCACTGCAGGCCCAGATGAATCACTTCCCTCCAACCCAGACACCTGGAAACCAAACACTAAGCTTTTCCCAAGTGTTTGAAGTGCCAGGCTGCACTGGTAGGATGAAGCAGGGCTGGATCTGATGGAGAATCCTACGGAACGTGGTTGTGCTGCTGCTTGAGCCATCTCTGATCTTACAGATGTACCAGTTTTTACTTTCCCTTCCCTACACCTGCTAAAGCTGGGCAATGCCTCTTCTCCTCAGAGCAGCCCAGAGAGCCTGCCAGAGCAGCCTGTCTCCATCTGATCCATCAGCAGTCATCAGCAGCCTTCAGCTGTAACTGTGAGGCCATCTAAGACTCAGCCCTGCCACCCAAACAAATGAAAGGTGTCAGAGAGATCACAGATCAGGGCACTGCACGGATCTCAGCCAGATAGGCACTGCAGGGCACAGGAGATGGTGGCAGCCATCAGCATTTTGTGCCAGCTTTCCCCTGGGGGAACAAGAAGTTAATCTCCAGGAGGGCTCAGCAGCACTGCTGGACACGGAACATGTGCACTGATTGGGGATGGGTGCCCCAACCCTTCCCCCTAACCCAGCACAGTTCTGGAGCCTGGAGTCATGGCCCCTCCAGCTGCTGAGTGCTGCCTCCTTGCACCTTAGACGCTGCCCCTGGTGTGAGGAGAGGAGGAAGAGTCTCAGCTCCACAGGGAATTTCTTTGGACACCTGATCCCTACTCTGCTGCTGACACCAGGGCAGGGGGTTCTTTTGGAGAGGAGAGGAGAGGAGAGGAGAGGAGAGGAGAGGAGAGGAGAGGAGAGGAGAGGAGAGGAGAGGAGAGGAGAGGAGAGGAGAGGAGAGGAGAGGAGAGGAGAGGAGAGGAGAGGAGAGGAGAGGAGAGGAGAGGAGAGGAGAGGAGAGGAGAGGAGAGGAGAGGAGAGGAGAGGAGAGGAGAGGAGAGGAGAGGAGAGGAGAGGAGAGGAGAGGAGAGGAGAGGAGGCTCTGTCCAGTATCAGCTGGAGCTCCCTGCAAGGGGACAGCGGCTCCACATTCCCTGGGTACCGCCAGGCGAAGTGAAACCATGTCCTGCCGGGCACGTTTGCACAGCAGAAAACAGGAAGCACTTAAACAATTATTTAAAAAGCAAATAGTTTTACTTCAAATGTGAGCCAAGAAATTGCTCTTCTGCCTGTGCATTCCTTTGATGCCAGCCAGCTGCTGCCTCTTTCTGCTGTAAAACTCACCGAAAATCCTCTTGTCACGTTCAAGTCACCTCCTGGTTGAGAAGAGACTGAGCAGTCCCCTCTAAAATCAACCCAACCACAGAGCTGTGCCTGAAGGGAACTCACCAAAAACTCCTCCACAAACTCTTCTCTGTTGACCTTCTTGCCTTGGGCCCTTTCCAGGTTCTGCAGCAGAATCTCCCTCTGGTCCATGCTGCCGGAGCCCGAGCGTGCCTGGCTTGCCCCTGGGAGCGGACATGTCAAGTGCATGCCCCAGCGGAAAGCACCAGCCTGGAGAGCACAGCAGCAGGCTGTGGTTTTCTGACTTCATCACCAGTCCTGAAGGAACTTGGTGCGTAACAGAGACCGTGGCCAGGCAGCAAAGCAAACCTCACAGCCTGGGCCCCTGGCGCCTCCTTTGAAACCCACGCAGAGCAAGGGCAGGCAGTGCTGAACGGGGCAGAGCTCCCCCAGCCCCTGAGACACTGAATGCCCCTGGTGTGCCCTGCCTTGGCTCTCTGCACAGTTAGAGGGCTGGAGCTTGAGCATGGTGGTCCCCAAGAGTCAAGACTGGGTCCTGTCTTGGTCAACATATTCATCAATGATCTGGAGGAAGGGACAGAGTGGACCCTCAGTCAGTTTGCTGATGGTTCCAAAGTGGGAGGAGTGGCTGACACCCCTCAGGCTGTGCTGGCATCCAGTGAGACCAGGACAGGCTGCAGAGCTAGGGAAGAGGAACCTCTTAAGGTTCAGCCAGGGTAGGTGTATGGTCCTGCACCTGGGGAGGAATAACCTCCTGCACCAGTACAGGTGAGGGGCTGAACTGCTGGAAAACAACTCTGGGAGTGCTGGTGGGCAGCAAGTAAAGAGTGAAGTCAACTTTCATGGCTAAACCAAGGAGAAACACAAGAAGGAAACAAAATTAATTAAAAAACCCATTTATTGTTTTTCTCTTGTGCTACAGAATCTCTGTTCTGTGTTGCAGCTCTGCACAGTCCTGCCTGGAGTGCTGTCTGGAAGCAGTACAGCAGCATTTCTCTCAGTGAGAGCAGCAGAAGCCCAGCCTCACCTTCTGGGGAGCAGCAGAGTCTGTTCTGTCAACTGCCCAAGTTCTCCTGAGAACAAACAGAAAAAACATCTGTGTTTTAGAGAAAGGATTCAAGGCAGGTTTAAAGGAACCAGCAGGTGGACAAGGAAGCAGGATGGAGGGACAAGCAGCACACCTCTCATGGTGACCCAGACCTGGACTGATTCCATCCCTTCCTCTGGTAAAACATCCAGGAGGGGTCTGTAAAGCTGCAGGAGCAGGATGCTGCTTTTTGTATGGCTCAGCTTTCACTATTTCAATTCTCATCTAAGGGAGCAAGCTGAGCCCAGGGGTTCTGAGACAAGAAATTAAACCCTGAGACAATGAAGTTGATGAGAAGTTTGATGTTGACTCCAGTAGAGCTTCACTGAGGTGTCTGGCAAAGTTGTGCTCCTGTGGCTGCACCAGAGCTGGCTGGGGGGGGGTCAGGCTGGGTACCAGTGATGAGCTGAGCAGGGCAGGGCAGGTAGCACAGGTGAGGGGCACAAAGGAAGAGCCATAAATGCCAGGCAGACATCATCACTGCCACCTTCACATCCTTACCCATCCACCGTGGGCCTCAATGTAGTTTCTCACTCGAGCATTTCCGTTAATCTCTCTGATGAGCAGGGTGGGGTCCAGCACCCCTGGCACCTTCTCCCCAATGAACTTCACCAGTTTCACACAAACACAGAGAAAAGCTCTCTCATAGGGCAGCTCAGGGTTCTGGTCATTCCACCTCCTGACAGCAGATTCCACAGCAGCCCCAAACTTCTCCACCTGCAAGCACGGAGAGGGCAACCTGAACTTCTGTTTAAGTGACAGCTAAAGTCTTGCTTTTACTTCTTCTCCCCATAGCCCTCTTCTTTGGGCAAGAGAAGGCGAAAAGGCAGCTCCCACAGTGCCTTTTTCAGCTGCTGTCCCGAGCCAGTGACAAAGGAATGAAGAGAAACTTTGGGGCAAGTTGTCCCTTTGCTCTCAGCTCCACCCTGGTCCCCATGGCATAAGCTGTGCTGCTCCCCAGGCTTCTCTGGTTCCTCAGCACAAGGCTGTCTGCAAATACAAAGCTGGGCAGGCCCAGAAGTGCTTTACCTTCCCCTGGAGCACTGCAGCAAGAGGCTCTGAGGAGACTCGTTCGAAGTCCAGGTTGCACTGGTCCCCCATCTGCCGCAGGTGGCTGGCAACCACCCTTGTGTCGAACGGGAGGGGGGGGTCTGCTGCACACCTTGCAGGCTCTGGAGCAGAGAGAGTTTCAGAGTCTCACAGTGACCCAAATCTGGGGAGGTTTTCAGCTTAGGAGGTGAAAAGGCTAATTCACAAACTTCAAGTGCACAAAATGATTAGCAGAGGGCTACGAGGAGGATGAGGGGACTGGAGCAATGCAGGGAGAGAGGCTGAGGGACCTGGGGCTGCTGAGTCTGGAGAAGAGAAGACTGAGAGGGGATCTAATAAATGTTTATAACTATCTGAGGACTGGGGGTCAGGAGGGGGGGGACAGGCTCTGCTCACTGTTCCCTGGGATAGGACAAGGAGCAATGGATGGAAGCTGCAGCACAGGAGGTTCAGCTCAACACAAGGGGGAACTTCTTGACTGGTAGGGTCCCAGAGCCCTGGCACAGGCTGCCCAGAGAGGTTGTGGAGTCTCCTTCTGTGGAGCCTTTCAAGGCCTGTCTGGATGTGTTCCTGTGTGATCTGAGCTAGATTGTGTAGTCCTGCTCTGGCAGGGGACTGGAATCAAAGTTCTCTTTGGGTCTCTTCCAACCCCTGACATCCTGTGAGCCTGTGACCTCTCACTGGACTTCAAGAGCAGGGAGAGCCTCATATGAAGACTTTCCCCTTTAAAGCACCCAGAGGTGCCAATCCCAACCACAAAGTACTCTTTATTTTTGCTGAATATTACCGAGACAAAGCTCAGGCAGAAGCAGCTACCCAGCACTGAAAGCTCCAGCAAAACCATTTCCACCTTTGGCAAAGCCAGAAGGAACTGAAAGCAGGATCTTTAAACACAAAACCATGGACAACTTTATCTGGAGGCATCGCTTCCTCATCCCACCTCTCCCTCACTCAGCCGCTCAGCCCAGCTCAGCTTCTCTCACTCAGGTGCCTGCATCTCCTCCTGAGCTTCTCAGTGCTCAGGACAGCAGAGGCAGAGGCACCAGCAGCTGAGGCAGGGGAGGGATGAGCCTGGGGACTTTTCCTTCAAACTAAATGACAAATTCCACAAAGCTTTTTTTTAGTGTCCCTTGGGACACTCCTGCCAGTTTGTTGCCAAGAGAGTAATGGGGAAAGCAAGGTGAATACAGAGGGAATTCTGGGCTTCTGCAGCATTGCCCAGCAAACCAGAGCAGCCCAAATGACCACACTGCACTCTACATGGGAAAACTTAGCCTGGTTTTATCTGGTAAGCAGGGTGAGCTTTCCTTCTGCTACTGCTGGCTGGGAAGTGCCCCATCGCATTGACCTGGAGTGTGCTGGAAGCTGTGGGCTTGGGCAGGGCACAGCAGCACCTTCCCTGCCAGCACTGCCCCAGGGAGAGGAACGCTGGTGGCTGTCCCTCAGCCCCAGTGCCCAACCTTGCCGAGGCAGGCAGTGGCCACAGGCAGCCTGGCACTCAGAACTGAAACCTTTTCCCTGAAGGGCAGACAGCTCAGGCACCACCACAAGCCTCCAGGGAACCTGGCAACCCTGAGCCACAGCCTCCTGTAAGTGTTGAGTCTGAAGGTTACTCTGCCATCTGCAGCAAGGGCACCATGTTCTCCTCCCAGCACAGGCCTCACCAGCCGAGTCTGTCTCAAAGCTCCGGCAGTCGACCTCCTCCTCCTCGTCGAAGAGGTCAGAGAACAAGGCCTGCACCACGCACGCCGTCTGCACCTCGAAGGTCACCATCGCAGCCTCCCACGGCCAGGACAATGCTGCAGGTCAGCCTGGCCTCCAGATTTGTGTCCCTTTTCCCCGTGTCGCACAGGTTCTTTGCTCTGGGAAGAGCATGAGCCCAGGCTCCTCCCCGGCAGGGCACTACCTGCTGGCTCTTTGCTCCCTCAGCTTCTGTAACTCAAGCCAAGGGCGCGGCTTAGTTTCAGAAGTAATTTCTGTTCAGATCAACTGGCATAAAGCTTTACAAGTTATCAGAGTGCTGACTTCCTCATTCATCAAGAGGAACCTGGATGAAAGCTTGGAAGCTCCAAGTCCCACCCCAGACAAAGACTGGACGGGGTTTGGCTAAAGCCTGCCAAGCCATCCAGTTCCTCTGACAGTCACCTGAGGTCAGTGCCCCGGGAGGCAGGGATGGGCACACAGCCCAGCACAAAGGTCCTGGGGACTGTCAGTAGGAGCCCTGCTACAGCTGAGCTCTTGCCTGGCTGTCAACTCACCTGCAGGCAGCTCACCTGTTCCAGTAACTTAGCATATGAGACTGACATTGATTGTTGCACAATTGCTCCTTAACTTCAAGGAAGTTGAGAGGGCAAATTCCCTGCCTGGCACAGGCAGGAGCAGGGCTGCTGTTCAGTCTGGAGCCATGGCAGTGATCGGATGACTCTGTCCCACAGTCTTCAGAGGTAAACAAAGAAGCACTCCAGAAAACAGCCAGGAATCAGTCATGATTTTATTAGGAAAATCAGAAATAAAATCTAAAGGCTGCTGACAGCAACAGCAGAGCTCGGACAAGGGCATGGAAGATACAATACAGCACCAAAAGAAAAGTCATGAGCAATGTTCCACAAGAGGGTTAACGAGGCCACACCTTACTGAGGACCATAAAGACTGGTCACAGTAAACTCTGTACCTGAGCTTTCTTCTGGGCTTTGCCACTGCATAAAACGAGGTTGTGACAGAGAAACCCTTCATGACACCACCTAAAGTCCAGCTCCTGATATTCAGTAGAGAGCAGACTGAGTGCTGTTGATGTGCCCTTCAAAACACAAGCCCTGAGCTGGCCAGAACACAACTTCAGAAGCTGAAACAACTCAGTCCTACAGCACTGCCCCATCTCATGCAGGGCACTGCAGAGACAGGGTGACAGCACTGGCAGATATGAGCACGGCACAGAAAACAAACCTTTAAATACCCATTCATGGTAAAAATCAGTGTTAGCAAAAATGCAATGTTCCAACCCTGCTTAAACAGCAATTCCTCCTCTACCGAGGGCAGGCAGCTCTCTGCCAGTTGCAGGCTACAAACCCCACACCAAAGCTCAGCAGACACATCACACAACCTGCCCTGGCCACAGGGAGCCGAGGAGGGAACTTCAGAGAGAGTGATTCATCATTCCAGTAACACATTTCAACTAGAAAATACATTTCTCTCTCTTGAAACTTGCCTGCTCCAGGGAGCACAGCATACCCTGCCCACACATCTCAGACACAGCAGAGCTCCCTTCACCTGAAACTGAAGCTGTCATCAGAATCCGTCACATGCAAGCTAAATGGCTTGGAAAGGGAGCCAAGAACTAAATACTTCTCTCTTCACTGCACTGTTCCTCTTAGCACGAGGTAAGCAGCAGAGCCCAGGAGTTCCTGAACTGCTTTTTGATTATCTACAACTCTCATGCAAAAAAAACTCTTGAAAACAAACCCCTGAACTCTGCTCATTTCTGGTTCTGTCACATCAGTGTCTTGTGACAGTCGTCAGAAACGCCACCAAGTGTGTGACTCAGGCAGAAGCAGCAGGCTCACCAGCACAGAGGAAAGGCAGAGCCCAGACCACTCACCCTGCTCCACTACCCAGCTGCAGCTGCCCCCACTCAGCTGGTGCTTGCCCAGCCAGGAACAGGTTGCCCACACCTGCAGCTCAGAAGTGCAAACCTAGCATCAGGTTTGGCAAATGAAGCCAGGGAAATAAACTCTTCCTGTGCCCTGAGCAAGTATCCTGCTGGGAGCAGGGACCAGTCAGGGCCCCAGGCCAACAACTGTCCCCATGACTGTCCTCAAAGTCGCCACAAAGGCCTCCAGTGCCTCTGGCTTTGCCTCACTCTGCTTCACCAACACCTGCATCTCCGAGCTTGCTCCCTCCAGCAGCAGCTCCGTGAGGAAGAGGCAGCCTGCCTCGTCCTGAGCACTGAGATAAGCCTTCCAGGGCTGCACACCAGCTCTGCTCATAGCAATGGTCTGGATGTGCACAACATGCAGAGCTGTCTGTATGGTGTCTGGATGCACAGTCCCGCTCCAGGGCAGAGAGAGGTGGCAGCTCACATCCAGGCTCAGCCAGGTCTTCTCAAACTGCTCTGCAGTCAGGTAAACATCAGGAGTTAAGGTCAGGCTGCCTGTATCAGGATGAACCTTGAGGACTTCTTTATTCCCATCAGAAACCAGCAACTCTGAAACGAAACCACAGACATGTGAGGCACTGCACACAAGGGGCAGCTCCCCACTTCACAGAGGTCTTATGGGGCCATCAGATGAAGGCTGGAACCAGAGCACATTCAGCAGTGCTCCCTGTGATCAGCCATGCACTGCACAAGACAGAACAGCAGATAAGCATTCTCATAGCACTGTCACCTTCCAAAGAAAGCCACACCTCTACTGAGAAGGGGAACACAGAAGAAGGTGAGGCAGCTTACCTGTGTCTCTGCTCCTGGAATCAGTGGAAGGAGAACAAGTGTAGGAAGGCTCTGCTGGCTGCTGAGCAGTGACAAGTGCCCAGCGCTCTCTGCCATAAACTGGTGCAAGGGTATTGAACTCTGAAGCCCATGCATTCACGGGCTGCTTGCTTTGGTCTTCCAGGAGCCCCAGAGAGGGGTCAGACTTGGGGCTACACAGGACTCGTTTCACTTCTTCCACACCAGACTGCAAGAGGCGATAGTAGAACAATCCACGGTCTCGTACTGCCATATCCATTTCCTCCTCTGGGAATCAGAGACATCATTTGTGGAGAATTCTATTATCCAGACTTCCCTGAAGCACTAACCCTTAATCAGGAAAAACAGATTCCCAGGGATACAGTGGAAGTCACTCACACCAACCAGGCAGCTCAGAAACCACTCAGCAGTCTAAGGCATAAGTAACTCTCAGCCAGGATGCTGACACACCACACCCACACACTGGGGACACAGCATCACCAGGTCCCAAAAAGCCTGTGCCACAGTGGCAGTGGCAGAGAACTCACCTATGCAGTAATAGAGGAGCCTCCCCAGCATGTCCTGACACTCAGCAGGACGAGACAGGAAAAGTCGCACCAGCGCGGTCAGAAGCTCCATCTTCACTGCTGGGCACATCTCTGACTTCACATTCTCCACAAAGTCCTCTAAAACATAGGGGGCATTGGGAACTTTATCACCATGTGTGCCCAGGAGCCAGATCAGTGCTTGCTTGCCCTGAAGGAACCAAAAAGACAGAGCTGACATGAAATAAACAGGGGCAAGAGAGCACTTCTGAGCATTTCTGATCTCTGCCTGACCATTGCAAGCCAAAGGAAAGCCAAAGGATCATTGTCCACCTATCCCTGACAGTGCCAGCCCCCTGCACAAAGCCACCTTACCTCACTGTCCTGGATGACATCCTCACAGCCAGGCAGTGCCTGACAGACAGCATCTGTGCACTGGGGACACAGCCAGGCCAGGTCCCGGAACACCTGCACCACCGCTGCAAGGGAACAAAAGGCTCAGCACTCCCCAGCAGCTATCAAACCACTGGGGGGAAAAAATATAGATGTGTACATAAAAAAAATCCACTCAAGAATCTTTGCACATCTCAGTGAGGGAGGTCAGTGCCTTGCTTTGTGACTATGATTTGAGCCACTCTCCTTCCAAGCCCCATGACACTGCATTTGTCAGAGCGACACTGCGCCAAATCTACAACAAAGCACTGAAGGTTCAGATTGTTCCTCTGGCTGCTGGAAAGTTACCCTGCTCTGGACATTCCCCAGCCTTTACAAAGGCACTGACTCACCATGCTTCAGACACACAAGGTTAGAATGACAAACTAAAACTAACACCAACTCAAAATGAGTCTCATGAACTTTAGGTCAAAACTTCCAAGGCTCTGCTGCCCGCTTACAGAAACACCACCAGCTTCTGAAGCCTAATTCAACAGCTGAGTGCAAGCATTTGATCTTCAAACTTGAAAGTAAGACCAGCTAAAGGAGAGGGCAGAGGTAGCAGCAATAGGAAGTCAGATCAGAGGGCAGCAGAAGAGAAGCTTGGGTACAGCTGAATCAAATGATTTTATGAGGAACAGAAATCACAAAGATTTAGAAGGTCTCTTAATCTACACTACAGTGTCCAGTCACACTACAAACCTCCAGCTCCATCAAGAAGACTTCTACCTAAAGATGCTAATTAAATTAAAAGCCAAGTGCCTCTGAGGGCCTTGCCTTTGGGATCACAATCCCCAGCAGGGCAGTTTCTTAGAGCACAAGCCAGGCAAGCACCTCACGGAGTTACCTGATGTGATGTGCTCCTGCTGGAGGCCCAGCAGCTCACTCAGGATCCCCACACACTGCTCGGTGTATGTCCTGGCAATATTGCCTGCAGAGACACCAAACTTCTATCAGAAAGAGAGAGCAACCATGAGCCAAACTACTGATCACAAACTCACTTCCAAGAGTCTCTTTTTCTTGCAAATGTGTAATCAAATTGGGCTCATTCTCATACAAGAGCTACAGTCCTTTTTCTGAAGCCATATCTCAGAAGCCTGAACGTTTCTTAAACCTAATACCTGGGAAATGGATTTTAGCATCTCTGGATTTCTCCTTATGAGCACTTTGAAACTTGCAAAACCCAAACTAAAGTGCCCCAAATCACTTTAACCCTGCCCCCATCACAACTCAAAGAGCAAGCATAAAGGTCATTAATAAGACAAAATGACACAATTTCTTCAAAGCATCTCATCAGAGACATCTGAACGAGACTCGAGGACATTGTGTGCAACATGAGCACATGTCAGGACTTCTGAAAGAATGAGCACAAGTCCTGGGTTAGAAACACACTGACAAACCCCTCCTGGGTAGCCTGCCCTACAGAGGGCTGAACAGCACAGAGCAGCTACCTGGCATCTGCCTAAACACACTTCAGCAGAGAAGGGCCCACGCAGAGGTCTAGGGCTGCAGCTGCTCACAGGGCAGCACCCAGCTCTTACCTATGGAGAAGATGGCCACTTGGGCAAGCTCTACTGACACATCAGTGCAATAGCTCCTCAGCTCCTCCAGCACCTGCTGCACATTCTCATCATTCACCAGCTCACACAACACCTCCATTTTCTGGCATTTGATGTAGTGGGGCTCTGAATACGAGCAGAAGAACTTTTTGTAGTGGCTGCTGAAGTGACCAGGAAGGCTACCAAGGATCTGGCGGACGTGGCAGAGTGCGGTGAAGCAGAGCTCCCTGCTCTCAGAGGTGCAGGCAGAGAGCAGTGGTCCCTTCACTCTCACCAGAACATCTGCCTGCACATGTGGGTAGTCCCTGGCCAGCACTAGGAACAGCTTGGTGGCTGCCATTACAACACTGGGGCTGCTGCTTTTGAGAAAGCCATCCAGCAGATTGAGTATGTCAAAGAGCTCCTCCTCACTGCGGGGTCTGTAGCGCAGGAGGAAGGTGAGAACCTCGCTTTGCCCCCACTGGTCCAGATCAGCCATCCTGCCAAGAGAATAAAATCAGTCTGCAGGAGTCAGGAAGAGCACAAAGACCTGTGCTGTGCAGAGCAGAGGCCTTAGCTTCAAGGTTTCCCTGTTCCAACCCAAATGCTGTGCTTCAGAAGTGAATATCCCAACTCTATCCAAAGAGAATCACCCAGCTTGTGCACGCAGGCTTAACTCAGCAGCAGCAGTGTGCACTTTTGCTGGTGCCCAAGTCAGACATGCAACACTAACAGGAGTCCTGAACAGGGCAGTGCCTCTCTTTTGCCAGAGAATTGCAGAGAATTACCTGCAGAAAAGTTAACTTATTCAAGTGATGGAAAAGTTATATAGCTTCCACCAAACTGTAAGAGCCAGAGCAGAACACATCTGTCCCCAAAACCTAATCACACTAACCTACAATTCCAAAACTAACCATCGTTTGAAGCACACATTCCCTGGAAAAGCATCTCAGAGTTTTCTTAAGAGCTCAGCATAAAAATAAGTGTTTCTCTTAGGATGGGCACCTCCATCCTTGGGTGCCCAACTTTTCTCTTTGAGCTCTGCCAGAAGCTCTGCCAGAACACAATAATGAGAACAATGCTTCCAGCATGGTCTTAACACCAAAGGAAACAAACCTGTTGAGGAGATGATGGGCAATGGGTTTGTTGATGACAACTCCTCCCTCCTCCTTCAAGATCTCTTCTAAGGCCCTGAGGCAGTTCACGACTACAATAGGATCCTGGTCACGAAGCAAACTGTACAGCTCGTTCACCAATGCACCATCTGCAAAGCAGCAGAGGTCCTTCTGTCAAGTCTGCTGACACACTGCGATTTCATCATGCACAGAAGGTGCTGCTTGAAGTGGGAGAAGGAGCCAACCAAACTGCCAGCTCTACAGCAGCCCTGGCACAACCTCTCCTTGAAGGTCTGTGGATGTGAGGTGGTACTTGGCTGAGCAGAGCCCATGGAAACGGCCATGCTTTGCGAGAGGTCCTGCTCAGGCTGGCATGAGAGGCACGATCTGAGCTCGCAGCACCGGCATCTCCTTAGCAGTTCGATGCTTAGCTACTGCTGCTCTACCTCCCTGCACCTCACAGCCACCACGGCCAGCAGGCAGTGAGCCAGGAGAGGCCAGAGGCCTGCCGCATCCAGCAGCCGGGAGCCCTCGCTCTCGGCGTCACCCTCTCTCCCCCGCTGGGCCCTCCCCTGCCGAGCGCAGTCCCAGGCCTTACCCACTTCGCAGTCCCCCTGCAGCTTCACCATCTTGGCGCAGCCCAGCACGGCCGCTCTCCGCACGTAGGAGGCCTTGTCCCGCAGGCCGCTGAGCAGGGGCTGCTGCAGGTACTCCTGGATGCCGGGCATCCTGCGGGCGGGCGAGGGTCAGCGGGCTGCCGGGCCGGGCCCCGCGCACTCCCGGCGCCCCGGGCCCCCCGCTCCCGCCCCGTCCCGCCGCACCTGAGGCCGCACATGCTGCGGAGGGCGAGGCCGCGCACGGCGGGGCTGGGGTGCGCGCAGTCCTTGCGCAGGGTGTTGACAGCCAGCAGCGCCAGCTGCGGCTGCCGCGGGGCCTGCGCCCGCAGGTACAACGACACCAGCTTCTTCTGCACCACGTCCGCGGCCGCGCTCGCCTTCACCATCTCTGGGAACAGCCCCGACACGTCCGCGCCCTGGGCCATGTACCTGCAGCGGAGGCAGGGCTCAGCGCGGACCGGGCCCGACCGGGCGCCGCCACCGCTGCCGCCGCCGTTCCCCTGCCCGCCCGCCAGCCGTACCGGATGACGCGCAAGACAGCGGCGCGGTACCGCAGCCGATCCGCCTGTACGTGCGGGTTGGACAGGGCCCGGCGGAGCTCCCGCACGGCATCCTCGCCGCCCAGGTACGGCATCGCCCGGCACCGGCCTGGCTTTGCTCCGCGCCTCACCCCCGCCCCGCCCCCCCCCGCCGCCGGCTTCGCCCTGCCCCTTCCTGCGCCGACGCGGCGCCGCCCGTGAAATTCGGCGGGAAGCGGCAAGACCGCGGCCGTCCGCCATGAACGGGATGGTGATCCCCGGTACGCCCATTGCCGTGGACTTCTGGAGCCTGCGGCGGGCGAGCGGCGCTCGGCTCTTCTTCCTGTCGCACCTGCACTCGGACCACACCGTGGGGCTGTCCAGCACCTGGAGCCGCCCGCTCTACTGCTCGCCTGTCACCGCTCGCCTTCTGCATCTCCGCCTCCAGGTACGTGCGGCCCGCCTGACCCGGCCTGGCTGCCTCCGACTTGGTCCGGCCCTCACCACCCCGCTCGGCTCCCGCAGGTGCCAACGTGCTGGATCCGTCCGCTGGAGGTGGGTCAGAGCCATGTGCTGGGCGAGAACGAGAAGGTGACGGTGACGCTGCTTGACTCCAACCACTGTCCGGGCTCCGTCATGTTCCTCTTCGAGGGCACCTTTGGCACTATCCTCCACACAGGTACGAGGCGGGCCCCTGCGGGCTCCACCGCGACCCCTTCCCTGCCCTGATGGCCCTGTCCTTGCAGGGGACTTCCGCTACAGCAGGGCCATGCGGGACGAGCCGGTGCTGCGGGGCCGCCACATCGACCGCCTGTACCTGGACAACACCTACTGCCACCCGCGATGGGCACTGCCGTCACGCCAGCATGCCACACGCCAGGCCATCCACCTCATCCGCACCCACCCGCGGCACCTGGTTGTCATCGGTGAGTGCTGCCGCATGCCGCTCGTCGTGGCCTGCATTGGTGGGGCCCCTCGGCAGGGGCTCCTGCTCCATCCCTGCTCCACTGCTCACGGCTCCCCTCGCAGGTTTGTACAGCCTGGGGAAGGAGACGCTGCTGGTGGACCTGGCTTTGGAGTTCAGCACCTGGGTAGTGGTGAGCCCCTGGCGCCTGGAGCAGATGCGACTGCTGGAGCTGCCTGATGTGTTCACCACCGAGGAGGGGACTGGCCGGATCCGTGCTGTGGATGTCACCGATATCTGCCGGGATGCGCTTGTCAGATGGAACAAGCTGCAGCCTACTCTTGCCATCCTCCCCACCGGCAGGCCTGTGAAGGTCACCCACCCCAACATCCACCTCATTCCATACTCGGATCACTCATCCTTTTCAGAGCTGTGCGAGTTTGTGGAGTGGCTGAAGCCTTGCTCAGTCATTCCAATTGTGAAAGGTGACCTGTGCCAGGCTTACTTTCAGAAATACCTAAATCCTGCCCCTCAG
This sequence comes from Pogoniulus pusillus, assembly GCF_015220805.1. Classification (NCBI taxonomy): domain Eukaryota; kingdom Metazoa; phylum Chordata; class Aves; order Piciformes; family Lybiidae; genus Pogoniulus; species Pogoniulus pusillus. The sequence goes on from NC_087302.1 coordinate 6,967,937, forward strand.
ACTCTCCCTGAGCCCAAAATCCCAAAGCTCGTGCGAGAGTCTGTGCAGCAGCAAAGCAAAAAGAAGGGGCAGGAACCCTGCCTGATGAAAAGAGCTGTCCAGTGTTCTGTGCCCCGAGGAGTGGTTTTCGAGTCTCCAGAGAAATGCACTGAAAAATCTGAAGAGCTCCTGTGTGTTCAGGTGGCTCAGCAGAACTACTGTGAGTCAGCTTGCAGCTTGAAAAAAGATGGCACTTGTCACATGGACAAGGGGAAAGGGGAGGAAGAGATGAGCGGAGAACAGTCAGGAATAGCAAGACCAGCTGCTAGCCAGGCACCTTTTCCTCAGGAGCACTTTCCAGCTGGACTTGCAGAGGGATATTTACTCACTCCCACAAGTGTCCTAAAGCAGTTTTCAGCACAGAATTTTGACAAGCTCGTAGAAGATTTCTTGAGGAGGGGAGAAATGTCCTGAGGAAGTTGTGTGACCCTCACAGTGCCAATGTAGCAGGCAGCAGTGATCCGAGAGGTTTCACTACTGCATCCTGTTCTCTATGCTTAATTTCTCCCATGAAGGAGAGGAGCTCAGCTACAGGAATTGACTTTACCTCTTATTAGAGGACAAGGAAGAGACTAAACCAAATCTGTAGGTGCTAGGGGTTTTGTTTGGTTGTTTTTTACACTTTATTTATTTTTGTATTTATGTTGACATTTGTTGAGTCTCAACACTACACTCAGGCAGTGTGGTGCCCTGCACCATGTGCCTTGTATCCACTTTTTGACTCTTGTGGCAAAAAGTACTGCCTGGTGCCTCAAACTGAGCTCCAGAGGGTGTGAGCTGCCTGCAGCTCAAGTGATTAATGAAGGTGGATGTGATGAAGGAAGCAAGAAAGGGACATCTGAGAGCCCTAAGGAGTCCTCTATGTCTGTAACGTCTCACTGATGACGAGTGGTTCATTCCAAGGTTCATTATAAGTATTATGTATTAAGGTACTTTTAACAAAGGCTACTTAAAGAAATCTAGAAAATTAGGTGTTTCTAAGTATCAATGTAAATTCTATCTATTAATTTGCCAATGCATCCAGACAACACTGCTTTTGCATCCAACAACCTGCAGCTGGTGACAGTGCACCATCTTGGGGTTCAGGGCCAATGCTTTTTCTGTTGCTGCCTGGAAAAATTAGGATTTGTCTGGGCTCTTCTGAGCTTTCCAGAGTGGGTCCCTGTATCCCCTGCAGTTTCTGCACTCAAGTCTGCACATCTGAGTTCTGCTCTACTGCAAAGTGCTGCTGGAAACCATCAGCATTCCACTAGGTCACTGCTTACTCTTGCCACACCATGGCAAGTGGGGTGAAAAGTAATTAAATATCTGCTTAGTGGTGTGCAGTGCTTGGTCTTAGCAGTATTGTCTGGAAGGAATACTGTGGCTGAGCAGCAGAGTTGGTTCTATTAGGGGTCAGATGCTTTCCTGCTACAGAGAGCCCAGCTGGGAGGTGTCAGCAGTGGGAGTAACCAGCAGGCACCTGCCGTGGAGCCTGGCAACGCTGGGGCTGTCTGTGCCAAACTGCACTAATAACATGATGAACTGGCTCCCTGTGGGGCCAGGGCAGCAACTGTAGAGTGGAAACGGTTACTAACCTTTTCCAGAGTGATAAACTAACTTGTTACTCAGCTTTGTCCTGCCTCCCTAAGACCAGTCAGCTAGAGGGACTGAATTCCCTGAAAGAAGCTGGAAAAGGAGGTGTTTGCTATTTGAGTAAATCTAGAGCTTGTGGAAAGCACAGATACATGCAGATGCAACAACCACACCTGTTAAAAACAAGCTGCCTTGCACAGCAGTAATGATGACAGCTGTGGGCATGTTTGGAAAGCTGTTTGGCAAACAGAATCCTCACTCCAGCCCTGTGCCTTTCCCAGCAGGGTTTATCAATGCAGCACCAGCAGTGCCTCTTACTGACCCTGCCGGCAGAGCCTACTGCCAGCTGCTGAGGGGGAGCCATGGAGTTCTTTGAAATGTACTGTGGAAGGAGTAGCAAGGGCAGCTCAAGCCTCTCATTGGCCTCTGTGGTCCTGTTTATTTTTTCCCTAAAGGTTATTTTCTAGCCAAAACTCAAGTGCAGAGCTCCATCAGGTCAGTGAGTGGAGACATTGGCATCTCCTCATAGAACCACAGAATGGGTTAGGTTGGAAGGGATCTTAAGATCACCTCCTCCAACCTGGGTAGGGATGCCTCTCAGCTAGGCTCAGTTGTTCAAGGCCTCATCCAACCTGCCCCTGAACACCACCAGGGAGGGAGCATCCACAGCCTGCCTGGGCAACCCATCTCAGAGTCTCACCACCCTCATACTGAAGAACTTATTCCTAAGATCCAGTTTAAACTTCCTCTCCTTCCACTTCAAACTGTTCCCCCTTGTCCTGTCTCTAGATATACTTATGAAAAGTCCCTTTCCAACCTTCCCGTATTGAAAGGCAGCTGTAAGGTCCCCCCCAGAGTCTTCTCCAGGCTGAACAACCCCAGTTTCCCTAGCCTGTCCTCATAGCAGAGGTGCTCCAGCCCTTGTATCATCTCTCTCTGTCCTTCTTATGATGACAACACCTGAAATGGATGCAGTATTTGAGGTGAGGGTCTCACAAGAGCAGAGCAAAGTCGCAGAATGCCCTCTTGCCCTGCTAGCCACACTCCTCTCGATGCATCCCAGCACATGATTTGCTTTCTGGGCTGTATGTACATGCTGCCAGCTCCTGTGAGCTCAGCAAACAATACACTCCAAGTCTCTTCAGAGGTACTCTCAACCCACTCTGTACCCAGCCTGTATTTGTGCCTTGTAACACCTGAGGCCACCAGGGGAGTAATTGTGTTCTGCTTGGAGTGTTTTGTCTGTTGCTGGCTGCCTTGGAGATGCAGGCTGTTATTTAAATAGTGTTAAATTCAAGTTACTCACTTGACAGGCAGGTGAGGCACAGCCTGAACTCCCGGATTCCAGGCCCTGCTCTCCATTGCTCAGGAGGAATGCTTCTCTTCTGAGTCACTGCTCCATTTAGGGGAGCAATTGACTTCAGAGATTGGATACATTTCAATGCATTTCACTGCTGATGTTTGGTGGCATCCAGCATTTCCTCTTTTTGCAGTTATCAACTCTTATTATTAATCATTTGTTCAAATAAATGAAGTAGAGAACTTCCTGGTGACCCTCCAGGCAAAATGGAGTTGTGAATGGTAATTCTTTACAGAGACAACTCTGATCTTAAAGTCACACACAAAGAAGTGAGAGTTGTGTAGCCTTCAGGAGGTGGACATCTGCACCTCATTTCTGAACACTTAGTTAAAACTGCAGGAGAAATGCTGAGTTCTGTTAGTACAGCTGAGAACTTAATTCCTGCCACTTCAGAAAGAAGTTTAGGTCATGTACTCCAGGGTCTGGACCTGCTGTTTCCAGCTCAGCTGCACAAGGCTCTGCCAATACTGCTGCCACAGGTGTGTTTTGCTCACAACAGTCACAGTGAGAAGCTGTAGCCAAGTATTGATTTAGGTACTTAAAAACCACGTGCTTGGAAACAGTTACGCTGGCAGGGGGAAAAAATGGTGCTCAGACCAAAGTCTCCCAAATCTATGCACAGAGAGCATGCTCGAGCTGCTTATCTCTGTTCCACAGTTGGGAACCAAGCCCCATTAGGGTGAAACAAACTTGCCCAAGGTCTTGCAGAGGAGCTCAGAACAAGCTCAGTTCCTTTTGGCAAGTTTTCAGCACTGTTTTAACAACCTCTGACCAAGTGCTGGTGTAAGGGCAGAGCAGGCTGATGGCTGCCTGCTGAACTCCCTCCCTGCAGCTGACTCTGGGAGTCCAGACGCCATGAAAACATCTCAGTCTGCTCTAGCTCCTCTAAAACAGTGTAGAAAGCCATGACAGGATACCCTGCTGATACTGTGGAGGGGAAGAAAAGTACTTTAGGCTGCTGCCAAGAGCCTTGAGAGAAAACTTGCCTCGCTCGTTGAGCTTCATGACAGACAAGGGCATGATGTCATCTGCAGGGAACACTCCTGAGTGCTCTGCTGTGAGGTTGAAGCACCTGGGACTTCTCTGATGCAGAGCCATTGTCCATTTCTGCAGCATAGGTGCTTCCTGCTGTTAACTCACTAAATAGAAACAGGAAAATCTTTTTACCAAAAAAAGCTAATTCAGTGACTTTGTATCATTTTCCATACAGGGTGTGGTAGAATTTGGCTTATTCCAAATGATCCTATCGAAAATCCTTGGCTTTGTGTTCCTCTGTCACCCTCTGAAAATGTAATAGAATGTGGAAGGAAGGCAGAGTTAAGCCTGATAACCATGCCAGGAACACCTCCGTGTGCTGCTTGCTGTCTGGTTACAAGTATGCTGCTCTATTTGTGAGTCCTGGGCACAGGCTGTGTCAGGGCTTCAGGAGGCTCTGAACCAAATGCTCACTCTTAAGCCTGAAGATCGCAAGTAATGCAGCCTCCAAGTCCTCCATGCAGTAGAGAGGGGTGAGCTACTCAGTGGGGTGTCGCTGGAGGAAGGACGTGGAAAACGTTACTTTGGCATCTCAAGCTGTAAGACTTTACACGAAGGAGCAGCACTGCCCCGGCCGCTTCACTGCTGGCAGCTTGCTGTCTCCCTGTCCAGTGCAACGCTTCGTGCTCCGAACCACGCTTGGAGTTTTTCACTGAAAAACGCTGCACTTCAATTTCCACACAGCAGGAACCTCCTTACTGCGCCCCGAGCTCCCTCTCTCCCCGGGGACCTGACGGTGGCCCTGAACACGGCCTACAAGGCCGCTTGTGTAACAGACACGGCCAAGATGGAGGCTCCGCCCGAGTGCGGCCGCCTGTGAATTCTGGCCTGGCTCGACCCTGCCCCAACCCGAAGCAGAGGGCGAGCTCCGTTGCCCGCTGGCTTCCAGGAGAGAAGAAGGAGCCCAGCGGCGCAGGGCGCTCAGATTCCGAGGGCTTGTGCTGCCCCAGCGGAGCGGGCCCGAGCACCGGGAGGGAGGGGAGGGACGAGCACAACCGGACGCAGGCCGCAGCCGCCCGCGCCCGGCCCGGCCCCAGCGCTTCCGGCGGCGCCAGCCCCGCCCCTTCCGCCCGGCGCGTCACGGCGGCGCGGTCACGTGGCGGTGCTCGGCCCGCTCGGGGCTCGGCTGCCTCAGTCTGGCGCGGGCGGCCCAGGGGCCCGGAGCGGCGCGGCGGGAGTGCGGCGGGAGCGCGCGGGCCCGGGCGGCGGCGGCGGCGGGAGAGTGGAGCGGGGGGGGGCCCGGCCGGGGCCGTGAGGGCGCGGCGGAGCCTGGCGGCGGCGGAGCGGCCTCGGGGCTCCCCCCGGCGTGCGCGGGCCGAACGGGCCGGGCCGGCGGCCGCGGTGGGGCTATGATGCGCCCGCTGCGGGGCCCCGCACCCCCGCGTGTCCCCCAGGCAGGTCCGGCCCGCGGCTGAGAACCCCCCACCGGCGGTGAGTGCAGCGGGCGGGCTGCGGTGGAGGGGCGCGGGAAGGGCTGGCGCGGCCCGGCGGGCTCGGGGAGTCTGAGCGGCCGCGCGGCGGAGGCCCGCCCTTCGCTCCGAGCGGGACGCGGCGGGGCGGCGCTGCGGGCTCCGTCCGCCCGCGGCGGGCCTGGCCCTCGCCCCGGCGCCGGGCTGGCCGGGAGAGCTGGCGGCGCGGCCCGGGCGGTCATCCGAACGTCGTGGCGCTTCGGTCCGAGCGTCAGGCGCCGCTCCGGGGTGCGCTCAGCAGGGGCCGCTTAGGTCAGTCAGGGCTCGGCTCGTCTGGTTCAGGGTTCACCGCGCCGTTCCTCCTACGGCTGAGGAGGGAGCAGGCCTGAGGGCAGGGGGAAGGGAAAGAGATCTGAATTTTCTCGGCATCGGCGCTGCCCTCTGCAGCGCTGTGTGCGGTTCTCTAGCTTGGGAGAGCTGGATGGATATGGAGCTGGCTGCTCATGGCACGGGCAGTGAGGGAGAACGCGGTCGGTCGCTCCAGCAGGGAGCCTCTGGGCATGCCTCTAGGATCAGCAGTTCAGAAGGCTGCCGTCCCAGGTGATCGGCACCATACGGTGCTTAGAAGAATACTTTCCATCCAGTTTCTTGTGCGGGTGGAGGATCGTGTTGCATCCAGACAGCCCTAATGAATTCTCACTCCCCTTTCAGGTATGGCCTCACAGCTGCAGGTGTTCTCCCCTCCGTCAGTATCCTCGAGTGCCTTCTGCAGTGCCAAGAAACTGAAAGTGGAGCCCTCTGTCTGGGATGTTTCAGGACAGAGCAGCAGTGACAAGTATTATACCCACAGCAAAAACCTTCCAGCAGCTCAAGGGCAAGCAAGCTCTTCTCATCAGGTAGCCAATTTCAGCATCCCTGCTTACGACCAGAACCTCCTTCTCCCTGCTCCTTCGGTTGAGCACATCGTGGTTACAGCAGCTGACAGCACAGGCAGCAGCGCGACAGCATCCTTCCAGAACAGCCAAACCCTGACACACAGGAGCAACGTTTCTTTACTGGAACCATACCAAAAATGTGGATTAAAAAGGAAAAGTGAAGAGGTCGACAGCAACGGTAGTGTGCAGATAATTGAGGAACATCCACCTCTCATGCTGCAAAACAGACCTGCGGTGGGTGCTGCGGCCACGACCACCACGGTAACCACGAAGAGCAGCAGTTCCAGTGGTGAGGGCGACTATCAGCTGGTCCAGCATGAGATCCTGTGCTCCATGACAAACAGCTATGAGGTCTTGGAATTCCTGGGCCGAGGGACGTTCGGGCAGGTGGCGAAATGCTGGAAACGTAGCACGAAGGAGATTGTAGCCATCAAAATCCTGAAGAACCATCCCTCCTATGCCAGGCAGGGCCAGATCGAGGTGAGCATCCTCTCTCGCTTGAGCAGTGAGAATGCTGACGAGTACAACTTTGTTCGCTCCTATGAGTGCTTTCAACACAAGAATCATACATGCCTTGTATTCGAGATGCTGGAACAGAACCTCTATGATTTCTTAAAGCAAAATAAGTTCAGCCCCTTGCCCCTGAAGTATATCCGGCCAATTCTGCAGCAAGTGGCTACCGCCCTGATGAAGCTGAAAAGCTTGGGGCTGATACATGCTGACTTGAAACCAGAGAACATCATGTTGGTGGATCCCGCACGCCAGCCCTACCGAGTGAAGGTGATCGACTTCGGCTCGGCCAGCCACGTGTCCAAGGCCGTCTGCTCCACGTACCTGCAGTCGCGCTACTACCGGTGAGTACCGTCGCGGCGCTCGCTGCCGGGTGCTTTGTTCTGCAGATACTAAACTCTCCTTCTATTAGTGCTAGTCTGAGCTGAGGGGAGGGGGGGAAGGGATCAGCCTATCCACTGGTCTGCTTGTTTGCTCAAGAGTCCTTCTGAAACTTGTAAATAAACAGAACTTCTGCTTTGCGAACCTGACGTAATGTGCAGTCCAAAGTGGTTCCTCTCACCCTGGCTTCATGCAGTGAGTTGGTTTTAGCCTGTCGCTGCTTTGTGACCATGAGTGAAGTAGCAAACAGGAGCAGTTGTTCACTGTGATCTGAAATGAGTCCACTAAATGTGGTTGTTTACAAGGGAGAGAGGTCAAAGGGATGCCAGTTTCTTTGTGTCCTGTTTCTTCTGGTTCCATCTTTGAGCCCACTTGAGGAGCACTTCTTGTGCCAGCCCTGGGTGAGCTGTGCTTCGTGAGATCTTTTAAAACAGGGGTAAGCAAAACGTAGAAATGGCTTCTACCCTTCTTCTGCCCAAGAATTCAAATCTGTGGACAAAACTCTGCAACCTGGAGCCTGTGCAGCTAAAGCAGGCTGTGTTTTTTCTTTCAGTTGTTCCTCCAACCTGGTTCTGTCAGTCGTGTGTATTTCAATGTAAGTAGCAGTAGCCTTCAGTAAACGAATGCAGAAAGAAGTTCTGGCATCAAAGGGACATGAAAAAGTCTGTGCTGTGTTGTCAGGGTTGCCTTCAGTGGAATGTGAGCTCACTTGACTCAAAACTTAACTAGTATCTAGTCCTTCCAGCTGGGATGAGACAGAGGACTCGAGACACTCCACCCCACCCCGTGTCTCTGCCCTGTTTGATGTCTTTCCCATCCTAGCTTCAGTTTGAAGGCCTGGTTTGGTGTGGGCTTGTTCTGTTTGTTCCTCATGCTCCTCTATCCTCGCCTGTTCTGTTTTGTTTGCTCTCTCCAACACCGAGTACCAACTTTCTGTGCCATTTCTTTCATCTGATACAGATTTTTCTGTATCCATCCCTTGTGATCTTCATGCAGTTTGCTGGAACCAGTTTTTCCAATTCTAAACTACTGATTCAGTTTTTGTAAGGCAGTTGTCTTCTGCCCACCAGAGCTATGTTGATGTTCTCCCTGTATAGAATGCATGGTGAGTTTTGGTGTTGGTGCACTGACAGAGGCTGATCACCAATCTGCTCTATCTGCCCTGCAGCACATGTGGGCAGAACAGTCTGGGCAGGCACACAGTGCTCCCCAGTTTCTGCTATCGCAGAAGCCAGCTCTGGCTGAGGCAGCAGCAGAGGCTGATAAGCATCTCTGAGGGGCTGCTGGGGAGGAAGCCTCCTGCTTCATTGCTGTGCATGGTGCTGTGCTCCTGGTTGCTCCCTCCACCCTGACACAGGGTGACTGGCACTGCCAGAGGGGCAAATAGCCTGAGGTCAAATGGCACTGAAGACTGTCTGCCTGGCTGAAGCTAAGCATGCTGTGATGTGGAAATCTAGCATTTAGAGCTAGGTCATTAGTTTGATGGTGGTGATTACCAAAATCCATAATCTAGGAACTTCTGGACATGGTGTAGCAAGCAGTGTACTGTGGGAGGACTGCTTTGCTTTGACCACATTCACATGACATTAGTGCTCAGATGAGTTCCAAGTTGGACACTTCTTCAGTGCTGTGTTTAGTAAAGCATAGCAATTGCTATAAACCAGTTCTTTGCTTGGTTGTCAGTCAGCTATCAAAAATAAACTTGTTCTGTGTTCACCTCTTGGTTTTTTAATGCCTGTTACTGGCAATTACATAACTTCTGTCTCCCATGGAGACACCTAAACCAACCAAACTTGGGTACTGTGAGGTGGATTTTCTGATCTGTATACCCTGAAGGAAGAAAACCCTTTCTTTATTAATTAGGCTCAGTGCTGGAGGTCATCTTGTCCAGCAACCCTGTTGACTCCAGGTTCTGATTGCACTTCTGGAGGCTGGACAGCTTCTCACTGACACTGTTGGAGCCATGTGGAGTTGGGGTGTGGTATGGGGTTTGTCAGGGCTGGGGCAGGTGCCTTCTCCACTGGCATTGCTGCTGCTCTGCAGTGTAACCTAGTCAAGAAGGGCAGTTTTACTGCCACAGCATGGTTGGCTTCAACTGTGAGTGGAAGTGTCCATAATGAATCCTTTGGCTCTAAAGCCAGGCATGGGCTAGGAATTAGACTACATGCTTCTGTGCAGTGACTGGCTTCTGTGGCAGCCCTGAGATATCCTGAAAAGCAGGGTAACATCAGGTGTGGAAGGGGATGAATGTGCTTCTCTGGGGAGGATAAACAGGAGGAAGCAGACAGTTTACAGAAGGGAAAAATCCCTGGGAAGACTGATCTGCCTGCTGTGCAGTCCTGTGTCCTGCCTGGGAACAGCCATCATGTGAGGCTTACTCGGATCCCTACCTCCTGATATTCCCTGGGGGTCAGGGTAGAGGCACCAAGCTGAGGCCGTGAGGTGGCACTGAGTGTGGGGTTAGCCTGTGGAGTGCAGTGGTGTCTGTCTCTTACCTCTGCTTTGGGCTACATGACCTACTTCTGTCCCAGTCATGTTGGCCTGGGAAGCAGCAGTGCCTGCTGCCAAATCTCCCTGCCTGCTAATCCAGCTCTGAGTGATGATCGTATCCTTCTCCCCATTGCTCTGTGCTTTCTATCACCACCCTTCTTCTCGAGGGGGAGGCTGAGGACCCGTGTGTTTTGAAATGCTAAACCTCAGTCTCTAATTTTTCCACTACTGCTGTGAATCCTCTCTTCTGAGAGTGCCTGAGCAGATTTGCCAGCTTTGGAAGTCGGAGTTTGGCAGGCATGTGTGCAAAGAAGGAATGTTGTTGATTTCTGTTTCAAAGAGCTTAAGATCATAAAATCGCTTTAATCTCTGACAGAGCAGCTATGAAAGTGACCTCTGCTGCTTGTCCTGTTTCAACTCTCATCTCGTAAGGCTGCTAATTATAGTGGTGTAAAAGGAGATAAGAGAGATTCCAGCTCTGTCCTGCAGTCAAAATGAAATCAGGTGGCTTGTGGGAAGTTAATTTATTTCATGTCAGGAAATGAAATGCACAGAGTTCAACCTTCTGTCATTTTGGTGCTGAGGTTTCAGAATACCCAAGTCTGTGCCAACCTGTAGTTAAAAACTAACAAACTACCTCATCCAGCAAGGCCTGGATCCTTTGGGATCAGTGGGATTTAGTTAATGCACTGGTGAAACATTAACTTGCTCCAGTATTCCACAGGCCAATTTTAATTTGTTTACCAATCCAAACCGAGGAAACTTCTGCCTACAGCATTCCTAATGTGACAGGTTTGGGGTTCTCTCTGAGCTGGCAGTTCCTGCCTGAGGAGGATAACCAAGAGGATCAGGAGAGTTTAGTGATGCCTGTTGGAGTTCCGGGGCTCCTGTGGGCATGGCACCAGCACACTCAACTCTACTCATGGAGACCAAAGACCTACAGAAATTGATTCCTCTTGGTTGCACCTTGAAGCCTATAGAAAGCTGGATCTGTTCCAGCACAGTTCTTTAAAGCCTTTATCCTTTGCAGGGACAATCAGCATTCAGCTATCAGATATTTAACACATTTGCATAATCATTTTGTGTCTTCACATATGCAAACCGTTTCCAAGTCAGCTCCTGCCAGGGGTAGGCAAGAGGGCAGAAACAGATCAGTGTTAAGTGCAGCAGGTATCAGAATGCCTTAGCCTCAATGCTTTGTTGGCAATCTCTAGGGGGGTATCCTGGCACAGCTTTTCAGAGGCTCCGACAATAAAGGAACCTCCCTGCCTTAAAGCTGAGGCACAGACAATAGGTGTGAGCTCCCTGCAGCGGGGGCCGGGCAGCTCTCTAGCTCTTTTCACAGACGCTGGCCCTTCTCAGGGGCACTAGGCTGGGCATGAGACCATTTGTTTTGGAGACTGGCTAGTGCTGATTGTGTAGTCATCCAAACCAGAAGCTGTATCTGTGTCACGGTGACACAAAGGGTGATTAATTGGAGAGTCGCTTCTTGCCATGTGCAAACAGTTGGGAGGCACATTCGGGTTGAACAGCTGTGGAAGGTGAGCGTCAGACCTGCTGACACCTGTGTGTTATGCAAGCCCTGCACAAGTCTGTAGAAAGATCAGAACTGGTTTCAGAGCCTTTTTTAACAACAGAAATACCCACGGTGTAGCCCCAGAAATGTCACACAAGCCCTGGGGGCGAGTCATGAGTAGAAAAGAGCCAGGAGTTCAGGGCTTTTCTGTCTTCCTTTGCCCTTGTGTTAGTTCTGCGTGAAGAAGATCAAAAGCTTTGGGTTTCCTGTACTTTCCAGAGTAAATTGCCACACCAAATCACTTGAGGTTTGCAGCACTTGGGTTTTGTGCTCTATGCAAATGTGACCAGAATTTAGTCTGACAGAACAGCATCAGTTTGTTTCAGAGCTATGTGTAGGTGAAGAGTTGTACTAAAACATTTCTTTGTGTTATGAGTCAGTGCCAGACACAAATCTCCCTGAAATTCCAACTGGATGCAGAAGCAAACCCTGCTTGGAGTTTGAGATTTTTTCATCACCTTCCTGTAAAGGCTGGGCCAGACAGGTACATTTTGCATTAGGTGTGGCTGAGCGCACAGAAACCTGTAGCACAACCTTGCAAAGCTGTCTCCAGCTGTGCTCTCTCCTTCCATTTGAAACTCTGAACTCTCCCAACAGACCCTGTCTGAAAACCTGCTGACAGAAACCGAGCAGCTCTGTGAGGAGCTCCTGTTTCTGGCTCTTCAGGTGCCGTTCTTTTCACATGAAAGCAGGCAGCTGGCAGCTGCCCACCTGGGGTCTTGAGACCTTCCTCCGAGAAGCTGGAGCTCCGTTTGCCAGAACCTTTCTTTCCAGTTCTGTAGGGGGGATTATGTCATCTCAGGGACTCCTCGCATACTGTCAGGTGTAGTCAAACTGGTTAGTGGAGAAGAAACTTCTCTCACGATTGCTTAAATGCCACCCTGGAGCTGGAGGAGTGAAATAAATCCAGCCATGGCACTAAGTGTTAAACCCTGGAATCTTTTAGGGTACTTGAAGAAACATCTTCTGGTTTAAAGTGAGTCACTTTAGCTTCTCAGAGATTGCCTTGCACCTGGGGAAGAGGAGAGGTGTTAACCAGAGCAATTGCTAGGAAAGAATCTGCTTTCACAGTTGAAGATTTTACCTTTTTCTTTTTTCAACAGAGCTCCTGAGATCATCCTGGGCTTGCCGTTCTGTGAAGCTATTGACATGTGGTCCCTGGGCTGTGTGATAGCTGAGCTCTTTCTTGGCTGGCCTCTGTATCCAGGAGCATCTGAGTATGATCAGGTAAGAGGATGTGGGGATGTGCAGTGAAGCTACCATGATCTCTTCTCAGGCCCTCTGAGCCCAGCGTGTCCCACATCACATTTCAGCTGGTGTGAAATTACTGTTGGTTGTCTTGAGTTCATTTTCTGTCTGTGGCAGTCCCATTGCCTGTCTCTTGTGCAGCAGAGCACAGAGTTCTGAGTGGTTTGGGTTGAATGTAGTTAGCCAATATACAGTTTGCAGTTAACCTCCTGGCTTCCCACCCAGAAGCTGCTGAAATACCTTCCTGTCAAAACAGCAGTGGCGGGGGGGGGGTGTGTGTATCCTGCCTCCAAACACCCTCTATAATTTCACCGTGAGGGCAGTTTTTCCACGTGGAGACAGCAAGCCTATCATTCCTGCATGGTTAGTACCTGCAGCAGCCTCATTTTAAAATGCAAAGTGTGAGCCCCAACCTGTCCCTGAAACACAGGGGCTGGAGCCTGACAGGCATCTTGAACTAATGAGATCTTTCCGTGGATGCTTAGCATTAATACCTGGGCTGCTCAGCTGCCTGTAAAAGGACAAAGTCTGTACGAGAAGGTTTCTGAGAGTAACTTTTCCACTGTGGTTTTCTTGACGATGCCTTACTACAGAGCTTGATGTAGTTTTCCTCAAGTGATAAAATATATCATAACTTCCTGAGTTTGCAGACTTTGTTGCTTACATCTTCCCAGCAGTGTGAATTTCCAAGGGGAACACAGCAATGCCTTAATGAGCAGAATTACCTAGAAAAGAAGTGATGTACAGCATGGGGGTTTCCTTGCACACTGAGTTTTGTGCAGTTCTGAGAACCTTATCTGGCTGTGTGGGTGGGGAGGAGGAGCTTTTTCCGTTGCTTAATAGACAAGATTTTGCAGTCCTTTGTGAGGCAGCGTGAGGTGTGACTTCAAGTGCTTGATTCTGATGTCTGAATGGCTCTTGAAATCGAGAGGTGACTTCAGAGGTTGTGCAGCAGCAGCTAAAAGCTCAGTCAAAACTCGTGAGCTGCTGGTTGGGATGGGGGTTCTTTTTCAAACACCCTTTGACTGCACAGCAGTTGTGTATTGTAAAACCAGCAGAGCTCTCAGTTGAGCTGTGGTGTAGATAAAGACAGTCTGCAGCCACCAGATCCACACTGACAGGAATAAGGAGTGAACAAGCTCCTGTGGGGCCCAGGCTGCCACAGGGGGTTCAGAGCCCTGCATTGCTCAGCTGGTTGGCACAGTGGAGCAGGAGCTTTGCAGACAAGAACTGAGCCATGCTGCAGGACAGGTAACCTTTACAGGTAACAGTTACCTTTATGCTGTTTCCAGCCCTCCTTTTATTAATCAAACTTGGCAGTGTTTTGTTCTTAAACTTTAAAACAGACTCCTTTGAGGGAAGAGTCATGACAAGATGATGGCTCCTTTCCCACCATACATCTTGGGAGCAGACAGCATTAGTAGTTGGGCAGCACTTAAAAAGATAATTGGTTTGACTTTTGTTTTTTCTCCTGTCTTGCTCTTTTCCTTCTTTTTGGGCATCCCTTTTTGTTATCTCTTTCCCACCGCTGGCTGATGCAGTCACAAGCACCCAGGTGCATCTTCCAAAATTCTCAGCCATTTTTTTTTCCTCACATGTTCAGCATCTGTGAGAATGCAGGAATCTGATTTTACTAAAGATTTGGTCTTCCATGTAAGTGTATTTAAGGAATCTAATTTTACTGGAGATTTAGTCTTGCTGTTGTGGTCAGTGAGAGCTTTGCCATGACATAGTTCTCACATCTATAAGATGCTATGAGGACAGGCTACAAGAGCTGGGGCTCTTCAGCCTGGAGAAGAGAAGGCTTTGGGGAAACCTTATAGTGGTCTTCCAGTATCTGAAGGGGGCTACAGGAGGGCTGAGGAGGGACTACTGACAAGGTCTTGTAATGACAGGACAAGGAGGAATGGCTTTAAACTGGTTTAAAATCAAACTAGATGTTAGGAAAGGGTTCTTTCCAGTGAGGGTGGTGAGACACTGGCACGGGTTGCCCAGGGAGATGTTCAAGGCCAGCTTGGATGAAGCCTTGAGCAACCTGTTCGAGTGGGAGGTGTCCCTGCCTATGGCAGGGGTTTGGAACTGGCTGAGCTTTGGGGTCCCTTCCAACCTAAACCATTCTGTGATCTGTGTGCCTGGAGTTTCTGTAGCCAGTCACAGCACTGCTGTCTGGATAATTACACCTTCACTTATATGTGCACACATGAGACTTTCTGTGTTGCTTTTCTCTCCAACTGTGCACTCCTTACCTCTGCCATTACAGGCAGGTGGTGTTGCTTTATCCGTGTCTCAAAAGCTTACAGCCTGCTCCTGTATAAGTTGGGCATAAAATATTTTTGAAAGTAAGAAAGATGCATTTAAAACCTGAACTTTCTGCAGATAACTTGATTGGAAAAGGTAAATGTCCTTAAAAACACTTAAGAGAGTCCTTTTTATTTGCAGGTTATTTCTATTCACTGTGAACAAACTTGGCTGATAATTACTCTTTTAGCTGTGAGGTTTTTTTTTCCTGTCTGGAATCCTCATTCTTTTACTTTTCTTCCCTAGATTCGTTATATTTCACAAACCCAAGGCCTTCCAGCGGAGTATCTTCTCAGTGCCGGAACGAAAACAAGCAGGTTTTTTAACAGGGATCCAAACTTGGGCTACCCACTGTGGAGGCTAAAGGTTTGTCTACCTTCTTTGATTCATTGAGGGCTTGACAGAAATTTAAACCTGGTTGTAGCGTGCTCTGAAAGCATTCTGAGCAAAGAGAGGCTCTGAGATGCTGTTTAGATATAGCTGATTTGTGTATTTCCTCCCAGAAACTGCACAGACATCCTGGTGCTCACCTAACAATAGCAGCTGTGCATGATAGTACTAGCAGAGATTGGGTGTTACAGTTATTGAAATAATGGTTGCTTATTATGGCCTGCTCAGTCTTGGTGAAGTATGTCATCTTGTTGTCATCTCCTGACGATGCAAAGAGTAAAACAGGGAGGATTTCAGGATAGTCTTTGTTAGTGTAACAGGAATCTGTTTATCTGTTGGCACAGGACAGAAAAGAATTGAGTGTCTTCTCCATTTGCCTTTAAAGCTCAGCAGCACAAGGAAGGACATTTTGCCTTTCTTCTTCTTTGTGAAAGAGGAATTTAAAATATTTATAGCCTCTTCTCTTCCTAAATTTGAAATCTCTGCTTCTTTTGGCTAATGCAGTGCACAGCAAAGCCTTGGAATGAAGTCATCTCCTTGATAATTCAGCTTTGCAATGAGTGATCTTTCCAGTTGAAGAGATGAGGACTCGTGGCTGGTCTGGCCCTGCTGGCATAGGATTTATCTTAAGGCAGACAGAAGCCTGCCTGGCTTGGCTCTCCCCTCACTGCTTTTTCTTTATCAGTGTGCAATATCCCAATTTATATTAACAAATGCTTTCTTTTTGTAGACACCAGAAGAACATGAGTTGGAAACAGGAATCAAATCCAAAGAAGCTCGGAAGTACATATTCAACTGTTTGGATGACATGGCGCAGGTGCGTGGGGAGCCACCACAGCAGTTACCCTGTGGGGAGCTCTGCTGGAGCAGTCGTCTGCACATGCTGCTGAGGATCCCACTCTGTGTTTGCCATGGTGCCAGCATGCATCAGAGATCACTGTGTTGAGGGCTATCAAAGTGTGAATTACAAAGCTGTTAGAAGTTTCTTGGCTTTTCTCAGACCTTGATCTCGCAGGTGCAAGAAGTGTGCTTAGCCTGTTACCACCAGAGGTAGTCAGGCAGTAGGAGAGCTGTGTTTATAGAATTAGGCTTCTTACTGGGACTTAGCAAACGTTGACAGATCCTTGTATTTTTTCCTTCTATTTTCAGAGGTAAATAAAGGACTGTCTGAGGGTTTAAATATCACAAGGCCTTGATAAATACGTTGGTCTCAGCTTTCAGTTGCTTTTGTAGCTGTTGCCATCACTTTCCATCTATGTAAAGCAATGTAGAATTCTGCCATTCTTATTTGCTTACCCTTTGCACATCCCACACCCCCTAAAAAAAATGAAGGCACAGTGCCAGGTGTGAAGCCTGATTGGTATCCACTCAACAGACCAGTTTCATGTTGAGGTGAGAATTCCCCATATCAGTTTGATTTCCTTTTATAGAACGAGCAAGGGCAGGGTTGTGTTAGCACTCTGGTACCAAAAACTGTGCTTGCTACAAGACAGGAATGCTTAGGAAATACTGCTGCATGGTGTGAAGTGACTGAACTGTTAAGGAGCAATTCATTTGATGTTTATGTGAACTCCTCTCCTTCTATTTCCAAGGTGAATATGTCTACAGATTTAGAAGGGACTGACATGTTGGCAGAGAAGGCTGACCGAAGGGAATATATTGATTTGTTGAAGAAAATGTTGACAATTGATGCAGATAAGAGAATTACTCCACTGAAGACTTTGAACCATCCGTTTGTAACGATGACACATCTGCTGGATTTCCCACACAGTAATCAGTAGGCTTCCTTGCATTTCTTGTTTGGTTTCAGGAGGGCTTAGGGAAAACACAGAACAGCCTTTTTCTGCTTTCTGTCAATGCTGTTGTCTGCAGTTTCTGGCTGATCTGAAAATAGCAGTGGCACGTGTAAGGAATGGAATGTTCATAAGCTTCCTTTTCTTGGTTTAAAAAACAACAACAACAGCAAAGCATTTAAAGGCATGTTCATGAAGCTGGGAATTTGTCATGCCTCTGTTAGGTGTATCTGATAGTTTCCTTCTGTCATTCCGTTCCAGTGTGAAGTCTTGCTTTCAGAACATGGAGATCTGCAAGCGAAGAGTTAACATGTATGATACAGTGAACCAGATCAAGAGCCCATTCACCACTCACGTTGCTCCTAACACAAGCACAAACCTGACCATGAGCTTTAACAACCAGCTCAATACAGTCCACAATCAGGTACAGCAGCTTTCAGCTGTTTGATGCTAATCGAAGATGTGGAGCGGTCTTAATTTTGTGCCTTCTGACCAAATCCTGCTCTGCAAAATACTGTGTTTAAATTGCTCTCCAGAACTTGTAGTTTTTGTCTTGAAATTTAATTTGCCAAAACTTGTGCCTGGGCAGTCTCTGCTTCACCCACTCACATTTGCCTGTCAGTTCAGCGGTGTAGTGAAAGCTGCTGTGATTCTTGCGTTTCCTCCTGTGTTGCCCTGTGCCTTTTACTTGAAACCCTTCCCTGGTGCTTTCTTCATAGTATTAATGCTGATGGCTTCTGGGGGTTGTTTTATAACAAATATAAGTGCTAAATCTGATGGTTTGGGGTTTTTTTCTAGGCCAGTGTCTTGGCTTCCAATTCAACTGCTGCTGCTACTCTCTCCCTGGCAAACTCGGATGTCTCACTGCTAAACTATCAGTCCGCCCTGTACCCCTCATCTGCAGCGCCAGTTGCAGGAGTGGCACAACAGAGCGTTTCCTTGCAACCTGGAACCACTCAGATCTGCACCCAGACTGACCCATTCCAGCAAACGTTCATTGTTTGTCCCCCAGCCTTTCAAAGTAAGTGCAAACCCTTCTGTGTGTGATGCTGTGCTTTCCATTGGGTGGAAACCAGAGATGGTCATCTGTACTGAATAGGGGAAGTGCAGAATGTCACCCCCTGCTATCACAAGTTGCTCTTGCATCAGTGCAGAATAAAGTCAGACATGTGTAGACAGTTTGGTTCTCTTCCAGGTCATGCTTGGACAGGTGACAGTTTGTCACCAGCCTAGGTTGCAGTCTTCACCTGGTTGCTCAACCAGTTTTTCCCCCCAAACCAAACCCAGCAGCATTCCATGGAAAGCAGCAAACAGAGGAGCTGGAGCTGAGAACAGGGAAGTGTCCTGCTGTGCTTTGTGTGCCAGCAGTGACTATCTGCTCTTTGAGTCTCTCACAAGCACTGATGCAGCTCTGTGGTTTGCTAACAACAAACTGTGACAGGTTGCAAATGAGTGAGGTTAGCAGGAGCATGGCTCTACCCATCTTGCAAGTGCCCCAGGTTTATGTCTGGGTTGTGGAGGGTTACATACAAAAGGGAGCTGATAGTGTAAGGTTTGATCTTTGAACTTAGTCTCAAGCAACATAGCATTAGACATCTGAGTTATCTGTGTTTCTGAAACAAGACTATGGACTTTAGGAGAGCCAGGCTTTGAGCACTGGTTGTCCATTGCTGCAGAAGTGTTTGCCTCAGCTGGAGTTCTGTTAGTAGGCTTTTGTCAAAGGCAAAAAGTTACTTTTTTTTTCTACGTCTGACCTTCTCTTCTACCCTTTGGTTGTTGAAAGAGACTAAAAAACAAGAATGATGAAGCAGCTTAGCAGTGATGTATTCTTGTCTTCCACAGCTGGACTTCAGGCAACTACAAAGCATTCTGGGTTCCCTGTAAGGATGGAGAATGCAGTCCCAATTGTACCACAAGCACCTGCAGCCCAGCCACTGCAGATCCAGTCTGGAGTTCTCACACAGGTAAAAACCAAAAAAAAACCCAACCAAACAATGAAACAAACAAATGAACCCCACAGAGCTAAGTGGAATTCTTGCCACCCTCCTGGGGAATCTGAGCCTGATCCCTCTGGAGTGAATGCCAGGGGTTCTCAGAAGGCTCTGAAAGGGTCAATGCAGATCACTTCTAAGACAGTGTTTTCTTGTTTTATTTTTCTGGAATATTTGAAGTTTAAACTGGTTTATGCCATGTGCCTCCCTGGTTTTAGGAGTTTTCAGCTGCTAAGGATGGGCTGTGTTTTCCCATGGGTGCTGCCCTGTAGGTAGTGCAGTATGTTCTTGCCTACACTTTACAAAGACGTGGCAGAAGAAATCATTTCTGTGAGGAGCAAAATCCCAGTAAACAGAAGTGGCAACAGAGAATTACCTGTGTTAAAATTTCATCTTTTAATCAAGGAAAGGATTTCTGAATCCTTCTCACTCAGTGCCATTGTTAGTGTGAGCTGATGTGTAGTGATCACACAACTGTTGTTTGTGGATTGAACAACAAATATGCAGGAGCTAAATTCACAAATAGTGCTAAAAATGATACTTCAGACATTAGTTGTGTCGTATATGAAAACAGTTTTTCTTTCCAGAAAGCAATGTTTTCATGTACAGTGAAAGCTCAGTGGGTCACAGATTTTATTCACTGAAAAATTGTATTAAAGTGCACTTCTATTTATTTGCACAGTTTGGGTTTCTGCTGACATTAACACAGACTTTGTTAGTTTTACTCTCCAGACAGCAGGTTGTACTTAGTGACCTACTTGTAGAGGAGCAATCTTTAGATTATTCAGTCCAAAACATTTTGGTGGCCATCTGTGGCCCCGTGGTTTGTTTAGCATGATGTGTGTGTGTGGTTTCCAAACAGCAGGACACACGTGGCAGAGGCCCACCTGAGCCCAAGCCCTGCTTTGGCTGGGAGTGCAGATTGTACACAGAGTCTAGTTTAATTAGGCATTGGGTGGACTGAGAGGTGTCTTGGTAGTTTCATAACAGGTAAAGCTTTGCTCTTTCACAATACAAAATCTGTAAAATCCCTTAGCTGATCCTTGGCCAAGAGTGGCAAGAGTGCTGTGTGAGTGTGGAGTACAGTGTTCAAGGCTGTGCCCTGCCAGTGCACAGCTGCGCTGCAGTCAGCGCAGTGCATGGAATGTAACTTGCTCTCTGGGACCCAGTAAAGTACGTGGAGCTGAACACTATCTCATTTTTGCTTGTTCAGTGTGTCACTGGAGAGAACTTGTTCCCAAATTCCCTGTGCCTTGTGTTCCCCTCAGGGACATGTAATTGCTTAGAGGAAGGTGCCCGGAGGGTCTGGGTATTTGTTTCACTGCATCCATTGCAATTCTGGAGTCTGTTCAAGCACCATAGAATGCCAGTGAGGTGAAACCTTTCCTGGCCCTGTTGCTGAACCCACTTATCCTGCCTCAGTACGTGTGTTTCACTCACTGCCTGATCTACATTTCAGGGAAGCTGTACACCACTAATGGTAGCAACTCTTCATCCTCAAGTAGCCACCATCACGCCGCAGTATGCGGTCCCCTTTACCCTGAACTGCGCAGCCGGCCGGCCAGCGCTAGTAGAACAGACGGCTGCAGTACTGGTAATTGCCTCCCTTGATTGTGTTCACTAACTGAGTTTTGTTTTAACTTAGACTTGCAGAGGGCATGGAAGCATGTGCCATCTTGTGGCTGTGTTCTTGCTACATCTTAATGTCTCGTTGTTTTCCTCCCCAACATTGCTGAAGCACTGTCTGACTCTGACGTTTAGTGTGGCTCTGTAAAGAATCCAGATCCATTGACTGTTACTTTTCACTAGCCCAGTATTGCCAGGCTCCTCTCAGCTATGCTGCAGAAGGGCTACAGCTGTTCCTCTTCCTCGCTTACTGTCCTACCTTTGCCTTTTGATTGCTGAATACAAAGGGATCAGTCTTTAGCTTGACTCTGCTACAGGTACCTGGATGGCCAGAATTTGAACTACTTGGCAAGTTAGCTCCACACTTTGTTTTCAACACGTGTAAAGCTGCTTTGCATGTAGAAATGTTTCAGGTCCTTAAGCACAGGCTAAAATCTCCAATGATGGCAAATTCTTTAATGTATTGCTTTAGCAGTTGATTTCTCTTAACCTCTGTTGAACATTGACAATAATTTTCTGGCCTTTTGTTATTTATAGCCAATCACAGGTAGCTTCCTTCATCCAGATAAAGCTAACCATTCTTCACAGATACTTTTCAGTTCATTTGTATTTCTTGGTTGAAATTAAAGGTGAGCTCTAATACCCCAAAATGCCAAGAACTGGCTTCTAGGCTGTTTGGACCAATCTCTAAAAAGGATGGGGAAGGGAATAAGCACAGCTTTGAGATGTGTGTGTGTCCAAAATCGTCCTCTTCTGTATTCATTTGGCACCTGCGTCAGAGCAACTTTGCAGGTGCCACAAAGAAGTCATTGTAAAACTCCAGAATCAGATCAGTGAAGCTTATGAAAACATTGCAGTGCACTCAAGTGCTGCTCTCCTCACGTGTCGTTCAAAGCACATTCCATTATGTGAACCATGTTGTTTCTTGTGGCTTTAGAGTGGTAGTTTGAGTGTCATTTTCTTCCGAGAGGGAGACCTCTGCTGAAGTGGAATTTGCTCGAGTCATACCTGTACTGAAATTAAACCCCACCCCTTGGAATCCTTCTGACCCAAGGCGACTGCTCCTCATTTCTGAGGCTGGGAAGGCAGAGAGTGGAAGTCTCCCAGGTCACAGCTCCAAGCTGAGCAGACCCAGGGGTGGATCTCCTTTCCTCCTCTTGAATTCTGATTGCCGAAAGGCTGCAACCTAGGCTCTGAAAATGGCAAGGGGTGTCTGTAGCAGAGCCTGGGGCACAAGAGAGTTGTTAGTGGTGTTTGCAAAAGTGTCTCTGGGCTTTTGATTCAACAGGCAAATTCTCTTCTCCTGTGTGTGTGCAGTGGACTTGATGTTCAGCTCCCCTGTACAGCAGTGGAGATCAGAGCCAGCTGTCTCCAGACTAGGAGCCTGGATTCTGAGTTTTCTCTGGAGGACTTGCTAGTTCTGTTTGGATTCTGGGAGCCTTTGGCGTGAACTTGCTCACCTTTAGTGTTTCCAACACTCTCCCTTGCTGCTTCCCCTGAGTTTTGCATTAGCCATTTGCTAAGCTTTGCATATTTTTGTCCTTCCTCTGTCAAAACAGTTCGTCGCTTGGAAGGCCCGATTTCTGCCTCTCATTGGGAATTTAAACCTTGCTGTATTAAACTCTCTGCTTTGTCTTGTGCAGGTGTTGGCTTTTGGAAAGAGGCATGGTGTGACTTTTAACATATTTCTCTTGGTTTTTTTCTTTTTTTTTTTTTCTTTTTTTTTTTTTGTTTTTAATTAATATTATTCTGCTTATGTTGGCAGAGGTTTTAGCAGCTCTCTGCTTTGAAGGCTTCTTGTTCGGAACCGGGATTGTAATGAGGTGGATCTGTTACTTGCAGAAATACTTGATTTAAAACAACAGGTGGTCATGGGTTTGCAGTTTAAACAGCAAGAGAAAGAGCCATATGTTATCAAAATCGTAGGCTTATTTTGGGGGTCGATTGTTTGGGGGTTCCCCCAACCCCCCCAAAAAAAACCCTCTGCATTCTGTGAATGTGGGCAGGGACATTTATAATAGTAATCAGTTGAAAATATCTTCACATGTCTCCCTTGTAATGAAATGTTTCTCCCACTTTGACTTTTCTCAAATACTTAGTTGAGGTGTGGTGAATTCCTACAGCAGTAACTGTCTCAGCTGTCTCAACGTGAGCCCTGTAAGACAGAAAACCAGAAAGTACCCAATTGGCTTTGTATTTTGGAATCCTCCAGCAGAGCAAAGTGCATAAACGTGCAAGCGGAAGCAGCCCTGAGCCTTCCTGCTGCATCCAGCTGCATTCTGCAGCGCAGTGTTAACACCTCTGCCCAGGTGACACCTGCCATAGCATAGCATCAGAGGAAGCTTCTTTCTCTGATTTGTTGTCCTCTTGCTGCAGTGAGCCCTTTTGAGCAGGCTCAGTGACCCTGCCGCTATCTCTGCAAGCTAACAATCTACATGAGTGCGTTGGTTGCTTGGAACAAACCTCCTCATGTGCAGGAACTGAAACCTAGTGAGGCTGTGTCTGTTCATTGTTTTGCAGCAGGCCTGGCCGGGGGGAACCCAGCAGATCCTGCTACCTTCCACCTGGCAGCAGCTCCCGGGGGTTGCTCTGCACAACTCTGTTCAGCCAGCAGCTGTGATCCCAGAAACGATCAGCAGCAGCCAGCAATTGGCTGACTGGAGGTAGGGATTGTGCCAAATGGGAATGTGTCATCACGGCACTGCCTGTGGTGCACAGGATCCCTCCCTTCCCCTTGGAATCATGAGCAGGGGCTCAGTGCAGCCTGTGGTTCCTGCAGTGAAGTCATGGGATTTGGGTCTGTCTGTCTTTCTGCTCCAGGAATGCCCATTCCCATGGCAATCAGTACAGCACCCTCATGCAGCAGCCATCACTGCTGACCAACCATGTGACGCTGGCGACGGCACAGCCCCTGAACGTTGGCGTTGCCCACGTGGTGAGGCAGCAGCCAAGCAGCAGTGTCCCGGCAAAGAAGAACAAGCAGCCAGCACCAAGCGCACCCAAGTAAGGCTTCCTTTCCCAGCCCTGTCTTTGTGGAGGTTGTCCTTGTGGAAGAGTGGTCTGCAGCTGCTTTTAGAGATGTCTCTGTGTCACTGGCATAAGGGATATTTCTTTCAGTGAGAGCGCAAGGAACATGGTTGCTCAGGTGCTTTACTGCACTGGTTAGAGGGGGTTCAGGGTGTGCTCATGCCATGTCAGTTCTGTCATCTGCTATTTGCCAAGCAGTGGCTGGCAGGTTTCTTGCAGTGTTCAGGTGAGTCTGTCCTGTTCAGAGAATCACTGTGAGTTCATTTGGCCCCTTCTGGGATGTGTTCTATGGCGCTCTGCTCCATGAGTGTCTGCCCTGCATGCTCCAGTCATCTGGAGATGGAGACTGGCTGTCCTTAAAGCTGGTGCTGGTTTGTCCCAAACTACTGACATGCAGCTGAATACTGCTTTGGTTTTCCTTCAGGCTCAGCTCAAATCTAGAGACTGTGCCCTCCCAAGTTTACTCACTCATTGGGAGCAGTCCTCTACGGTCCACCTCCTCCTCTTCCAACATGCTCGTCCCAGCGCAGGAGCAGCACCAGCCCATTGTGATCCCAGACACTCCAAGCCCACCTGTCAGTGTTATCACCATCCGCAGCGACACTGATGAGGAAGAGGACAGCAAATACAAACCTGCCAGGTAGGAAGTTCATTTAAGCAGCCAGTAGTGATTTACCTTGAACTCAAGGAGACTGGAGAACTCTGCATGCAAAACCCTGGCTAGTCCAAGAAGCACTGCATAAACCAGAAAATTCTGCATCACGTCTGCTCTGCTGTTTGTGTCTGTAGTTAATTAGAATTTCATCTGACAAGGAGGGAGGGTCTGAGATCCCAGAGGGAGAGGTCCTGTATCTCGTGGGAAAAGCTGGAACGTTTCACATTTGTGCTTTTGTGTTTTTCTCCTGGCAGTTTGGGTACGAAGCAGAGGTCCAATGTCATCAGCTACGTCACTGTTAATGACTCCCCTGACTCCGACTCCTCCCTGAACAGCCCCTACACCACAGACCCCCTTTCCTCTCTCAGGAGTGCCGGTGGTGCCCTGGAGCTGCCAAACAGGGCAGCAGCTGACAGCTCCAGCTCTCGGACTATCATCGTGCCGCCGCTCAAAACACAGCTCAGCGACTGCATCGTCGCTACCCAGGCATCAGGTAGGCTGTGCTCACTAGTGTTGGCCAAGGCCCATTTGCTGTCTTACCCCTGACAGCCTCATCCTCACAGTTGTAGACTGCCTGTACTTGGGTCTTCAGTGGCTTCAGCTCTAACAGCTGCTGTTGTGCGACTGCAGGCCTTGGTCTGTGTGCAGTTTCACTGATCCATTTACCGTTTGCATTCACTGATCTGTTTACCATTCAGAGGTGTTTGGCTGCATCCCTCTAGGTGTTCAAGGCCAGGTTGGATGAGGCTTTGAGCAGCCTGGTCTGGTGGAGGGTGTCCCTGTCCATGGCAGGGGGGTTAAAGCTATAGGTGATCTTTGGAGTCTCTTCCAACCCACACTGATCTGTAAAAATTCCTGATGATTTCTTATACAATCAGGTTTTAAGCTGTAATTGAAAAGGCTCTGTTACAGAAATGGTGCCTGTGCATTCCTCATTACTTACCTAAGCTGGTTATGACAGTGTGTGGCCTGTAGAATGGACTAAGCTTCTGAAATCTTTCAGGCATCCTGAGCAGCACCAGTAAGACCAAGCCAGTGGCCTCTGTGAGCGGGCAGTCGTCAGGATGCTGTATCACACCCAGTGGGTACCGCTCGCATCGCGTCGTAGCAAATGGGGTGCAGCCTCTCAACCTCAGCCAGGTGAGCACTACAGGACTTTGCTGGCCTTTGGACACAGTGCACTGTGTGACAGGGAGAGTGACACAAATGCAAGAGCATTGATGGCTGCTGCCTCAGTAGTTCTTTGACGCCAATTCTGCCCTGTGGCTGTGCAGGGTAGGGTAGACTCTAGGGAGGATAGGTGAATTTTCTGAGGGCAAAGAATTGGTTCACGTACCAGAGGGCTGGAGGAAGAAGCATGGTTAAGTCTCTCTTCTTTGTGCTCCTCTTCACACCTGTCTTGCAGTTAGTCATTGTTGCCACTCGGTGGGAGAGCCAAAGTAGAACCCAGCTGTTGAGTAAGAGCATTGAGGGCACTCAGCAGAGGTCTGGGTCACTCCAGGGGCTGCCTGCACTTGTACAGCTGTGCACTGCTGTAGCCCAGGGATGGCAGTTTGATCCCATTGCAAAGCAGAAGTGTAACCTTTGTCTCGAAAGAGCTGCAGTAACCCTTCTGAACAGGCGTGAGGGCTTCACAGAGCTAGGAGGGAGGATCTGCTGAAGGATCAGTCCTGCAGCTGGAACGGAGGTGTTGATCGGGAGGCTCCAGCTGCCCTTTCCACGCTCTCCTCCTGTCCACTGCACTTCCCTGAGGACAGCCACTAACCTTATTTACTTCTTCCCCCTGCAGAACCAGCAAACAACAGTGCTGGCCTCACAGGAGAGGAGTGGAAATGCTGTCCCACGTAGGCAGCAGGCTTATGTGGCACCCCTCACGTCAACTATTTCTCAGGCTCCCTACACGTTCCAGCACAGCAGCCCCGTGCATCCCCACCTGGCCACGGCCACGGCGAGCGCACACCTCTCCAGCCAGCCCCACATGTACACTTACGCTCCCACCACGGCAGCCACGCTGGGCTCCACCACCTCCATCGCCCACCTCTTCTCCCCTCAGGGCTCCTCGCGGCACACCACCTACGCTGCCCACCCCAGCACGCTTGTCCACCAGGTCCCTGTGAGTGTTGGGCCAAGTCTGCTGACTTCTGCAAACGTTCCACCCGCCCAGTACCAACACCAGTTTGCTCCCCAGTCCTATATTGGTGCTTCCAGAGGGTCTGCTATTTACACTGGATATCCGCTGAGCCCTACAAAGATCAACCAGTACTCCTACTTGTAGTTGTAGTAAAGCACTGTCCTGCCTGGCCTGAGAGATTGGAGGAGGATTTCAGGTGAACCTTTTACCTGATGATGACTTCCTGGGTTTTGCTTCTCCCTGATCTGGTTGTGTGTTGTTCAAAAATGTCTCTGGTGAGTCTGGTCACTAAGTGAGCAGCATGCTTCGTTACCAGTCTGAGAGTCACTAAGTCATTTTTATTTTTAATTACTTTTTAGAGATGCTTTTAAAAACTTCATGGTCACATTTATTTAAAATTGTTCTGTTGTGCTAATCAAAATGGGAAAGAAAAATCAATGTCTTGGGAGACAGATCCTGATGACCTTTTAAACTTGTATAACTGAAACAACGACAACAAACAAATAATGCAGATGCTATCTTAGCAGCTTGCACAGATCTGTGTTGCCACTAAAAATGAAATGCACATTTTGTCTCTTCATGTTGCTGGGGCAGTTCTAAATTCAAGTTTAGTGTTTTAACATCTATTCTCTAACTCTCTTTGTCTAACCAATTGCTGGTTCTGCAGAAGCCATCACATCTTCCTGTGTGTAACTGTCAGGGTTTTCTGTTCACTT
Source organism: Pogoniulus pusillus (assembly GCF_015220805.1). Lineage (NCBI taxonomy): Eukaryota > Metazoa > Chordata > Aves > Piciformes > Lybiidae > Pogoniulus > Pogoniulus pusillus. Next base: position 6,995,122 of record NC_087302.1, read on the forward strand.
CTCCGCTCTGTTCAAGGACTGGCAGCAGCAGCTGCCTCCTGCGGCATTGTGTACTTAGGAGTCCGTGCAAACCCCAAAACCTGTCTGTGTCTCCATGACACAGCTGAGTTTTTATTGCATTCATTGCAAATTCCTTCTAAGTTTCTCAAACCGTTCAAGATCTCACTGTGTAACAGAACTCAGCAGCTTTGTCAGGATGCTGTGGTCTTCACCCCAGAAGGAATAGTGCAGCATTGCTCTGAAATTCACTTTCTGCAGCTCATCCGATGCTGGCCCTAGAGGGGAGCTGGATTTCTTCAGTGAAGCACAGGGCTTTTCTTTGTTCATTTTTTTTTTTCCCTTTCCCATTTTTCCTCACATGATTCATTCAGGAGGGAGTGGAATTTGAAACACAACGAAACATCACTGTATTGATGTGTACAGCTTTTTATACTCCTGTGAGAGCGTGTCCTCCCGGATATGTCAGCAGCTACTCTAAAAACGCTCTTAACAAGACTTGTATACAGGACATGCATGTAGGAATCACCAAACACACCCCACACCCCCCTCCAAAAAAAAAAAAAAAGAAAAAAAAAGAGAGAAAGAAAAAAAAAAGAAAAAAAAATTCCAGATTTTAAAGTTTATTACTGAATTTAAAACTATTTTAGAAGTTTTGTATTGGTGGTGTTTTAATATTTTACATACAATGAACTATGTACATATTGATTAGAAAACTATAACAAGCAAAACTCCTCCCTAACCCCAAGCGTTTCTGTCTTTGTAATCAAAATGTGTAGTGATTATACTTGAACTCTGTACTTAGTGTTTGTCTAATTCTTAAACGTTCCTGGGGATGGAGTTGATGTATCCTTTGTATTTAAACCAAAATGAGTTGATCCGTGTCGGAATGTGTGTGATTAAAATGCAATGGTTAGAGCTCGTCACTGTAGCACTGGGAGGAGCAGAGCTTCGAGAGAGGAGAGGATCCCTTCTGATTTGTTTTGCACAGGTATGTGTGATGAAGAGTTGTTTGGTGTGTCCCCTTATTGTAGTGCCTTAAATGATGACGTAGTGTGACTAGAGTTTACAGTGAGCTTGCCTTATGAGGGACCAGCAAGCCCCCATCGATCGAAGCAATTCACTAAGCTTACACAGCAAGGCCCGCAGCCGTCGCCTGGGTGCGTTGTTCTCAGTTTTAGTGCTGTCATAACAAAAGCTACATTTTCCTTTGGAGTGAAGCAATGTTTCCTTAAAGCTTTTTCCTTGAAATGGCACATGTACTGTTAGATGTCTGTCAGTGCATTTTGGATAGGGTAGTGCATTGGGAATGCATTGGAATGTTTAGTCTAATCCTGCAGAAGTGATTAAATATGTGCAATCACTTTTTCTTAGTGTGGCGTTACCTTCCCTCCCCCCCCCCCCACGTTAATAGCAGACATTTCCTGTAAAATAGTTGCTAGCTTGGTGATAGAATATTTATACCAAAGAGAGCCTGCTGTAAAGCACATAATACCATTAAAAGTTTTCTAATGCTACTGCCAATGTGGAGCTGTTGGGAAGGTCTGTCAGCTGAAGCCCTAGTCAGCGTTCAGAGGAAATGCTCCTTTCGGGTAGACGATGCAGTTCTTCAAACGACACTTTTATTTTCTCGGGTCCCTTGCACCAGGAATTATTTCTCATCTTCAGTACCTAGGTTAAGTATTGTGTCCAAGTGGATGGTAAACTGGCTTGAGCAGTTGTGTGACTGCAGCAATAAGAGGTTTTGGTAACCTTGAATCCCAGTTTGTGTTCCATCCCAGTGGAGGAGAGGCTGTTCTCTGACCGGTGTGCGACGAGAAGTGTGAAAGTCATTTCTGAAATTCCATGTTATTGACAGAAGGAAGTCTGGACTGACCTGGAGTTGCTGAGCTGTTAAAGGTTTGGTCTTTCCTTTGGCAGAGGGACCAAGGACTCTGGAGCTGGTTGGTAGCATTAGTGACGTTGTTGTTCAGTGTCTCAGTCGGAGCACTTCTGTGGGTGTACCGTGCCTCTGCTGTGAGCGATGCTGTCTGTTGCTGTAGGCACTTCCTTTCTTTTTTCCACTTGACGTTGCTGTGTTCAGTACCTGCCTTGGGCACGGAGTTGTGCCTTTCTCCTGAAAGGCAAAGCAGGCTCCAGTTCCTGTTTCAGAACAGTGATCCCTGCTTCTCCAAGAGCAAGGTGTTTCCATGCAGTCCTACCAGGGAAAAAAAAACACCTCTAGCAAAATCTGCTGATTTTGAGAACTTGCCCACTTCTCCCCAAAAAGCAGACTGCAATGTCTGTCTGTCTTTAGAATCCGAACTTGATCAGTCATTCACAACACATGGCATCACCTCTTCCACTGCCCCAGTTTCCAAGAGCTTTGGAACGAGGTGGAAGAGATGATGTAGGTAAAATGAAACCTACTCCATTTAGCATGAGTTGTTTGACCCTGGAATTCCTCTGGCCTGCACAGCATAAACTGAGCGAACAGAAACCCACCCTGGCAGGGCCCAACTTCCAGCTTGGCACTGGCCTCACCAGTGGGGTGGATCCCAGTGTGGCCCCAGTATGTGTCGCCCAATGTAGGTCTCCTGCAGTTTGCTCTAAGGAGATCCATCCCTTCCCTGCTGTGTCCAGCCTTCAGATTAAGCTCCAGAATCAACTCTCCTGGCTGACAGAACCCTGCACCTAGTTTGTGCTATCCCTGGATAGAAATCAGAGTCCTTGAATTGTAGAGCTGGTTTGGGATTCACCTTTTGACTGCATGATGGCCACGGTCCCACCTAAGACACGTTTGTGATTCCAGAACTGTTCAATCAGCTGCTTGCTGTTACCTGACCTGTACCGGCAGCTGTGACAGCCGCCGCAGAGGCAACTCCTGAGGTTTCCTGCTTGCCACCTAGTTGATGGGATGCAGTAATTTACTTCTGACTCAGCAATTTCTTTTAGTACATGGCAAAACTAAATTGCTTCTAAATGACAGGATTGGCACAGCCCTGCTTTCTTTTTTCTTTTGGTTTTTCTTTTTGCCTTTTTCTTTCCTTTTTATTTAAACCTCCGAATGGTGCCGCATGTCCACATGGTTGTTTGTTGCTAAACTTTATATAATGTGTGATTTCAGATTCAGCTTGAACTATTATCCTATCTCACTACATGTAGCAGTACATTATATGTAATGTTAGTATTTCTGCTTGGATCCTTGATATTGCAATGGAATTCCTACTTTATTAAATGTATTTGATATGCTAGTTGCTGTGTAAAATTTAACTTCCTTTCTTTCATGGTCGTGCTCTTCCTTTTTACAGGCCGCTAGATACAGGTAGTTTCTGACAATTACTGATCTATGTTTGTATTGCTGATGTACTTTAGGAAGGGTATGTAAAAATCATTTTAACAAAAGAAATAGATATTTAAAAAAAAAATTTAATACTAACTATATGGGGGAAAAAAAAAAAGGGTCCATTGTGAAAACATAGTTTATCTTTGGATTCAATGTTTGTCTTTGGTTTTACAAAGTAGCTTGTATTTTAAGTATTTTCTACATAATATGGTAAAAATGTAGAACAATTGCAATGCATCAATAAAAAGGGTTAATTTTCTCTACTCTATTCATTTGGTCCCTCCATGTGTTAAAAGGAAAGGGGAGGTTGGTGTACAGAATCAATCAGGGTTGGAAGGAACCACAAGGATCATCTAATTCCAACCCCCCTGCCATGGGCAGGGACATCCTACCCTAGAGCAGGCTGGCCAGAGCCTCATCCAGCCTGGCCTTAAACACCTCCAAGGATGGGGCCTCAACCTCCTCCCTGGGCAACCCATTCCAGGCTCTCCTCACCACTCTCATGCTGAAGAACTTCCTCCTCACATCCAGTCTCAACCTACCCCCCTCCAGCTTTGCTCCATTCCCCCCAGTCCTGTCACTACCTGATAGCCTAAAAAGTCCTTCCCCAGCTTTTTTGTAGGCTCCCTTCAGATACTGAAAGGCCACAAGAAGATCATCTGGGAGCCTCCTCTTCTCCAGACTGAACAGCCCAAACTCTTTCAGTCTGGATGAAACATCAGCACTGGTTTCACTGCTGCTGGCAGCGCGGTGCAGCTGCACGTGCAGGGGCAGTGTGTGGGCTGAGATCCTTGGCAAGCTCTTTTCAAGGTGAGGGCAGCACATGGGCTGTGCCAGCTGGGCAGCTGCTTTGCCACAGCTCAGAGGTCCCTTGGGCTTTGTGGCTGTCGGTGACACTCACGATGGGTAAGCAGGATGAGGGCAATCTCAACGTAGGAAACCTTTTCTGTCCCCTTAGTGTCCATAAATGCATCTGCCCTGGGTGCTCTGAGTGCTGCTGTACAGCCACCCCTTGGGCTGGATGCTGCTGGGTGGTGCTGAAAATCATCTCTCCCTCCAGATCTTGTCAGACACTGGGATGCCCAGGAAGAATTCAGCAGGAGGTGAGGACAGAGTTGCTCATCTTCCCATAACATGGGTGATACCTGGTGCATGGGACAGGCTTTAGGCAGCTTCCCCAAAAGCACTGAAGGACCGATCAATGCTGTGCTCAGGGTCGTGAACCAGGGCAGATACGCCTTGGTGCGGGGCTGCGCTGTACTTTGCTGGCCCCGCAGCTTGGGTGTACCATACTCGCGTGAGCCAGCAGGACAGCCTGGGCTGGGGCTTCTGCTGCGCAGTCCGATGGGATGCAGGCTGCGAGCTGCAGCAGCGCTAGATGGCACACTCGCCCTGCCGCCGCTCCGCAGCCTTGTGCGAGTGTGCAGCCAGCCCTCAACTGCTACAGAGCTGCAGGCAGAGGCCAGCAAACCCACTGCCCGTGGCTGGTGCCACGGCCTGAGCTAGGGGCAGGTGTGTCTGTGGGCCTGGCTGTCCTGAGCACTGAGCTGCAGCTTCCATCCGCTACACTGCAGCTGGGCATTGCTCTGCCCATCAGCCAGCACCGGGATGCAGGAGCTGCCGTGGGCACTGCACTGTCACTAGGGCAGCCTCAGGAACAGGTGCTGAGCCAACAGACCCACAGGGCAGTGTGTGTGTGCAGCTGCCAGGGCAGCTCAAGGGGACCCCATGGACTCCAGCGTGAGGAGAGGGCAGGCTGGGCAGGGTAGCTTTTACTCCACAGGACCTCCTGTAAGGCCAAGGCAATCTCGGGTTGGCCTCTGCCTTGGGCATCTCTGTGGATCAGTGCCCAGGAGACCACTGCCTTGCACCCAGACCAGCCTGTCCCCACACTGCACCTCACATTGTCCACAGTGGCCACAGGACTTACCCTTCCCTTGCTGCACAGTGCTGCTGCAGTGCTGCCTTCATCCTGCCCCGGCCCTGCAGTGGTGGTTGTGGGCACCCGCCAGGGCACGAAGGGGTTAAGGCGCCTGGGGCTGGTCTTCGGGGAAGGGACAACCTCTCCTTCCCACATCTGGAATCAATCGGGGCTGCAGAGGCTGAAGCATTCCTGAGCACTGAGGTGGAGGCTGCAGTCTGACGGCCATGGGGCCCTGCCGCTGCCTGCTCTTTGCGCTCCTCGCCGTGGCCCTGCACGCCCAGCAGCAGCAGTTCATGGAGTACGTGGAGCGACGTCTCACCCTCCTGGAGGTAGGGTCCTGCACCCCACTTTGCCCTGCTCCACCCTACTGTGGAGCTCCAGGCCCTTCCTGGCAGCCAGCGGGGCTGGGAGCAGGGCCGGGTTGAGGAGGAGCCAGGATAGGAACCAAGCACAGGAGGTTTCACTTGAGCTTAAGAAGAGACTCGTTCGGTGCGAGAGTGCAGGAGCCCTGTGGCAGGCTGCCTGGGGAGGTTGTGGAGTCTCCTTTGGAGACTTCTAAAACCCACCCAGACACTGTCTGGGTCCAGGTGTATCTGCATTCTCAGGGGCTGGTACTAGATAATGCCCAGAGGTCCCTTCCAACCCCCACCATTCTCTGACTCTGTGAGGATGGGTGCAGGAGCGTGGCAGGGAGGGGCACAGAGACACGAGCACCATGGTTGCAGTGCCCTGTGGCTCTAGGTGCTCCCACAGCCCAGCACAGGCAGTGGGATGGTTGCTGTGAAGCGCAGAGACCTCTAATGTGCCCTTGGCCACCCCAGGAGAGGATCTCGCAGTGGCATGACCAGAGCAGTCGCTACTCCACGGAGCTGCGAGACTTCAAGAACCAGGTGCTGGGGATGCTTGAGACAGCGGAGAAGGAGCGGGAGGCGATGCGGTCGGAGGCAGAGAGCGCAGCGGTGCGCGTGGACCGGCTGGAGCGGGAGGTGGACTACCTGGAGACACAGAACCCTGCACCGCCCTGCGTGGAGGTGGACGAGACATTGATGGAGAAGCAGGTGGCCACGGCAAAGCAGAGGAAGAACGAGAAGTACACGAAGCTGACAGGTGAGAGGCTGCTCTGGCTCCCTGGGAAGATAGTCCTGGGCCTTTCTGAGCCACCTGGGTCTAAGACTCCCCTAGCTGTGTGCCATGGCATTATGTCCCAGCACAGCATCTCTCAGGTGTCTCTGGCACAAGATCCTGCATCCTGAGAGCTGCCTTTGGCCCCAAAGCAGGGCTGGTGTGGGGATGGCCTCGTCTATCCATGGCATAGCTGCAGCAGGGTGTCTTGCTGTCACCAGGGGCAGCACAGCAATGAGTGTGCAAGGCCTGAGGGTTAGGATAGGACACGCTGGGACTTGTGTGGGTGGGAGCTGTCCCCGCTGCAGACCTGGGTGGCTTCCCAGGCTTTCACAGTTGCTCCACTCTTGCAGACTGCAGCGACACCATCGCAAGTGTCAGAGCCATGAAGATCCTGAAGCGTTTCGGCAGCACCTCAGGGCTCTGGACCAAGGACGCCGCAGGGAGCTCTGAGAAGATCTATGTCTTCGATGGCACTGCCAATGACACTGTGTACGTCTTCCCCCGCATGCGGGAGTTCACCCTCTTCTCTGCCACCCGCAAGGCTACCCGCATCAAGCTGCCCTACCCTTGGGTGGGCACTGGGCACCTCATCTACAATGGGCACCTCTACTACATCCGCCAGCAGGGCCCCTTCCAGGTGATCAAGTTCAACCTGGCCAACAAGACAGTGGTGGACAGCTCAGTGTTCCCAGCCGAGGAGCAGATCCCTGTCTTTGGGCTCTCCCCCTTCACCTACATCGAGATAGCAGCTGATGAGGAGGGGCTCTGGGCCATCTATGCCACCAAGGAGGATGAGAAGAACATATGCCTGGCCAAGCTGGACCCCACCTCGCTGGACATAGAGCAGATGTGGGACACGCCGTGCCCGCGGGAGAACGCCGAGGCTGCCTTCGTGGTGTGCGGGGCGCTGCACGTGGTGTACAACACGCGGCTGCCCAGCCGCTCCCGCGTGCAGTGCGTCTTCGACGTCAGCGGCACCCTGGCCCCCGAGGACGCCTCCCTCGTCTACTTCCCCAAGCGCTACGGCTCCCACTCCAGCATGAAGTACAGCCCCCAGGAGAGGCAGATCTATGCCTGGGATGATGGCTACCAGATCATCTACCGCATGGAGATGAAGAAGAAGCTGCAGGTCTGAGGGGCCACGGCAGGACGCCCTCGGACGTCCTCACACCTCCAGCCGCTCCTCCCAGACAAGAGTGGCTCTGCCCATCCTGCCCCACGGGGCACAGCCAGCCCCAGTGTGGGATGGCATCTCTGCCCCACCTCTCATCACTGTGAAACGATGAAATGCTGGACCTCTGCCCCTGACCACCCCCACCCACTGGCACCAGCTGTCTCTGACCAGGACCACCCTGCAGAAACCGGGACTAATTTAATGAGTGTTCTGCTCTGTGATGTAATGAATAAATACCATGCAGCGAGCAGGTGCCTGTGGGCAACATGGGGCCCTGGGGCCCTGCCAGAGCTACAAGCTCCATGTCACCCCAGTCACCCAGAAAGCACTTCCCAAGGGTGGGGTGTCCGTGCAGGACAGATCAGTGAGCACAGGCAGCTCCTTGGCTGAGGGTTTGGGAAAGAGGGCTGGACTGGGGCACTGGGCTGGAGTTTTGGGCAGGGACTTAAGTTAGAGCTTTGGGTCAGCTCCTGCTGCAGTCAGCAGACCTCTGAGCCTGGCCAGGGCCAAGCTGTTTTCCATGTACAAGTCTGTCAGCAAACAGCAAACCCCCTTAATCTGAGAGGACAACTGGAGGTCTCCCGTGCACGCTGGGGCAGTGACTGGGCCAGCAGGCACAATACGCAGCTGATTTCCTGAGTTCCTGTCTAACGAAGCTAAATCATCTCCCTCCTGCAGCTGCAGGGTCGCCACCAAGCCTTTAGGTAACGCCCCTGAGCCCCTTCCCTTCCCTGTTTCACCAGCGCTGGCTCTCTGCGTAGTCCCACAGCTGCCTGCTTTTAGTCAGGCTTTCAGCATCCCCCCCCCCACCTCGAGGCGAGCTGTCCTGCCCTGAGGAGGTGACTTGGTATTTGCTTCAAGTTCCTCTCTATTATAATTAAAATCTCTTCTGGTTGCATAAGAAAAAAGATGTTTGAATACACACTTTGAATGACTGTAATTGGATGGTGCTGAAAGTTCAACACACTGCAAGTCAAGCAGAGGAATTATCCAAGTGTGAAGGGCTGTGTGAACTGTCAAGTTAATTTATAGCCCTTTTCAAGATCAATAACTACAGTAACAGAAATATAATTTTCAGGAATTGCAGAGCTGTAAATAATTGTGCCAATGATTTCTCCAGCCTCAATGAAAATTGACAGGGCAGTAACAACTCTGCACCAGAAACCATCTTCTAACCTGAGAGAAGTCCTGCAAAAGCCGCTTCTGGCTCAGCCCTGGTTGCAGCTGCTCACCCCAGCACGGGCAGGATGGGCACAGGCACCGTGAGCAGCTGCCCCAGGCCCACTCGTGCTGAGCATCACGAGTTCCTTAAGTGTTTTAATCTCCTTAGCTAATCTGCCTCTTTAGGCTTCATCTTGCGTGGCAGGAGGGCATGGAGCCTGCGTGGCCGAGCGCCCTGCTGGGGCCCCAGCTGCCAGGAGCAGACACAAAGACCAGCCTGTCCAGGACACCCGTGCCCCTTCTACCAGATCCTGCCAGGAAGCCGCTCATGGAACGGGAGCAGAACTGATTTCTCTCCGCAGGGGCTGCCCAAGGTGCCGCTTTTGCCGGTGGGTTGTGTCCCATGGAGCAGAATGGGAAAGCAGGGCCAGGGCAGGACCCCTGCGAGTGCCAGAGGGGTATGGCGCTCTCCTTTGGGACACGTTCACTAAGAGAAAGCTGCGAGTATGAGGGGGGCATGCGGGGAGGGTATGAGTAGGATCTGCACCCCAGAATGCATCTTCAGTAACCACTCACTTGTGCAATTTGTTTTGTGCAAACATTTCGGCCATGAGAAGCAAGATAGGAAAATAGCTGCAGTGCCTGATGGGCTTCTGAAGCACAGCACTTATCCAGCACTCCACATCTTCAAAGCACTTCAAGAACCACCAACTAATTAATCCTCGGAAGAGCCCCGCAAAGCAGCGCAGCAGCACCTCCCTTTGCTGACAAACACTGAGGCAAGAATCGCATCTGATCATTAGAAGTGATTCAACTCCAAGCTGGCTGAAGGCAGCCCGGGGGAAAGAGTGGCAGCTCCCTCACCGTGGTCCCTGCGTTCCAGTTCAGCCGCGGGCAGGTTCCATGCAGCCTTCTCAGACAACCAGACCCTCTCTCCCCGCGGGAGGTTGTTAAGACCCTTCACTTCCAAGCACGCAGCCCCACTTACCCCCTGGTGGGGCTGGCTGTGGCACAAAGGCTGCCTCGTTCCCACGTCCCCTCAGCAGCGCCGCACGGCCAGGTCGTAGCTCCCCGTGCCGAGGGGTTGGTGCAGATTGTGCCAAGGTGAGTGCCCCAGTGAGGTCACCACTTTCCCGCAGAGCCCTGGGCTGTAATTGCCAAATATTTTATCTCGTTAGAGATGAGCCTCTGTAAGTAATGAACCCTTTCATCTCTGCTCCTCTTGAAAAAAAGCCTCCTTGTTGGAAAGCAATCTGATAAAGAAAATGGAGAAGTTAACAGCAGGAAAGGGGAAGGAAGATCTTCTGGTTAATTTCTTCCCCTTTGTCTAATTCTCAAAGATATTGACTTTTTTTTTTCCCCTTTCCCCCTCCTTGACTCTTTTCCAGCTCACAGAAGCTATTGATAAAGTGACACAGTTCTGCACGGAGCATTAGAGCCAAGGGAGCTAAAATTAAAAGTGGGCAAGTTAAACAAGTGTATTATAAAGAAGGCATTGTAGTGAAACAAGACGGGGGGGGGGGGGGTGGGGGGGGTGATGTCTCCATTTAATCCTCTCTTAATGGCTGGCTGGTGAGGGTAATCACAGGCTGCTAACGGCAGAGGTACCTCTGCCCACGTAACAGCTGCCTCCGCTCTAGCTCCTCACACACGAACTGGGAGGCAGCAAAGCATCCTACCCAGGACTTCCAGCAGAAGGGGGAGGACACTTGGTGGATAAGAAGTTACCCATGGCACAGCAATGTGCCCTTGTGGCCAAGAAGGCCGATGGGATCCAGGGGTGTACTAGGAAGAGTGTGCCCAGCAGATCAAGAGAGGTTCTCCTCTCCCTCTACTCTGCCCTGATGAGACCTCATCTTGAATACTGTGTTCAGGTTTGGGCTCCCCAGTTGCAGAGGGACAGGGATCTGCTGGAGAGAGTCCAGCAGAGGGCTACAAGGATGATTAGGGGACTGGAGGGCATGGCTTATGAGGAGAGGCTGAGAGACTTGAGACTTTTCAGTCTGGAGACCTCTGCTGTGCTGCAGCTCAAAGGAGGGGACAGAAACTGATATTCACTTTCAGAGGGCACATCCTGCAGAATGATGAGGTCCCTACAGAGCTCGCTTCACACCCAGCCCAGCCAGCCTGGGTGCAGGAGATGTCTGGGCTCCTTCTATCCTCCCTCCCCCTCCTGTGCTGCCATATCTGCTCCTTCTCTTCCTCTTGTCAGGAAGATTAAAAATAAAGTCTTCAAATTTGGAGCTCAGATCCCTGTCAGGGGAGCTGTGGTTTGTGACACATGCAGAGTTTCATTATTTTCTGGACAGTTTCATTTACTAACAGCATTTGCAGCTCTCTCAGTGCTTGGATCAATCTGGGTTACTGTGGAGGTGGCTCTCATCTGGGGGCAACACATCTGTCTGCAGCCAGCAAGGACCTGGGTGACACAAAGAGGAGCAGGGCAGGCAGCTCACCCTGCCCCAGGGATTTCACACAGCCTGTAGGCTACCTGATTTCTCCAGGAGCTTCTCTGGGGTGTTCTCATTACTAGTGCTATTATTATGAAAGTTCTTTCCTAGGGACAGAAAAATCCTATCTCAGCTCTTCAGCTGAGCAGTTCTTTAATTTCTTTCCTCTCGGAAAATCAGCTCCCCAGAGCCTTTCTGGAATAGATCCGAATTTGCCACTTAATCCATCTTCCTGAGGCAGAAGTGCTGAGGGATGCAGTGATGCTCTCTGCTCAAAGAAGGGCTTGGGCTTCCCTCCCCAGCACTTTGCCCTGGCACTGCCACAGCCTGGAGATCACAGCTCCGAGAAAGATGAGATGAAGGTTTGTCTGTTTGCTTCCAGCTCCCTCAGCCTAGGTTGGGGTTTGCTGGAACACCAAGTTTGAGGTCCCAGCCGAGGAAGGGTGAGCAGTGCAGGCAGGGCAGGTCCTTGTTCTGCCCAGGGCTCCAGCACCTACAGCTTCACCATCGCTGGAGCAGCACAAGGACATGGGGCCTGTGGGTGGCCAGAGCAGCTGCCCCCACCCTGTGCTGTGCTCCTGCAGAAACGGTGTCCTGCAGCTGCAGGTGTCTGACAGCCTGGAGCGAGCTATAACCATGGTAACTGTGATCATTATGGAAAATTGCTGCCATTACTACGGAGGTAGGGTCAAAACAAACAGAAATTACCAATTTCTCTGTTTCTAACAAAATACAGAAGTGTATTGTTGGCTCAGTTAAATGGATGTCTCCAGCATTACCTCCTCACCCTGCTAAACGAAGAGGATGCAAGGATTAACTCTGCTGTGGAATTGTTCAGGCAAGGAAAAACGAAAGGTCTGATCCATGAGAAGCATCTGTCCAGAAATAGCACTTGTGTGGTATGGAGGGGCAGTGAGCACAGGGCAAACAGCCCATCATGGTACAACGACATCTTCTGAAGGCACCAGCAGCAGCAGCACGAGTGGGTGCATGGTGCAGTCCTTCCCGATGGGTCCTTCCCAGCCCACAGACACCCATGTCCCCGGAGTGTCCCTGTCTCTGGTCCCAGAGTATTTGGTCACCTCTGATCTGTCGGTCCCCAAAGCTGCAGGATTTGTTCCTCATCCTGTGCCGAGAAGCAGTACTTTTCAGACTGCCTAGCCCTGTGCTGACACAGGGGGTGCAGGGCTCTGAGCACATGGAGATGAAGTGCTGCTGAGGAGCGTGGAGAGCTCTGAGCCTGGGGGACCGTGAGGAGGGGCAGGGTAGGGGCTGCAGCAGGACAAGAGCCCCCAGCAGGCGGGAGCCCACCCGACAGCAACGCCTTGGGCAGGCGTCCCGCAGGGTGGGAGCAAGGCTTTTAACAGGTAATTAGACATGCCAGGAAGGGGGGGTGGAGGAAAGCAATAAATGTTAACTCCTCAGTCAGTCTGCAGTGGAAGTCCACTCTCTGACCTCCAGGTAACTTCTGCTTATCAGGTGCTGGAGCCCAGCCCACAGCTTTCACAACCCTTCTCAGCTTTTAGTTTTCATTCCCGTTTAACCTAGAATTGCTTCAAGCACTGCAAGCTGGAGGACACAACAGCCTGGCACGCAGGCTGCAGACTGGAGCTGTGCTTTGTAACTGGCTCCTGCAGGAGATTGCTCCTCACAGTTTGCTCTAAATTGTCAATTCTTCCTTAAGTGCAGTATTCCAGGAACGCAGAGTTTTAGATGAGAAGCAGTTTCCCCCAACTGAGTCACCTCCCGTGTCAGTGTCAGCTGCCATCCCCTGCTTCCTTCCATTCCTGATCCAAGCTCGCCTCAGAAATTGAAATGTTCAGCTTGTTACAGAATAAATAAGAAAGGAAACTAATTTAATCAGGAGACATCAGCGCCAATAAATCCCAGGACATTCGGCACAGCTGGGGTGCAGTGTGGCTGTGCTGTGCATCGACTGTGCATGGCCCCGGGTGACCGTCAGCTGTCTGCAGGCAAGTCTGTGCCACTGGCTTGCACTGCTGCCTTTTCTGTTCTCCCCTTCACTGCTGAGCCCTTTCCACGGGCTCAGAGAAACAATGCTGCCTTAGGAAATAATTCTTTTCATAGCAGCATCAATTCCGTTCCTGCTGCCAGAACTCTTGCTCTGGTCACAACGTCAGACGCTCCCCTAGCGCAGTAGCATCCAAGAACCCCGGGGTGGCACGAACCTAACTGGTGGCATCACCTTGGAGAGGGGAGCTGGGAAGGACTCTCTCCCATGCCAGCACTGGGTGCTTTATCTGGAACACCTCATCTGCTGTCCACACGATGCTGTCTGGGGTTTGATGGCAGGAGGCAGAAGCACTGCCCTTGCATCGGGGCCAGGCAGGGCACGGTGTGAAGCCACAACAGTGGGGACAGGGATGGGCCATTTCTGCTGCTTCATGCCCCTATGGGTTTGTGAAGTACAGGGAGGCTTTGGGTGGCTGGTGCCATGCTGGAAGGCTGCTGTGTCTGCACACAGAAGCCTGGCACAGCTAGGTCTCTGTTCCCAGGACAGTGTGTGCCACTCCAGAGGCACTGGGGATGCTGCATCCTTGCAGCCCCGAGCAGCAGAGTCCTCTGCGTGGAGCACCCGTGGCTGCAGCTCACTCCCTCTGCTCAGCCCTCCAGCAGGACCCTGCTGAGGCAAGGAAGGAAAATTCTCTCTGTGCTCACGACACAAGAGCCAGGACAGCACATCCCTGCTCCAACGGCTCAGCAGCCCTGCAGAGCCTGCACAGCGTGCAGCAATTAGAGGTTCATTAGATAAAGCTGAGGTTATGCAACAGGCAGAAAGATCCTCCTGGTTTCTGTCACTGTTACGTCCTAGAAAGGCTGCATTAATCCATCTCCAGCAGGGTCTGTACCTGGTACTGAGCCTTCCCTCAGAGCAGCAGTGCTCAGGGGGGTTACACAGTACCCCGTTGGACAGAACCAAGCCCGTTGGGGGTCCTGTAGCATGGAACCAGTCTAGTGGGGCCACAGTCCCCAGCAGACTGGTGCAGAGAGAGGACTGTCAGAGCTGGGAGACTCGATCCACAGCTCAGGGCAGGGGGGCAGGAGGGGTAGGCAGTGTGGTCTCAGCTCTCCCGGGGGAATCTGCAGAGCAAGGAGCAAAATTCTCTTTCATTTCTGTAAGCTATCAGCAAAGTGACTTAATTAAAAAATCACTGCTCCTCCACTCAGTCCCCCACGGCAGCAAAGGAACCCTCATCTCCTAAAGCAGCTTGAAATGGAGAGGGATGTGCAGTCGCTAATGAGAGATTAGGAGAAAGTCTTCTGCTTTGGAAGTAATTAACAACCCAGAGAGCAATCCCATAGGTGAGTTTGCTGCCGGTGCCACCGCTTCACTCCGCCTGCCTCCAGCGCTGCCGCCAGGGCAAGGAGCCAATGTCCTCCAGCCCTCCGGACAGACCCACACCTTGGCCCCGTAAGACACCTCCTGAGGGGAGCAATCCCTTCCCCCCCCCACTTTGTCCTGAGCCAGCTGCTCCCTATGGCTCCTCCTCCGGCCTGGGAGGGATCTGGGATGGGATCTCAGCAAGGCAGACAGCGCAGATGGGAAGATGCCACTTCGGGTTTGGGACATTTCTCTCCTCATCATCTTCCTGATGTTGCAGGTTACCAAGTCCCGCACTTGGCTTCGGTGCTGCCTGTTCCCACGGCAACAGAACATGCTCTGGGTTTGCCTTGACCCATTCTGGGCTACTTCATTAGCTTTAATGAACAGCATCTTTAATAGAGGCCTGCACTGGGTTTTCCAAACACATGTGCTTTAAATCCCATCTTTTTAATTACAAATGACAGGAGAACATAAGATACATAATTATATTTGCATGACTAATGCACTGTATTAAAAATACATACATAGAAAGCTGTAACAGCTAATGGCAAATTATCTTTGAGAAAAGTCCAGGGGGAAGGGGAAAAAATTATATATATATATATAATTCTTAACAACATTCCAGCAGCATTTCCACTGAGGGCTGACTGCAAGGCTCTGTCAGCCAAGCAGAGCTGCTGCCATGCCTCTGGCACTGGGGCAAAGATACAGATTTTCTAAGCCTCTGCCTGCCTTCCTGTGCCCAGCATGGCAAAGAGGAGCCAAACTCCACTCTTCCCAGGCACACCTGAAGCATTGCTCTCTTGACAACAGAACTGCAGGATGCATCCAGTTGGAAGAGACCTCAAAGGTCATCCAGCCCAGCCAGCACCGAAGGGTCAGTGCTAAACCATGTCCCTAAGGGCCAGGCCTTTATAGCACTTGAATGCCTCCAGGGATGGTGACTCCATCACTGCTCTGGGCATCCTGTTCCAATGGTCCAACCCTGACTTTGGGGTCATGTTCACCCCAGCAAGAAGCAGGCTATGCTGCTCTCTAGTGCAAAATGAAGACTAGGTATATTTTGCTGAAAGAGGAAAACCAACCATCCCCAGCTCCTCTCTGTCTGTTTGCAGTGCCCAAGTGCTGGTTGTATTCTCACCCATCATGAGGTCTTTGGTCCAAGCACTGTGTCTCAGGACACAACCAGCAGCTCTGGTGCTGTGCCTGTGAAGCAGAGGCATCACTTGAAAGCCAGACCTCCCTGGGCACTCACCACACTGGGACTGACACAGAACCATAGAATCAACCAGGTCAGAAGAGACCTCCAAGATCATCCAGGCGTGATCCAGTTTTCCTGGGCACTGCATGCTGGGGATCCCTGGGACCATGAGGGCTGGAGCTGGAATGGGACAGCCTCTGCCCTGGTTGTGCACCCAGTCCCAGCAGAGCTCAGAGCGAAGCAGTTGGGTTTGTGCAGCTGGTAGCTGTGACTCCGTGTCCCAGGGAGGTCACCCTTGCATGTTGCATTATCCCTAGGAATTAGATTCCTGACCTGGCATTTGTATAACTGAGCAGCTGCACTGCTGTGCATGGTCCTAATGGAAGGAAGAATGAGCAGGGTCCTGGGGGAGCAAAGCTCCAGCACAATGCGACCGAGAAGTCCACGGCTGCTGGGCTGGAGAGGTGGCTGAGAGGGCAAACAACCAGAGCAGAGAAAATGGACAACAGAGAACTGAGATAAGGATCCCAAGGAACAGAGCTCTACTTCTCTCAAATGAGCTATAATTTTGCTGTCTAATTTATTACCCCATAAATGGAGACAAAAGTACCTGGACTGAAGGTACTTGGATTAAAGACTGACAGCTGGGACTGTCACGGGGGGTGGAACAGTCACTCCTTTCCCATCTCAGCTTCCCACACAGCACAAAGAGCAGAGCTTTGCTGTGGCTGAAATCCACTTTCCACGGGACACTTTCCCATTTTTTTCACATGTACCATTCTCAGGTGAGTGGGAGGGCACCTGGCTGGGATAGTTCCTCACCCCTCTGGCCCCTTGCAAGGAGCAGTGCAAGGGACCCATGGGATTTCCCTTCTCCCTGTGTCCCTGTGGTTAAACCAGCACTCACCAAGGCACAGCACCTCAGGGTGTCTTACTCTTCCTGCAGTCAGTCACTGCTCTGTGAAACTGAAGGCTCTGAAACTAAATGAAAAAAAGAAAGGGGAAAGCAGGGGGGAGGGAAAAGGAAGGGCTGGGAATGCTCTTGTGTGTGTTGATTTTGTTTGCAGCACTCACAATAAAATAGGCCTTTCATTTGTGGCTGCTTGCAGACTTCACAAAGTCACCAGTGGCCAGCACGTGGTTTGTGAGCATAGAATCATAGAACAGAATAGAATCAACCAGACTGGAAGAGAGCTCCAAGCTCATCCAGTCCAACCTAGCACCCAGCCCTGGCCAATCAACCAGACCATGGCACTAAGTGCCTCATCCAGGCTTTTGTTGAGCCCCTCCAGGGACAGAGACTCCACCACCTCCCTGGGCAGCCCATTCCCATGGCAAATCACTCCTTCCCTGGCCCGTGAGCCCAGCAGCAACACATCAGGAGGTGCCACCAGTCACCTGGCACCACTCATCCCAGCATGCTGCCAGCAGCCACAGGACCCACAGCAACAGCAGCAGCCCCAGCAAGGGAAATTCTCCTTTGCAGTGAGGCTCAAAGGGACACAACAGAAAATCCTCCCACTGGGCATGGCCTTGTGGTGGACCTCTGGATTTTGCTTGTTAATGTAAACATCCCTACAAGTTACTTATAGCTGTGTGGTGTGGAAAGTGAGGAGAAAGCAAGCAACTGAGCTAATCCTGGGGTGGCTCTTACACAGGGCTCAGCTCCTTCGGGGAGTGATAATCTCTCTCTAGATGAAAGCAAAATGTTTGCCCTGGCACAGATTCCCTTGGTCCCGTTGGTGTGACCAATGTTCTTGAGTGGCTGCACTGAAGCGGTGACAAACACACAATGGTTCAATTATTCTCTCTCCCAGGGCTGTGGCAAAACCTGGGCATTGAAACTGTAAGTGTAGGGGGTCTGAGCCATCCAGGCGTGGGTGCTGCTCACCAGCCTGAGATGCAGCTTCCCAGGCATGCAGGTGACAGGCAGCATTGAGTGGAAATTGATTATCGGTGTGAAGCAAGCGTTAAAAATAGAAGCTCTGTGTCAAACCCCACTTGTGTTTTGACTAA
This sequence comes from Pogoniulus pusillus, assembly GCF_015220805.1. Lineage (NCBI taxonomy): Eukaryota > Metazoa > Chordata > Aves > Piciformes > Lybiidae > Pogoniulus > Pogoniulus pusillus. Next base: position 7,012,841 of record NC_087302.1, read on the forward strand.
ATCCTGCATAACCAGAGAATGGGGAAGAGACAGAGATTAGACAAAGAACACCGAAACCCAAGAAGCCAGGATTAAAGGAGAGAAGGATTGGAGTGGGTCAGTGCAACTCATGAGGGCCAAGTGCCGTCCTGCACCCAGCGGGCACTGCGGTGCCTGCTCTTGGGGGCCTCTTTTGTCACAGGTGCTTTGGTCTGCAAACCTGCTGGAGGCATTTCCAGCTCCTGGTGCTAGCTCGGGAAGCTCCATTCGGCTCAGGTCAAGGTTCCAGGGCTCTGCAGTCAGTATCTGACCCATCCATCACTGTAAGTCTGTGATTTTGAGTGGTTAGAAACCCCTTCCCACAGAATCACACAGAAGCATTCAGGTTGGAAGAGACACTCAGGATTCAACCCATAGCCCTACCCTACAAGGTTCACCCTAAACCGTATCCCCAAAGCATGACTTTTAAACACATCCAGGGTTGGTGACCCACAAGAAGAACTGGACCATTCCCAGAAAGGATGGACTGTCCTGGGAAGGGTTCTCCTCAGCCATGGAATCATAGAATCATAGAATCAAGCAGGTTGGAAGAGAGCTCCAAGCTCACCCAGCCCAACCTAGCACCCAGCCCTGGCCAAGCAACCAGACCATGGCACTAAGTGCCCCAGCCAGGCTTGGCTTCAACACCTCCAGCCACAGCCACTCCACCACCTCCCTGGGCAGCCCATTCCAATGCTAATCACTCTCTCTGACAACAACTTCATCCTCACATCCAGCCTAGACCTGCCCTGGCACAGCTTGAGACTGTGTCCCCTTGTTCTGTGGCTGGTTGCCTGGGAGAGCCATGTCCCTGTGTGGAAGTCTGCAGCACCCATGCTGGAGAGCTGCTGCAGCTTTACCTCTTTTTTGTGTTTTTCAAACACATTTGTCCTCCTCTGCAACTGGTGCTCAGCAATCCCCCAGGGGCTGTGCAGGGAGTGTCCCAGGACAGCCAGGAACTGCAGGGTTCATGGCCTAGGAGTGCCTGCTGCAGCTCACTCAGCCTGGCCTCACACCGTGCCAGGGCTGTCATCACATTTTAGAGCCTCCACTGTGCTTACTGCAGAGTCACACCGCACACAATTACTGCTTTCACAGGAGGAGGAATTGCACCAGACAAGGCAAGACTTACAAATAAAAGGGTTTGTTTTATTATTGTAGCATGTGGCACAGCAAATTAAGACACGAGGTGCAATGAGAAATGATGTGTTGGTCCCTCACTGGAGAAAGGATTCATCTTACCCAGAAAAATGATGCCAACAAATGCCTTCTTCTGCCAGTCGTGATGCTCAGTGAAGGCTGATGCTGTGACATTTAAGAAGATGGAAACTGAAGCTGACCTGAAGAGTGTGGCTGATGGATGCAGTTCTGCTGGCCCCACGTGAGGAGGAGTGGCTGCCTTGCTAGCAAATTCTATTTTGACAGGAAACCAAAATGTTTGTGTTGACTTAATTGGATTGCAGTGGAACAAGCAGCACTGACGTTGCTATTAACTCAGAGAAAATCCACCAGCAGGAAGTGTCCAAAATCCACAGCTGCCTGATAAGGATCAGCTGATTTAGCTCATACTTGGGGTGTCTTTACTCTGCTTTTGGCCTTGGCAGGCAAGCAACCAGCAAAGCTTCCTTTTTTTCCCTCCCCCCCCCCCAAAACTTGATCATTCTCCAGAGTTTGGACCTTAGAAATTACTTTCATTAAGGAAATGCTGAAGATAAAAGTCTGGAAGTGGTTTGGGCTTGTATTGGTTGTGGTTTTCTATTTCTCTTTACCCTTCTGTTCACCCTTTGCTAGCAGGATGGTGGAAGAAACAAAGATCTAAGTGTACATGCAAGGATGTTGCCTGTTCCTGTAGCTTCTCTCCCCTTTATCTTCACACCCCTCTGGTGGCAGCAGAGTTCTCTCCACTCGGACAAGGCAGTGATGCGCAGGGAGAACGAAGGAGCAGCAGCTACAAAGGGGGCTTCAGACACTGTTCATGCAAGGAGCTCTAGGGACACTTCAAATACAGGGAATAAAACCCAGGTTCCCCCCACCCCCGAGGCAACCGACAGCACTTTTTATATATGACCGAAGGAATTTGGGGTACACACTGCACAAACTTCTAACAGCTCATCAACATCTCTACACGGACAGAAACCTGGGAGCACACTGCTGACCCTGGGCTGAGCACAAGAACAGAGCTGCTGAAGGCCAGGAGAAGCATCTTCTGCTGCAGCTCTTCCACGCCGGTGCGGGCAGCAGGGCCAGTCCATGAGCCCCTCGCTGCCGCCCGCTCTGCCTGCAGACCTTCAGAGCGTCTTGGCACTTTCCCAGCCTTCATACACACTAAAAACTATGTTACATATTATTTTACAGAGCAAACATCCAGCCCTTGTCTCAGTCCACTTTCTTTGCCTGGAAACAGAACCACACAATAAAAGCCACCAAAAAAAAAAGCAAAACACCAAAAGAAAACCAAACCCAAACCAAAAACTAAACCCAAAACATCACCTCTGGAGACGAATCAGGCAAAGACAAATCTGGCCACAGAATGGGTTTCTGCCTTGACTTACGCAGAACAACCAGACTGGAAAGTCTGGCTGCTGCTGCTGCCACTCAGCAACAAATCACTGAGACTCTGGGCCAAGTGCAAAACGAACTTGGTTTAGTCCCCTCCTGCTGGCTGCGCCCCGGATCACGGCGTGGGTGGTGGTCTGGGCGAGGGACAGGAGCCCTGGCTGTCGAAGCTCGCTGCCCGGCCGTGCCACTGGTGGGAGAAGGAGAAGAGCGAGGTGTGAGCAGATGGGAGAGGCCCTTTGAAGCCCTTCAGAGCCCTCAGCGTGGTGCCAGCTGTGGCTCTGCCCTGCTCTGCCGTGGTTCGGCTTGCTGAGCGCTGTGGGTTAACCGTGCGGGGAGGGCTGCTGAGCACTTTGCTGCTTGGTGCACAGTCAGGAGGGCTGCTCACCAAAAAAAAAAACTCAAACAAAACAAAAACCCCCAAATTAAGGAAGAACAAACAAAGTCTGTGTGTGCTGGGAAGAGCAAGTTTAGATTTATGTTGTTTCCTGCTTTGCTGCCATCTCCTTCTGCCTGACTGCACAGCTGCCTCAGTCTCCTCAGGCTGGCATCCTGACCACTCAGAAGCTGTGTTCCAGTTTTCAGAAGCCCCCTTCAAAGTCGGGAAAGACACACTCTGGTTTTACAGCTGCTTTTACAGGCACATCACTGAACCTGCCTGATGGATGTGTCAGGAAGAAATAGCAAAGGGTGGGATGGCTGAGGAACACCTGAGAGGCTGAGCCACATCTGAGAGGCTGAGGCACACCTGAGAGGCTGAGGAACACCTGAGAGACTGAGGCACACCTGAGAGGCTGAGGCACATCTGAGAGGCTGAGGCACACCTGAGAGGCTGAGGAACACCTGAGAGACTGAGGCACACCTGAGAGGCTGAGGCCACAGCAGCCAGTGCCAGCAGGACCTTGGGGCTAAACCTGGGCACAGATCTGTGCCAAGGGCAAGGGATCACTGTCAGAATAACGCAACAGCAAGTGGGATTCTCATCTCTTGCTCACAAACTCTCCTTCTGAATGGCTGTGTGAGGAGGTCACTACTTGGAAGCTTGTAATTAATGATTCATTCACACAGGGTCTGGCTTTCACGGTGATGATAGCCATTAAAGAAGCACAACTATTACAGTGTGCTGCTCACTGTTGATAAACACAGAGCAACCAGAGACATGAAATTGAACAGAAGCAAGCTCCCTAAAGACTCCGGCAATGAAAGAGATGAAAGAGCAGCATGGGCTGAGATTCTGAGCTGTAAAAACACAGCATCAGCTCCTTTTTATGGCCAGAGTTCTTTCACAGCACACCAAACACGGCAGCTAGTGTGCCATAAGGAACTTGCAGGGTCCCCACCCTTATCTTCACCCATCTGTGGTGCTGAGCTGTGCGGGGAGGGGGCCAGGACAGCTAACGGCAGACAGCGTGGGGAGAGGGCAGCAGGCAGGAGCAGCTCTGTGCTCCTGGGCTACCAGCTCCACCCAGCCATCGCTCCGTTTACACACTCAGAGAGACAAATCAGGCTCAGCTCTCTGGCTTTCAAAGATCAAGCACTCACTCGGGAAAGACCCTGAAGTACAGCAGAGGCTGCTACTGATCGCCAGAGCCAGCAGAGCAGAGCATGAGGATCGGCTAGAGAGGAAATGCTCCATTTGCTGGTGCCCAGCTGCAGCTGCTCTCCAACATGAAGATGATGAAGATGATTGCTCACAGTGGCAGCACAGCCTGAGCTCACCACACAAGGACAAAAAGGGGATGGAGGCTCAGCAGCCTCTCGCTCAGCACCTGTGGTCAAGGATGGGTTGCCCAGAGAGCTGGCAGCTCAGGGGCCTGAATCACAGGGGCTGGCAGGTGGCTCTGCCCATGGCACCACCACCCAGTGATACCACTCTGGCCTGGGCAGCCACTGTGTGCATGGAGACCTGGCACTGATGGCACAGGATAGAAAGGCCAAATTGCTTTTAACAAATGCACAGATGCATGTGGAAAAGATGATGTGATTGCTTGTAACCAGCAGAGACCATTTCCCATCAGCTTCTCTCCAGGAGCCTGTGCCTTCCCTGCTTGTTGTTTTTAAGCTGCACTGGGGATTTGCAGACAGCAGAGCTGGAACTTAAAAGGGCAAATAAACACAGGGACCATTTGCTTGCTGGCTCTGTGCACCAGAAATACCAGAACAGATGATCAGAGGCTTTGTTTTTCCCTTTCCTTTCAAGCAGAGCTCCTGACCTGTGCGCTAGGGGGAGGTGAAATGATTCACTGAGGTTTTTTTCCCAAAGTCCTGGGGGCTCAGGAGCACTTTTCAAAGTACAGTTTAGAAGGTGAGTCATCTTTCATGCCTGCCTTTATTTCTCTGAGTTTTGTCACAATAATTATGTCCTTTTTTTTTTTTTCTATTGACAATCAAAAACTTTACATGAGCCTTTTGCTCAAACTCCCACCTGCATCTGAAAAAACCTTCTAGTAAAGTCACAGACTGCAGAAGAAGCTCCTGCCCCTGGGTCAGAGCTGGCTGTGAGGTGCTGCAGATGACACAGACCTGGAGCTGATAATCAGATGGCAGATGGTGAAGTGTTTGTGCTGAAACTGAGTGGTCATAGAATCACAGAATCAAGCAGGTTGGAAGAGAGCTCCAAGCTCATCCAGTCCAACCTAGCACCCAGCCCTGGCCAAGCAACCAGACCATGGCACTAAGTGCCCCAGCCAGGCTTGGCTTCAACACCTCCAGGGATGAGGACTTCAACACCTCCAGGGATGGGCACTCCACCACCTCCCTGGGCAGCCCATTCCAATGCCAAGCATTCTCTTTGCCAACAACTTTCTCCTGACATCCAGCCTAGACCTCCCCTGGCACAACTTGGGGCTGTGTCCTCTTCTTCTGTTGCTGGGTGCCTGGCAGCAGAGCCCAACCCCACCTGGCTACAACCTCCCTTCAGGGAGCTGCAGACAGCAATGAGCTCTGCCCTGAGCCTCCTCTGCTGCAGGCTGCACCCCCCCAGCTCCCTCAGCCTCTCCTCACAGGGCTGTGCTCCAGGCCCCTCCCCAGCTTCGTCACCCTTCTCTGGACACCTTCCAGCACCTCAACATCTCTCTTGAACTGAGGAGCCCAGAACTGGACACAGCACTCAACTCACAGATGTCTTCAGAGAAGAATAGAATAGAGATGTCATTCAACTTCCCCCTAACATCCAACCTATACCTTCCACTGGCACAGCTTGAGACTGTGTCCCCTCATTCTGTTGCTGGTTGCCTGGGAGAAGAGACCAACCCCACCTGGCCAAAGCCTCCCTTCAGGCAGTTGTAGATTGGTCACTGGTGTCCAGCTCCATGTGGTGCTGGGAGATCACAGAATGACAGAATCACAGATCAGAGATTGAAAGTGACCTCCAAAGATCATCAAGTCCAATCCCCCTGCCAAAGCAGGTTCTTCTAGGGTAGTTCACACAGGAATGCACCCAGGTGGCTTTTGAAAGTCTCCAGAGGAGACTCCACAACCTCTCTGGGCAGCCTGCTCCCTGCCACCCTCACTGGGAAGAAGTTTCTCCTCATGTTGAGGTGAAACCTTCTCTGTTCCAGTTTGTACCTCTTGCTCCTTGTCTTATTGCTGTGTGTGGGCCACCAAAAAGAGATTGGTCCCCTCCACTTGACACCCACCCCTGAGGTATTTCTACACCTACATGTACCAGTATCCCTGATGGCATATGCTGCCTGCCCAAGCACTGGTGGCTCACATGGACCATGCCAGGGCTTAGCATGGCCAGGCTGGTGGCAGCCTGCTACTGCTCACCACCATTACAGCTGCACACTGCTTTAACTCTGGTTTGATTGACACCAGTTCCACACAGGTGACCTGGGTTGGCTTCTCCTCACCTATGCTGCTGCAGTGTGGGATTCCAAAATGCCTCATGCCAGTGAGGGGCACATCTGAGCTGGGGCAGGAGCAGCCAGCAGGGGCTGTGTCCTGGGCAGAGGAAGGAGCAGATTTCAGAGGAACACTGTTTGCTGCATACTAATTCAGACTACAGTGAAGGATCAGCAAGCCTCATATCTGCCTTGCAGCAGAGCTCAGTGTCTGGGCTTCAAGAGGGAAAGAAGATTCTCTGGTTTGAAAAGATTTTGGCTTTGTGGCTTTGAAGGAAAATGCCTTCTTAGCTGTGGATAGAGTGGGAGGTTTTATTGCCTTAATTGTACTATCACTGGCCACAAATGCTGACTTTCTTTTCAACCCTGAAGTGTCATTTGTGCCATTTCCCACATCTCAACCCTCCAGAATTTACGACCTAAATCGGGCAAAAACCAAAGAGCTCTCTTGGAGTGTGAGAAAATGGAGTGAGAGGAGGAAGAAAACGCTGGAGATGGTCACAGTGCTGCCCAGGCATTTCAACTCTGCCTTATCATCTGGGGCTGCAATCAAGCAATCCTCTCTCTCTGGATATGCTTTGAGCAATTACATTTGGTCTATTTATTCCCCCTCCAAAGCCTTGGAGATGAGTCAACAGGAAAATCTTTCAGGGTAAAATAAAATTGAAACTTGAAATAGGCAATATCCCTGGACAATTTGTTCTGCAATCAGATGAGCATTCTCTTTCCTTACTGCTTGCAATCTCTAACTGGGGAAAAAAAAAAAAAAAGAAGAAGAAGGGAAAAAAAAAGAAAGAAAAAACCCCAATATGGTAAGAGTCACATCTGTAAATGCAGCCTCTTGCGTTCTTGCTTGCAAGCTCAAGGAGCTATTTTGAGACCAACAGAGATGCTTCTTTTCCAGAGTTCATCTCTGGTGAGAAATATTCCCTCAGCTCTTGTCAGAAAATAGAACCACAGAATCATAGAATCAGTCAGGGTTGGAAGGGACCACAAGGAGCAGCCAGTTCCAACCCCTCCCTGCCATGGGCAGGGACACCCTACCCTAGAGCAGCCTGGCCACAGCCTCATCCAGCCTGGCCTTAAACACCTCCAGGGATGGGGCTTCAAGTGCCTCCCTGGGCAACCCATGCCAGGCTCTCACCACTCTCATGGTGTGCTGGTTTGAGGCTAATTTTTACTGAGAGAAATGAAATCCTTAGCTGTGAGAAGAGAGAAGAAAGCCAACAGTAACCTGTATGATCATTCTTCTGAGGAACACAACCAGTCAAAACAGAGCTAAGGCAGGCACCTCTCACACCCTGCTCAGCTCTCACCTGGGGCTGTGCCTTCTCTCTGGGGGTCTGCTCTCTGTGGCTGACTCTGCCTTTAGCTCTCTAATCCACCTAACCCCTTTTTCCTCTAACCTCCTTGCTGTCCTTTTGTGACACCTCACCTCAGATCTCCAGGTTTATGATGTGAGATGTTCGTGGGCTGATGTGGTTATTTTGGGAGGGAGGGAAAGAGGGAGGGGGAAGGGGCTTTGGGTCGGGAGCCCTCCTGGGGACTCTGTTTCTGGGAGGGGTACTGTGCCTCAGTGTTACCTTTAATTTGTATATAACTGTATCTATTTGGGTATACCTGCCTGTATATTGGGCTAAACTGTAATTACAGCTTCATTCCTTAATTTCCAGCTGAGTTCAGTCTGGGTGATCTTCTTAAGGGGGGGGGGGCAGGTAACTCCCAAAACATCACACGTGGTGAAGAACTTTCTCCTCACATCCAGGCTGGATCTCCCCACCTCCAGCTTTGCTCCATCCCCCCAGTCCTGTCACTACCTGATAGCCTAAATAGTCCCTCCCCAGCTTTTTTGGAGGCCCCTTCAGATACTGGATCCCAAGTGCTAGCAGAAGCTCTCTGAAAGCCTTCGACAGGATCACTCAGGCACAGCACATGCACTAAAAAACCAAACCCAACAAAAACCTCCACACACCTCTTTGAGAGACTTCTTCACCTCCACTAAGGGATGCCAGTGGGCGATGGGCTTGCGTGGGTATGCCAGCATCTCATTCCAGTGGTCTCTGCCCAGTCCTTCAGCATTGACCCCCACACGGCAGACCCCAATGATCTCATTGTGACCTACTCTAGAGAACAACAGAAAATCAACACAATCAGCTCTGGCTTAGGCTGCCCAGCTGCTTTTTGACCACAAGTTCTGACCCTGTGCCATCAGTGCCACTAGACACAGGGCTGGTGAAGGTGAGCTGGCGTAGCTGCACAACAGCCTGGTCTTGTCTGTGTGGCCACCACAGAATCACAGAGCTTTAGAGGTTGGAAGGGATCTCCAGAGATCTTTGAGTCCAACCTCCCTGCCAAGGCAGGATCCCCTAGGGTAGTTCACACAGGAATGCAACCAGGCAGGTTTTGAACATCTCCAGAGAAGGAGACTCCACAGCCTCTCTGGGCAGCCTGTTTCAGGGCTCTGTCACACTCACTGTGAAGAAGTTTCTCCTCATGTCGAGGTGAAACCTTCTATGTTCCAATTTGTAGCCACTGCTCCTTGTCCTACTGCTACCGATCAGTGAAAAGAGATTGGCCCCAGCCACTTGACACCCACCCCTCAGATATTTGTACCCATGGATAAGATCTCCTCTCAGTCTTCTCTTCTCCAGTCTAAACACCATCACTAGAAATAACCATAACAGCTTTAAAATGGTTTGAACTGTGGAAGGCTCCAGAGACAGAAGCTGGAGGGATGTGTGATGTAGATGAGCCCAGAAAGATCAGGTCCAAGTTCAGCAGTGGATACTTCAGACAGCAACTGCTGCTCAGAGGATGAGCATTGGCTGCCTAAATTGGGAAGGTGGTTTTCAGGACTAGCAAATAGCAAAGGAGGACACTCAGGGAAGTGTCATAAAGTAAAGCATCATCACAAAGCTCTGAGCAGTCTGATGTAGTTGAGGGCACTCCTGCTTACTGCAGAGGGAGTTGGACTAGATGACCTTTGGAGGTGCCTTCCAACCCAGACCATTCTATGGCTTGGCTTTACCATACCTACTACTCTAGCAGGTGACTTCCCACAACCACAAGCCCCACTTTAACAGCAAATCACTGGGGGCAGATTGATTCGACAGAGCTGTGCAATCCAAACCCTGAGAGTGAGGAAAAGAGCTGCTGAGCACCCAAGCAGCACCCAGTGCGTTGTTTTCCCCTCCAGCTCTGCAGAGCCTCCCACCTACCGGTCGTAATCCATGACAGAGATGAGCAGGCTGACTTGGTCCATGTTTTCTGGGGGGATGTCAAAGATTATTGCTTCATTGTAAGTGGGGTTCAGTGTGTTCTTCTTTATGGTGGTTTTCTTCTTTTTCAGTCTTCGCCCATCGCAGAGCAAAGACACTTTGACATAGGGATCTGGAGAGGAAGAGAGGAAGAAAAGGCCTTCTGATTCTGGAGGCTCATTTTGTTGCCATCACCTAGTCTGAGCCTAGCTGGGGTGTTTTGGTGAGAGGAATTAGATGATAGGCTGTGAAAAGGAGACAGTGGTGATGTCTGCTTCACTCATAGGCTTGCTGAGATGTATGAGAACAAGAACACAAACACAGATAACAGAAGTTGCTCTCTGTCTTTGGGAATGGGTTTAAAACATAATTCTGCTGTCATGGTTTTGTTTGTAGCTAAAACCCAGAGAAACCTCTGCCAGCTGTTTCCACAAGGACACAGCCTCAGCACCAAGAGACATATGCCTGCTGTCCATGGAGGCTACTTTGAGGGAGGAGGAGGCAGCGTGGGTGTGATGTGGTCCTTAGCCACCCAGCACCTACCTGAGTAACCTGTGATATCCATAGCTTTGAGGTTCCTGCATTTAATGACTGTTAAGGTGAGGCGACCTGCAGTTGGCAAATAACAAAGGGAAAACATGATCTCTCCCAGGTCCACGCTTTCCTTTAACAAAACAGAGAAGACATCACATTGGCAACGTGCAAGAACCAGCCAGGCTGCCTCCAGCCTCCACCACCACACTTCCTGCACTGGTGCAGGCTTTTCTCTGCTCTGCCCCTCTCAAGTGCATGGCCCTTTGCTGTGTGGTGATGCTTCCAGTGTATCCCAATGCTGTTTGGCTAAAAGTGAATGCAAGCAACAGGGAGGGAAAGTGTGTCCTAATGCTGTTGCTTTAAATCACTGCCTCAGCAGGGTGTGAGCAACCTGCTGCACCATTGCAGCTCTGTCTGCTCCGTCGCTTAGGCAGAGTGAAGTGAGAGCTGACACCATTAAGGACTTCAGTTCAGCATCGAGTTGTGTTTGAAGGCACAGTGTGTGCCTCGCTGTGCCGAGCGTGTGACACCAGCCTCTGCTTGCTCGAGCGAAGGAATGCAACACAAACAGAGCGAGGTCACAGGGAGGTGAGACCTGCACAGGCAGCAGAGCTGTGTGCTCTGGCTGGGCAAGCTCCAGAGCTTGAGCACTGTGTCCAGTTCTGGGCCCCTCAATTTAAGAGAGATGTTGAGGTACTGGAATGTGTGCAGAGAAGGGCACCAAGGATGTGAGGGGCCTGGAGCACAGCCCTGTGAAGAGAGGGTAAGGGAGCTGGGGGTGTGCAGCCTGCAGAAGAGAAGGCTCAGGACAGAGCTCATTTCTGTCTACAACTACCTGAAGGGAGGCTGTAGCCAGGTGGGGTTGGGCTCTGCTGCTAGGCAAGCAGCAACAGAAGAAGGGGGGACAGCCCCAGGTTGTGGCAGGGAAGGTCTAGGCTGGATGTTTAGAAGAAATTCTTCATGGAAAGAGTGATTGGCATTGGAATGGGCTGCCCAGGGAGGTGGTGGAGTCACTAGCCCTGGAGCTGTTTAAAAGGAGGCTGGATGAGGCACTTAGTGCCATGGGTTAGTCAACTAGAAGGGTTAGGTGCTAGGTTGGACTCAGTGATCCTGGAGGTCTCTTCCAACTCAGATAATTCTGTGATTCTGTGACTTTCTGGTACAGTCATTGGGGCAGCAATAGGGGGTGAGGAAATTTACTGGTACCACACACTCTGGCAGAGTAACTGGGTGATTTGCTCTGAGCTGAGCACCAATCACAAGGTGGTTACAGACCGGGGGTACATAGCTTTGAAACAGAGGAGAGCCATGAAGTGGTTGAAGTGTTCAGGGGCAGCTGAGCTTTCAGGTTGTGAGATGCCCGTTATCATTTGGACAACCAAGCCCTCTGAGATGCCTTCAAGAGCTAACAAGCACAGCGTGAGGCAGGGGTGTGTGCGTATCAACAGCGAATTTACCAGCAGATGGCACTCAGAAACATTTGGCAGCTTCTGGATTACAGAGGTCAACACAATTTACTCCTTTAATGCTCCGTAAAACAACTTTTACACATCTACTTTAGCACCTCTTGACTACTACAGCTCTTAAGAGCTCAGCCCATCAGCACCTTGCTCACAGGAGGTTAGGAAAAAGAAAATAAGCAAAGCAGCAGCAGCATTTAAACTAGAGAGCATTCTCCTCTGCAGCCAGCAGAGAGATTTCCAAACACTTCCCAAAAATGGGTTTAAAAGGGAAAAAAAAACATCATATTTTGTACTCACAGATCCCACATCTGTAGAGCAAACAGCTCTACAGATCTGTTTATTTTTAGAAGTGGAGTGTTTGATGTGTTTCAATGTGCTATAATGATCTGCTGAAAAGGAGCTGTAGCTGCTAGTAGCAGACTGATAGCACTGGAGAGACAAGTAAATGCATTAGCCACTTAGAGCCCTGCTAAGTGTTGGGAGAAAAGATCTTGTTGATGGATGAGAGTTTTGCCAAATGATTTCCTTCTTGTCCTCTGGTAAGGCAAAGATTAGATATTTATTGCACTTAGCCATTTGGAATACTGATGAACCTTGCATAAAAGTTGTGACTCTTGATGGGACTTTACTTGCAAAGAAATCAAAAGGGTCCTCAAGCACAGTGTGTATGGAAACAGCAGCAGCAGCAGCCAAGCCTTGTCTGGACAGCACAACAGATAAGTAGACTTGCAAGGACCTCAATCAATGCTGTCTAAGGAGGTTTCTAAGAGTTTCATACTCTCACCCACTCAGAGTTCCCACTCTGCTCTCTTGCTCCCCTTGGTGAATCAATGTCAAGAGACTGTTCCTCACAGCCACGAACACAGGAGTGCAGGCAGTGTCCTGCACTACATCATCTTCTAAACCTGGCACTCCACTGAGGGTCTCTCCCAGCTCCCCGAGGAGCAGTGTCCACAGGAGCTGTGTCCACTCACAGAATCACAGAATGTCAGGGGCTGGAAGGGACCTCCAAAGCTCACCCAGTCCAACTCCCCTGCCAGAGCAGGATCTCCTATACCAGATCACACAGGAACACATCCAGGCAGGGTCTGTGTCCCTCCAGAGAGGGAGACTCCACAGCCCCCCTGGGCAGCCTGTTCCAGGGCTCTGTCACCCTCACAGGGAAAAAAATCTGCCTCATGTTTACCATAAAGTTCCTCTGCCTCAGCTTCCACCCTTGCCCCTTGTCCTGTCACTGGGCATCACCCAGCAGAGTTTGGCTCCAGCCTCTTGGATCTCATCCTTTACATATTGATAAACATTAATGAGGTCTTCCTTCAGTCTCCTCCAAGCTGAAGAGCCTCAGCTGCCTCAGTCTTTCTCACAAGAGAGCTGTTCCACTCCCTTAATCATCTTCTTGTAGGTTACAGGCATTGAGACATTTCCAAAGTTCCTATTGGTACCTCTTAGGAAATAATGGAAGCTCTGAATCAATAACTTGAAACCAGAACTCTTTCCCTGATGCACAAGATCATTAAGCTAGCAGTGAAGTGCTGCTGACCTGAAGAGCTCCTATCAGTGCTTAAGTGCATTCCTCTCTTCTTGCCCGCATCACTGCTCTGAGGTATTCTTAGTCACCCAGAGCTTTCCTTGGGTATTATGAGAACTGTGTTTACCCTTCTCAGTTTTGATTAAACAGAAGTGTCCTCAGGTGTATTACAGCTGGCTGAGATGTGCCATTTCCTAAAGAAGGGCACAGAGAGAATGCTTGGATGGCACCAAATGACGCACAATGTTCTGCTGGAACAGAATGTGTTTTGTCCATGGCAGGGGTTCTGCTCCTTGCACACCATCTCTAGAGGCTTTTCCTTCTCCCACTCTGCTCTGCTCTGGTGAGACCCTACCTGGAGTACTGAATCCAGTTCTGGAGCCCCTATGACAAGAGGGATGTGGAGATACTGGACCATGTCCAGAGGAGGGCCAGGAGGATGCTCAGAGGCTGCAGCAGCTCTGCTGTGAGCACAGACTGAAAGAGTTGAGGCTGTTCAGTCTGGAGAAGAGGAGGCTCTGAGGTGACCTTCTTGTGGCCTTCCAGCATCTGGAGTGGGCTACAAAAAAGCTGGGGAGGGACTTTTGAGGCTGTGAGGGAGTGCCAGGACTGGGGGGAATGGAGCAAAGCTGGAGGTGGGGAGAGTCAGAGTGGATGTTAGGAAGAAGTTCTTCAGCATGAGAGCGGTGAGAGCCTGGAACAGGCTGCCCAAGGAAGTGAAGGAGTCGCCATCCCTGCAGGGATTTAAAAGCTGCTGTGGGACACGGTTCAGTGGTGATCTGGCAGTGCTGGGTTAATGGTTGGACTGAAGGATCTTAAAGATCTCTTCCAACTGAAATAATTCTGTGATTCTAAGCCACGGGGTCACATCAACCACTAGGAAAGATCTGACAGGGTCTGTGCTCTCGGCCAGAGAGGTGAGGATATCTCATAACCCAGTTTCAGAAATAAGAGGGAATGACGAAGACGACGACTGCCTTGGAATCCAACTAAAGCAGTTCAATCATTTGTTTGCCCTCAGAATCAGCCAGGTCCTCCTGGGAGGCCAGCAGAGGAGCAGACAGCTATTATGTAGAGGTTAATGTCACTGCTTCTGTGCTCGGCGATCGATGTGGGAAGGTGACTTCTGCCAGCTGCCTGCAACACTGGGAGTGGCTGTGACTGAGCCTTCTCTGCTTGACTTTGCCTTCAGAGGGAATTCAACCCACCTACCCCTACCCCCTTCAGGCTCTGTTCCTACTCAATAGCTGTCCTGCACACACTGAGGGACCACGCTCCGCAGCGCAGGGAAGAGCCAAGGCAGGTACTCACTGTCGTTGCGTACTGAATGTCCTTCCAGATGGAAGTCTCCTGCGAGAGGTCCGAGGCCTCAAACAAGTTCTCCAGTATCACTTCTCCTATCATGTCGTGCCTGGAGAACCTGTCGAAGTCAAAGACGCTCAGGTGGAGCTTCCTGCTCACCAGCTCCTCGTGGGGCACAGGGAAGTGGAAGGACTCGTCGAAGGTGGGGTTCAGAGTCTTCCTGTGGACTCGCGTCTGGAACTTGCGCTTTCTGTCCGGCAGGAGGTAGATCTTCACGTAGGGATCGGAGCTGCCGCAGAAGTCTTTGGCTGGCAGGTCGAAAGCCCTGAGAATTCGGACAGTCAGCGTCTCCGTCTCGTAGTCGTACTTGAGGGTGAAGTTGATTTTCCCACAAGTTTTGGATGCTTCTTTTTTAGGGTCCTCGGAGTCAACAGATTTTTGCTTGTAGAGCTCAGGCTTGATGCGCCCGATGCTGGTGGGCTGCTCAGCCACCGCCGGCGCCTCCATGCCGTAGTCCACGCTGGACACGTGCATCTGCCGAGGAAGGTGCCTCTTGAAGGAGATGTGCCTGCAGCAGGAGGACACAAGTGAGTGTGGTATTCCAAGGGCATCTCTCTCTCTTTTTCCTCTGCTGGGTTACTGATGCTAGGAAGCAGAGAGAGCACAAGAAAGAGTGTGCCAGGTGCTCCTGACCGCTGCAGGAGCCACCTCTGTGGTGGAAATGAACAAACTCGGTGGGCATAGGAACCAGCCCAGCAAATTTCCTACCTCTCAGAGTGGCAAGCTTCACTTCTTCCCCTGTCACACAGCTAACAGCCCACTGCTTGTGCTAGTTTGAAGCTAGCTAGAATGTTTTGGTGAAAAGAACAAGATTAGAGGCTGTGGAAGGAAAATGATGGTGATGGCTGCTTCCCTCATAGGCTTGCTGAGATGCATAAAAACAGAAAGCAAAGCATAGACAAGGGAGTCTCTCACTTCTGCTGCTGGTGAGCTCTGAGCTGCATCTTACTCTCTAACCTCACCCTCTATTTTTTTCTGACTAATCCATCTTGGTTCCTAACCCCCTGACCAAACCTCCATTCTTCCTTGGGACTGGGGGAAGGTTGAGAGGGGCAGGGGGAAGGTGCAGGGGCGGTTGGGAACCCCTCCTGGGGACTCAGGTTTCTGGGAGGGGAGTTGTGTTCCTGTATTACCTTTTTACCTTGTCTATTTCTGTCTATAACTGTATACACTGTAACTATCTGCTTGTATCTTGTGCCAGCTGTAAATATAAGCTCCATTCATATTTCCAGAGCCAGCTGAGTCTAGTCTGGGGCAGCAGGGAACACCCAAACCAGCACACTGCTAAATATATGAGACCCAACAACACCTTAACCAAGCCACAGGCAAGCCAGGGTGGAGAAATTTAGTCCTTGCAGTTCCAAGCTGCTGGCACTAAGCTTCCTTCAGGCCGAATAAATAAAGTGAGACAACCACAACCAGCTCAGAAAGTTAGGTTTTATTCTGGGTATTGGTGCTCCCAAACTTCCCCAGCAGTCTCTCTTCAGAAGCTGGTAGATAATTCCTGACAGGGAGGAGAGCAGAGCCTCACCTGGGAGCTGCCTCCAGCCTTAAGCTCTCCTCGGGCATGAGGGACACTGTGTGTAAGCAAAGCTTTATCTAAGCAAAGCATAAAAGCTTTCTGTGGACTCACAGCATTAGCTCAGGTTATCTGCTGTTTACAAGAGCAGAGCTTGGAGTTATTTAACCACACTAAGAACCTGCACAGACAGAGCACTAACTTTTGGTGATAAGTGGTGCTCTGAGACCTCACTTCTTTCCTCAAAGGCATTTTGGCCTGGATTAGGCTAGGCTGAGAGTCAGGGATCCCAAATGGCTGAGGTTGTTCCCCAGAGTCCCTGGATCTGGCTGCCTGCCTGTTTCATGCTGGGCTCTTTCACTCGAGAAAATGGATTTGAAACCTTCCCACGTACAGCTGAGTCCTACTTTGTTTGTCCTAATTTAGACAGGCTGAGCTTTTGCTTTCCCCTCTGCTGGAAAGGTGTAATGACAGCAGCAGGAGTGTGTGCACGACAGAGAGGCCACCAGCTGTCCAAAGAGCAGAGCAGTTAAATAGAGGAGTGTGTGGCACTATGGCAGTTGTGGCCACATTGAGCTTAACTCCAGCTTCCTCAAACAGGAGGCTGAGATCAGTGCCTTATTAATCCTGCAAGTCTGCAGCTGATTTTCTGAGCAATGTCTCCTTTGGCAGTGCCACTCTGGCACGCACCATGGCCATGGCCAGCAGAGTGAGCAGGAGCGCTGGGGCACAGCCAGGGCCCTGCCATCCTCCTCTCCTGCCCTACTTTCACAGCCCTCGGTGCCAAGAAGAGGTACCGTATTTCTCAGTATTGCTGCCAAGGTGTCCCACGGTTTGTAGAGCCTGTTCCTGAGCCACTGAGTGAGATGTTCACAGGCCTGTCCCCAGCTGAGGCAGAGCCATGCAGTGCCCTGGCACAGCTGCTCCCAAGCTGTGCAGCCAGCGAGCACCAGTTCTGCTTATCCGATTGCTCCTGCTGAGATCCACAACAGCAAGAGAGAGCAGAGAGGGCTAATTCTGTCTGACAGCAAACCATCATCGATAGCTCAGCCTGCCTCACATGCAGGAACCAAATTAAAGCCTCCAAAGCACACCAATGGCTTGACACAATGAGGTCAAGTCACAATAACAGGGCTTGAATTCTTCATTTTGTTAAGAGGGCTTTAAGACAGGAATTGGTTAGTGACCACTCCTTGGAACGCAACCCAGCCTGCACCTGGGAGCACTTCCTTCAGCCCCCTTGCAGGTAGCTGAACCTGGAACTCCACTGAATGCCTCTCCCAGCTCCCTGAGGAGCAGTGTCCACAGGAGCTGTGTCCACTCAGAATCACAGAATCACAGAATCACAGAATGTCAGGGGCTGGGAGGGACCTCCAAAACTCTTCCAGTTCAACTCCCCTCCCAGAGCAGGATCTCCTATACCAGATCACACAGGAACACATCCAGGCAAGCTTTGAGTATCTCCAGAGAGGGAGACTCCACAGCCCCCCTGGGCAGCCTGTGCCAGGCTCTGTCACCCTCACAGGGGAAAAAAAAATCCTCCTCATGTTTAAATGTAACTTTCTCTGCCTCAGCTTCCACCACTGCCCCTTTTCCTGTCACTGGGCATCACCCAGCAGAGCCTGGCTCCAGCCTCCTGGCGCTCACCCTGCAGGTATTGGTCCAGGCTGAGGAGCTCACCTGGTGGAGGATGCAGGCTCCGTCGTCTGCCGCTGGATCCGCGTGCGCCGCATGATGTGGTCCTTCATGGACATCTGGACCTCTGCGGGGATGTCAGGGGAGGTGTGGCTGATCTTCACCGCTGCCTCCAGGAAGCTCACAGCCCCCACGTCCTTCAGCTTGTCTGCCATGTTCTCCTTGCTGCAGCCTGCCTCGCCCTGCAGGACGGCCAGGGTGGAAGAAATGGCCTTGTTCCTCCAGGGAACCCAGCACAGCTTCCAAAAGAGAAAGAGAAAAACTGCCACCAGGGCCAGTCCACACACAATAACTATCACTGCAAGGAGGCTGATGGAGAGCTCTACAGAGGGAGAGAAGGCAACAGTGACAGAGAGAGGGGAGGAGTGGGAAAGGAGAAGAGAAAAGAAATACGGTGAGAAAGCCATAAGTAAAGGGAAGGAAGTCCAAAGTGATTCATGCTGCGACTGATAGAAACGGTCCAAACTGATTCACACCATGGCTAACAGAGAGCTCTTGGCAGGTTCTGCAAGCAGGAGTGCAATCCAAGGGAGCACTCCCTGACAGATTTGGGACTGCTCCCTGCCCCAGAAACATCTGGAGAGAAAAGGGTGTCTGCAGGTGGCTGGGGCTAGGAAGGGCTGTGCCATGCTGCTAGACTGGCTGCAAACCACCATCCCTGCTTTGTTCCACGGCTCCGGCAGGCTGCTGAGTCTGGAATCAAGAAGAGCTGCAGAACTACACGGCAGAAACAAGCTCCTCTGCTTACCAACTGAAACTGCCTCTTTTTTTTTTGCTTTGTGCCACAGGTGCTCAGACTCTGTGCTTAAAAAAAATACATCTAGCAAGCATGATCCTGGAAGCAGATTGCTGTTGTACTATCAGCACTCACATCTTACCCAGATGTGCTCACAGGGAACAGAAAGCAAATGCCAGCACAAATAAAACAACCCAAAACACAAACCCACAAGCTGCTGATGCAGCAAACCCGAGCATAGGAGGAGGCTGTACAGCAAGCACTACATGTTCTTCCTTATCCTGAACAGCACAGCAGCTGAGTCTCTTTTACCTCCTATGTGATGTATTTCAGCATTTCTATCCTTTTCCTAGGGAGGAAATAGCTCCCATGCCTGGAACACAAGGCCTGTGAGGAGAGCCTGAGGGAGCTGGGGGTGTGCAGCCTGCAGCAGAGGAGGCTCAGGGCAGAGCTCATTGCTCTCTACAACTACCTGAAGGGAGGCTGTAGCCAGGTGGAATTGGGCTCCTCTCCCAGGCAAGCAGCAACAGAAGAAGGGGACACAGTCTCAAGTTGTGCCAGGGAAGGTCTAGGCTGGATGTTAGGAGGAAGTTGTTGGCAGAGAGAGTGATTGGCATTGGAATGGGCTGCCCAGGGAGGTGGTGGAATCACTGTCCCTGGAGGTCACTTAATGCCATGGTCTGGTTGATTGGGCAGGGCTGGGTGCTAGGTTGGATTGGATGAGCTTGGAGGTCTCTTCCCACCTGGTTGATTCTATGATTCTATGGGTGAAGGATCAGGGGAAAGGGAAGATATTTATAAATAGATAGATAGAAGTGATCAAGACTGTGAAATGATTCACAGCACTTCATCAAGAGAAAACATTTTGAGTTTTGGGTGCTTGGAGTTCATTTTTTTACAGTGTATTAATTCCCAAACCCATTAGTTTAGAACCACAAAAAAATATCATTCCCTGAGGATGAAGATAAATTTTGCACTGGAGTTCAGTCTGCAGTGCCAGGATTGAGCATGATTCAGTCACAGATCACTGTGAGTTCATGGACAGAGCCCTGATTTCCTGCTGTGCTCTGTAGTGGCCATAAAGCCACACTCCTTAAACCACCAAAGTGCAACTCAGGGCAGACAGACAGGCAGGAAAACACCAAACACTTCAGCAGGTAACACACAATAACCTCTGCCCCTCACTAGCCTCTGCTTGGGTGTCTGCTTGGACCACAAAGCAGGGGACACTTCTGACTCCCCCTATGATGGGACTTGGGGGGGGGGGAGAAGGGTGTCTGTGAAAATTCATCCTTACCAGGCACTTTAGCTCTTAAAAGACAAAGTGGGAAACTCAAATCTGTGTTTCATCACAGCTGCTGTGAATGGGGTCCCTGACATATGCTTTACCTTAAACAGAAGCTGTAAGACCACCTTAGAATCACAGAATCAATCACGTTGGAAAAGAACTCTGAGCTCATCCAGCACAACCTAGTACCCAGCCCTGGCCAAGCAACCAGACCATGGCACTAAGTGCCCCAGCCAGGCTTGGCTTCAACACCTCCAGGCACAGCCACTCCACCACCTCCCTGGGCAGCCCATTCCAATGCCAATCACTCTCTCTGCCAACAACTTCCTCCTAACATCCAGCCTCAACCTCCCCTGGCACAGCTTCAGGCTGTGTCCCCTTGTTCTGTTGCTGGCTGCCTGGCAGAAGAGATCAACTCCCACCTGGCTACAGCCTCCTTTCATGTTTCCTTTGGTCATAACTATACATTAGCTGTAATAAGACACTTAATGTTTAATGAAATATGAGGGAAGACTCAGGGTCTGACCTGGACAAAATAGCTGAACTTTAAAGTTATGTTAAAAAACAAAGCAAATAACAATAATAAAATAAATAAAAAGAATCAAATCAAATCAAATGAAGAAAGAAACAAACAAAGCAAGCACCAACCCTCAGCCCATCCCCACTGGTGAACCACAACAGCAAATGAATCCATTTGTGTGCTGGATCTCTGCTGCCATGATGCTAACAACAGCTACTATACACTTGGGGGGGTTGCATCAGTGCCTGTAAGTGGAATCTCAAGGAAGCAACAGACACAAGATGGGACATCTCCCCCAGCACAAGGCAGCTCTGCCGAACACCTGGAAAAGCATCTGTTGCTTCTGGTACCCCAGGGAAAATGCTCCCAGCTTAGGAAAATCACTGAGAGCTTGAGGCAAAGCTTCCTGACAGTCCACAGCTGCCCTGGCTGGAAGTTGGCAGGGAAAAGACCATCCAGAAGCTTTTGCAACTTTTCCTCTCCCTCTCCAGCCTCCTGCACAGGTCAGGCTGCACCATTTATCTCCTGCTGCAGCTCCCAAGTGGAAACACAGATCACTGCTGGGGTGAGCAGATAGGTCCTGTCTTAATCAATAATAAATAGGATTGTACAAGTCGGCAGCGGAGCCTCCTTGGAGATTTGGCTAAACGAATTCTGGCCCAAGCAGCGAGCACAGAGGTACCACTTCCCTCTAACTTTGAGTTTAGCCTTGGAATTGTGCCCAGGAAGCTCACTGCCAGTTTCATAAGGGAACTTCAGAACCTGGACTTTTTGCAAGCAGCCTTTGTTGCTGCAAAGGAAATGGCTGCAATGCAGAACCTATCACCTCCCTTAAGATGCTCCTGCCCGTTCCAGGGACGTTCTCCAGCACGCATGACCCTGCCAGCACTGCAGCCTCATTAACAGCAAGCATCAGGACTAATCACTTAGCACTGCTGAAAACCTGTTGCCAGCTTGAGAAAGCTCTCAGCTCCTGTCCCTCCTGGCTGAGCTGGCACTCACAATGTCTTTGACAGGATTCACAGAGACTTTTCTGCATGACCTCCTACTCTTCCCTCTGACAGCTCCCATGAAACACAAGCAGAAGGGCTCAGGGCTTTGCAGACATTTTGAAGCAGCTGCCTGTGAAGGATATTGCTTTGTCTGAAGATGGCATTGAATTGCCCAAGATTTTTTTTTCCATGACTTATTAAACTGAAATATCACTTGGACAGAGCTGACCTTAATTGACTTAATGAGCTTTCTCTTATGAATGTGAAGATATCAGTTCCTTTGAAAAACCAGCCAGTGTTCAAACTGGCAGAGTTTAAAGGTCCTTCAGCTTAGAAAAAACCCTGAAAGCCAAGATCATTCCTCAGCCACCCAAGATCATTCCTCAGCCACCCAAGATCATTCCTCAGCCAGCAGGGCCAGAGATTACTTGGACATTCCTAGCAAGGATGGAGGTGAGGCCTGATCCTCCAAAGGACAGAGCAGCCCAAAAGGACATCTCAGTCCAGGGCAGAGACTTGCTGGTTTATGTTACCCCACAGAGCCAAGGCTTCCTGGGTGGAGGGGAGAGAGAAAGTCAGGAATTGCTCCCTCCAGCACAGAGTGCCACAGGAATAGTCCAGCCTCCAGACCTGACCTTTCCTGCACTGCAGCCAGCTCCTGGGATCTTCCCAGCTGCTTGTTGGCATCGCTGCCACCAGCAAGGGACAGCAGCTCCTTGTTGTTCTCAGAAAGATCTCACCTGAGGAGGAACACAAGAGTGATGTTTCTATTCTATTCTTCTCTAAGAAGGTATCAGCTGTGTCCAGTGCTGGGCTCCTCAATTCAAGAGAGATGTTGAGGTGCTGGAAGGTGTTTGGAGAAGGGCAGCAAGGCTGGGGAGGGGCCTGGAGCACAGCCCTGTGAGGAGAGGCTGAGGGAGCTGGGGGGGTGCAGCCTGCAGCAGAGGAGGCTCAGGGCAGAGCTCATTGCTGCCTGCAGCCACCTCAAGGGAGGCTGTAGCCAGGTGGGGTTGGGCTCTGCTGCCAGGCAAGCAGCAACAGAACAAGGGGACACAGCCTGAAGCTGTGCCAAGGGAGGTTGAGGCTGGATGTTAGGAGGAAGTTGTTGGCAGAGAGAGTGATTGGCATTGGAATGGGCTGCCCAGGGAGGTGGTGGAGTGGCTGTGCCTGGAGGTGTTGAAGCCAAGCCTGAATGAGGCCATGGTCTGGTTGCTTGGCCAGGGCTGGGTGCTAGGTTGGGCTGGCTGAGCTTGGAGCTCTCTTCCAACCTGGCTGATTCTATGATTCTATTTGTGGCTGTGTTCTCAGGTCAGCAGAGCTGCAGAAATGCTCAGCAGCTTCCTCCATTCCTCACTTGCCTACTCCACCCTCCCTTGCCTACCGAGGTGCTGGTTCCTCATCCTCACCCAGCTTGCCCAAGAGGCACAGCAGGAACTGCCATGGTGGAAAATGGATTTTCTTACAACTTGTGATGAAAAAGGTAAAGCTTGGAAGCAGGAGGAGGCCAATGCAAATTCTCATGGCTCTTTTCCAGTCTCTCTCACTCCCCTCTGTGAGCAAGAGCCTCTTCCCAGAGGAGCTCTCAGATGGAAACAGAGACTTTGTCCCAATCCCTACAGACACAAAGCACTGCTATGCTCTGCAGCAGTGCCCCAGAAGTGGCCATGGACAGCCACCAGCCACAGTCCTGCTCCTTCATTGCAAAGCCAGGACCTTCACCAAAAGCATTTCCACAGCAGGAGAACCAGAGCAAGGCTCCCTTCAGCCAGGAGTATCTTTTGCTGAGCTGTAGCACAGTTCCCCATCAGAGCAGCTGATGGAGAGAGGAACAGAGCTTTCTAAACCAGAAAGCCACTTGCTGCCAGGTCAGAGACTGGCACATCCATGGGAAGGCTGTGAATCATGGTCTGTGCTCTGTTTTCCTTTAGTGAACAGGAGAAAGCAGGCTGCAGCCGAGAGGGTAGTGATAAATGCTCATTTATCAGCACTTATGCAGTGGGAGGTTCTGCTAAACATCACAATTGAGTCAACAGAGACACTGAACTCCCACCCCTGCAGCCCAGCAGAAGGCAAACCAATGAATCAAGGTCTTTGGAGACAGCACAGAGAGCTCAGACCCACGAGTTACAAAAACACAGCACTTTGGTTTCCCTGCAGCAGCAGCAGCAGCAGCAGCTGTGTGTCTGCAAAGGAGAGAGGGACAAGGGTGGTGGGAAGCTGCCTGGGTGACTCTCAGCAGCTGTGCAGCCCAGGACTGCTCCTCTCCAGTGGTGAAGGGCAGCATGGGCAGCACCATGCTCCTGGCATCAGCAGGAGCAGTGGCAAGACCAGCACACCACAGGGGCATGAGGGACACTTCAAGTCATAGAATCATAGAACCAAGCAGGTGGGAAGAGAGCTCCAAGCTCATCCAGTCCAACCTAGCACCCAGCCCTGGCCAAGCAACCAGACCATGGCACTAAGTGCCCCAGCCAGGCTTGGCTTCAACACCTCCAGGCACAGCCACTCCACCACCTCCCTGGGCAGCCCATTCCAATGCCAATCACTCTCTCTGCCAACAACTTCCTCCTAACACCCAGCCTCAACCTCCCTTGGCACAGCTTCAGGCTGTGTCCCCTTGTTCTATTGCTGCTTGCCTGGCAGCAGAGCCCAACCCTACCTGGCTACAGCCTCCCTTCAGGCAGCTGCAGACAGCAATGAGCTCTGCCCTGAGCCTTCTTCAGGCTGCACACCCCCAGCTCCCTCAGCCTCTCTTCACAGGGCTGTGCTCCAGGCCCCTCCCCAGCCTTGCTGCCCTTATCTCAACACCTTCCAGCACTCCAACATCTCTCTTGAATTGAGGAGCCCAGAACTGGACACAGCACTCAAGCCAGTGGCAAGGGACACAAGATGAGAGATCAGCTCATAGCCAAGCACTGAAATCCAAACCAGGCTGATGGCCATGAGTGCTTGGTGGAGGATTCAAGCAGTGAACAATCTCACTGCAGAAAATCCTGAAGTCAACAGCAGATAGTGGGGACCCCAGGAGAGCAAAGGGCTGCTGTGGGGATCCCAGGAGAGCAAAGGGCTGCAGTGGGGATCCCAGGAGAGCAAAGGGCTGCTGTGGGGATCCCAGGAGAGCAAAGGGCTGCAATCTAACTCCACCAGAAAACAGTTGCCTTCCTCTGTGGTTCTCTGATTCTCTTTCAGCTTGGCTTCTGTTCTCACTGGTTTTGTAACATCTAAACCCTGCTGCTGAATCTTCCAACAAAGCTCAGGGAATGGCTCAAAGCTATGAAACTTTGAGAAGGTGACTCCTTCCTACTGCCTTCCAAATAAAAGAGGAGATGGCTCAGGGCAGGGCAGAGGGACAGTGGAGCAATTTCAAACTGTAAAGCTAGAAGCAGATTCAGCCAAGAGGGATCATGTCTGGGCTGGTCCAGCCTCACCTGGCCCCTCCCCATGCCCTCAGAAAGCAGCTGGCAGTGCCACTGACCATTGTGCTTCATCTTGGGTGGGAACTAATTAAGAGAATATGGTGGAAGTACCTTTCAGCTTTATGTCCCTGATGACTTCATAATACCCAAACTGAGTTACCAAAGGGGATAATTAGCAAAGTCCAAACAGAAAACGATTAATAACACGACAAAGCCATGATTACAACAGCCTATTAGCTGCAGGACAATATTGGTCTAATTATGGCAACAGTGACTTTTATTACTGTGAAGTAGCTTTTACTGGCAGTAAAGAGATTCATGGACAGCTCCAAGTTTAATGTGAAGAGTTATATTTAATACCTGGAAGATGTAATTTGGCTTTCCTGCCACCCACTCCCCACAGAGGAAACAAAACACGCTTGGTGGCTCTCAGCACTCCAGCATCTATTAATCATTCCAGCTGCTTTTGCATTTAAACAAGATTCAAATGCCCTGAGTGGAAGTTCAAGGAGGGTAAAAAAATTAGATGCTTATAGGCATAAGCCCAGCCTGGGACCAGGCTTATGCTGGAAGAGCTCATCTGCTGTGAGCGGTTACCAAGCACCAGGATCTTTGCCACTGACCCAGCAGTCCCCTTTCTGGAGCCCCTTGGGACCTGCAAGAGGCCAGATGGGTTTCTGCAGGCCCTGGAGCACCTTCAGCACAGCCTCCTCACCAAAGCAGCAAAGGCAATTTGACCTGACTTTCTGAGGTTGGCAGTGGCAGCATCTTGGGTGCCACAGCTTCATCACTGTCCCAAGACACAGCCAAAGCCTCTGCCCCGAGGCTGTCGAGAGCAAAGGGACATCTTCCCTGCGAGAGGTTCTGACTGGGGAGTTCTCCAGGGGCCAATGGAAAATTTCAGCAGCAGGGAGAGCTCTGGCTGGCTTGCTCCACACCAGATTTCTTTCAGCTGAAAGAGCTGCTCCCAGCTCTTCTGAGCTATCACCTGGAGCACGGGAGACCTTTCCACAGCAAATGCACAGCAATCAGAGGAGATGCAGAGCCCAGTAGCAGGGAGTGATGGTGATGTACCTCACCCTCACCTGACTGGCTGAGTGGCTGGTTTCCCAGTGTAATTCACCAGCCCTTGCTCATGCCATGTTGGGAGAGATTTCCAGGCTTCTCTGTCCATTTTCTGCTACATTATTCTATCAACAGTGCTTTTGAGACTACATTGTTCTATTTCTGCAGGGCTTTGTAGGGAACATGCATTCAAATGATGGATTACTACAAGAGTTATTGCTGGAGGAGAAGACAGGCAGCTCTGGGGCTACAAAAGACCACGTGAGGCACCCACCAACTGCTGATCTAATTTGCTCTCAATCGAGAAGCATCAGCAATGTAAGTCTGATTAGCTGAGGGCTGGAAATTGGGCATGAGGAACTGCGAATCTCAGATGCCCGGGGCGAGGGCAGAGAGGAGCACAGGACAACAGCAGGGGAAAAGAAAGAGGTTTCCATTAAATCCTAGCTAGAGATGTGTTTATTTAGCAATGCTATTCAGCTTTGAAGCTACACAGAGAAAGAAGCAAGGACTGAGGGAACAGAAACCTAATGATAAAGGACCCAGCAGCAGCACAGCCAAAACCAAAATGAGCACCACAGCAGAGCAAGGGAACCTCCTCCTTGGGAGTACAGGTCAGAGCAAACCCTGCCAGGCACCGTGGAGCATAGCAGCAAGCAGAGCACTCCCCACAGGGACTGTGGAAAGGAAATCAGTTGTCTGATAAGTGGTGAAACGCTGCTTTGGATGGAGGTGAGCTGCAGTGCAGCAGCAGGTCTTAGCCAGCTCTTTATCCCCTCCATGAGCATGCCACAGCTGTGGGATGCTAACAGAGCTGACAACACAGATCACCCAACACAGCTTCAAGCCCTTGTGCCAGCAAGCAGCTCTGTTTAGCAGAGCCCACAGCTCAGTGGGCACTGGGATCTGCAGGGAGCATGGAAGCACTGCAGGCTGCTCCATAATCGCCTCTGATGGTGGCACTGTGCCACCTCTCTGCTCAGGTCTTCACTGCCACACCTTCAGGCCTGCTCACCACCGTTTGGTTGTCATCTGGAACTTGAGCAACACTTCTCCTCTTGATGCACTGGTTGTGCTCCCTAGGCAGCTGTGAAGCAGAGGAACACATCCTAAAATATTCTGGAGCTAGACAAGTAATTAGCAGCTGTCACTTCAAAGTCTAACTCGAGTCAATTTGCTCTTCAGAGGCAGCCTGGCAGCACAGGAGCTGGATGTGTCGTGAGGCACTGCAGCAGGGGCTGCTGCTCAAACAGGATCACAGAGGCTTGGGTGGGTAGAGAGGAGAAAAGACTTCCTCAGATTCTCAGCTGATGTTAAAGGATCAGGTCAGGAAACAACTACAGACCGAGCAGAGCTTCTGCCGCCCCTCAGACGCTATCTCATGCTGTGGGTGCAATAAGGGCTGCAGAGCAGCCCCTCTGTAGCAGCAAGTCAGGCAGCAAGATCTGGAGAGGGACATCTGTCACCTGCAAATCCACAAGTCATGAGCCCCTGAGTTTTCTTAGACCCTCCAGAACTGCCCCCATTCAGAGATTGGTCTGAGCAAGAGGAGCGAGAATGAGCTGTGACTTACAGCTCTGCCCGCAGCTGCTGCGGCCCTGCAGCCCAACAGGAGCTCAGCTGTGTGCCAGCCTGAGCCTGGCTGGGATAGTCTAGAGAGAGGAATTAGATGATAGGCTGTGAAAGGAAACAATGGTGATGTCTGCTGCACTCATAGGCTTGCTGAGATGGAACACAAACAGAGTTGCTCTCTGGCTCTGGCTGCCTCCCTTCTCTCTCTAACCTGCTCTCTGTGTAACTAATTCCTCTGCTTCCTAAACCCCCTGGCTGATTCTCCAAACTCACCTTGAACATAAGGCAAAGTCTAGGATAAGGTAGAGGGGTGGAAAGGAGGTGGAAGGTGGTTGGGAGCCCCTCCTGGGGACTCTGGCTTCTGGGAGGGCTGTTGTGTTTCTGTATTACCTTTTTAACTCATCTGTTTCTGTCTACAGCTGTAGAGATTGTAAATACCTGCTTGGATGTTGTGCTAAGCTGTAAATATAAAGCTTCATTCTAATTTCCAGCTCAGTGCTGGTCTCAGAGCATGTGAGAGAGGCAAATTAAGTCACAGAAAGAGATGGTAGCATGACCCATCCAGAAAGAACCACACGGAGCTGTGTCTGTCTCTAGGTAATGGAAGTCAAAATTCTTTGATCATTCCTCTCAGCTGCCCAGCACAGCACAAGGGTACAAAATATCCCAGAGACCCTGAGAAACCTCTGCACTGGGCACACACATCCATGGCCCTGGTGCACTTCACAGTATCTCTGGGTGAAGGCAAGCAGCAGTTCCAGCTGTGGAGCATACCCAAGTTGTCTTGTGTTACTTGATGTCACCCACAAATAATTCCAGAGGAGACAGCATGGTGGAACAAGAGGGAAGCAGGAAGACTTCCCACAGGTTGTTTTGCACGAAGAGCACTTCCACAGTTCACCTGCAGCTCAGCAGCAAACTCCTCTCTCCAATCAGCAGAGAGGTGGAAATCCTCCCTGGATGAACACCACAGATGTTCCAAAAGGAGACATTCACAGACTCTCTGAAATATCCCCTTTGAAGATCTGCACACTCAACCTCCCTCCTGCACAAAGCTAGGAAGAGATTTATCCTATTTGAGTGCTTCTTCAGCCCTTGGACACTGAGTCTGGCGCTATCAGCTCCCACCAGCTTCCTCTTGCCAGCACAGGCTCTGCAGGAGCCCAGGCAGAGCCTCCTGAGCACACCCAGCAGTGCAGCAGACTGCAGGAAGGTGGAGACAGGAATGCTGAGCCTGGCTGGGCCAAACTTTCAGTTAGCTCTAGAAGAACTTCTCAACAATTAATTTGCTGCTACCACAGGGCTCCTGCCGTGCAAGAGCTTATTGGAACGCACACTATAAGCTTCAAAGGGAAGGATGAATCAGAAGCTATTTTGAGAGTAATTATATAAGATTATAAAACCCAAACCATGTCATTATTGCATGTTAGGGATGAAGAAAAGCTGCTTCACAGGAGACCTTGCAAGGGTCCTGTGTTCCAAGCGACTGCAATCCACAGTCCAGGCACAAACGACAACCTCTGAACTCCTGGGCAGACAAAACCTCCTTCACGAAGCTGTGCCAGGGCTTCTTACAGCCCTCACTGGAATTCTTTACAGGAGAGGAACTAGAACAGGATCCGTGGACAACTTCATGCCAAGTTTTGTCCTTTAGCAGTTGTTTAATTTGGTGTGCTGGAAATCAGCTCTCAGCTTGCTAGTGACAGTCCTTGCAAAGTACCTAATTTGGTAAACTCAGGCTCACATCAGAGGCTCACCTGACAGCACAGAATCCACTGGCCCTGGGCTGAGCTTCAGTAATTGACACTGAGCATCATCTTCCTCCCATGATGTGAGCTGTGCATGCAGGACACGAGCAGAGCACTGTAAGATGGACACTTCTAGGGTGCAGAAACACATCTGCATTTCAAGATGCAATGTGAACAAAATGGACAAAGGCTTTTCACTGTCTCTCTGTCTCCTGTAAGAGATCAAAGACCCTGGACAGCAAAATTCCTCTGCAAAAACTTAGTTGAAGCTGTGACTATCTTGAGACATCAGAAGCCAGGCTGAGCAGCACCTTGGTGCCCAGCTCTGCCACACCAGAGCTGACATCTCTCTGCCCTTTTCTTTTTTACTGACTCCATTTTGGTTCTAAACATCTAAAATTAGGCTACCCTGACAAGATCTCAGGATAAAACTTGACTGGGAGCAGAACTAGGGTCTCTTCCCATCCCAGCACCCCTGGGGGTGACCCTGCCACAGGTGTTGATCCTTACCCCAGCATAAGCACTGGGCAGCTTCCAGCCCTGGAGTCACACAAGGTGACACATCCAGAAGCCCCAAAAAGCAGAGCTCAGCCAGGGGAGGGTGGATGGCCCCAAACATGAGACAAGGTGGCCCAGAAGCTTTCTAGAGTCTTTTCTTTGGCTGAGTGTTCCTCATCCAGGGACACAGAGATCCTCCAGCACAAGAGGCATCCCTAACCACATGAAAACATGCTGGAAGAGCTCTACTACCTGGAGCTGCCCCACAGAAATCCAAACCAAGAGACACAGGATCCCTCCAGAGCTCCCCTGGCTCCAGATGCTGCAAAGACTGGATGTTATCCAGATCCGTGCCCTCAGGAGATCAGGTTGCCAGTTAAAGCCACCCAGACCCCTAGGCAGACACCTAGACCCATATCATGCTCTCTTTCTCTCCCTCTCAACTTGTCACGCCGATGATGCCCGGCTCACAAGCGCCGGTGTGGTCTGCCCAGCACAGCAGCAGCGGTGGGTGCCGAGCAGCCGGCAGCGGTGCTCAGCCACCCACCTGCCCGGGAGCGCAGCTCGGCGCAGACCCTGCGCTGGAATGCAGCACTTGTGAAAAAAGCCTTTCTTTGTTCAGGCTCCGCTGCCGACCGCGGAACTTCCTCCCTGCGCGGCTCTGCTGCCGGCAGCTGCTGCTGCTTCCATTACCTTGTAACAAAGACAGATCTTTAACCCCTGAAACGTGTGTGCGGGCTGGGCTGCCTGAGCCCACACTCTCCTTACACGGATGCTGAGATTCCTTTCTCCCTTTTCCAGTGACTTCTGTCGCTCCAGACCGTGCTGCTCGGAATGCTCTCCGCACGTTTGGACACGGACCGGCCGGAGAACTGAGCTCAGGTAACTCAGAGCAAATGCCTGCAGACGTCCAGGAGATGAAGTACTGCGTATGGCAGCGATGCGCCCGAGGAGGGGCTCCCCCAGCACCGTGCGGTACCAGAGCACATGCACCCCTGCACAGCAGCTACAGACATGCACAGAAAATCAGGCATACTCACACGCCAGAGGCACTGCTGGAATCTCTGGGCAGTTATTGTTCCGTGGAAGCATGCACTCTAGGACGCTATATCTTAATTATGGGTCTGAAAGGGGGAGCTGAGCTCCTGGCATCCTGTCTTTAGTCTTCATTGCACACTTTGCTGCGCTGCTGTCAACCACGAACCTGCTACAGCACAACCAACTGAACTAAACAGGAAGGCAGCTTCATCAGCATCTGCAGTTTCCCACCCTGCAGGATAACTTTCTTTTTGCCACAGACGTGGGAAGTGCAGAGTTAATGTACAGTCACTCCAAATATCCCTTCTGTGTCCCTCCAGGATGCCATTTTGCAAGGCACAAGTATAATTAAAGACAGTGCATGGCAGAGAGACAAACCACATCTCCCAAACAAGTGCCAGCCTAAGTGGCTGCTACGTTAGTGAGTTCACTGGGCTGAAGCAGTCAGGGCTGTTACAGACCAGCTTCCTGGTTTTGCAATAGATAGGTAAGAAGGGAGGGGGAACACATTCTCACACCCCCCAAAAGAAGAAATAACACATGGGAAAGCTAGAAAGAGCTGCCTAAATGACACGAGATGGAAACCCAGGGTCCTAAGGAAGAAGATGCAATTGTACCTGGAAATGTGAGCAGCAAGAAGAAGAAACAGGTCAGAATGCACAAAGCTGGCTGAAACTGTGGTTAAATAACAAACTGCTTCGTCAGGAGGTGTCCAGCACCGGTTCTGAACAATGAGTGCACACATGTGAGATGCTGCTGCCTGCCTGTGAATGCATGGTGTGTGCAGCAGGCTGTGTGCAGCACACCGCTAGCACTTCAGCACAGCAAAGATGTCAAGCAACAAACACCTGCAAACACAAAAATCCCAGCTTCCCAGAGTCACACACCCCCCACCCCCCCAAAGCCGACAGAGAGGATCGGGGTCAGGCTGTGCCCTGGTTTGAACTAACTAAAAGCACCTGCTGGGGCTCAAGAGGAACGCAGGGAGAATGCTGAAAGCAAAAGAAAATGTTTCAAAGGCAAAGACACAAACTGCTGAAGCAAATTGTTTGTCAGGGAAAACAGACTCTGTTTTATTTAAAAGGCCACAAATAAACAAAGTAACTTCAGAAATGTGGACTTACCCAAGAGGTGTCTGCTCCTCAGCTCAGTCCCTGGGCACTGTCCTCAGCCTGCTCGCACACTCAATTAACACCAGCAGCAATCTGGCTGCCTGTTTCTATGGAGTTTGAGATGCTGATCCCTGACTATGCATGAGGCTACTGCAGCTGCACTGGAAGAGGCTCCAGGGTCCACAAAAAAAAACCCTACAAACATGATCAGCTCCCTGCACTGCCTCAGGAATGAGTCAACCAGCAGCGCCTAGGCAGATGCAAGCCTGCGTCTATGCAGAGTGGTGCTCGCAGGGCTCCTAAACGCACACAGACTCCACAGACATCCATAGGTGCAGCTTATTTACCAGGACCATCAGAGTGCACAGCCAGAGGCAGCTGTGGAGCCGTAAGCAGACACACAGAGACATGTCCATAGAGAGGTTATAGAACTCCTTTTCTGTGGATCTATTCTGCTGGATTTAACCTCATTTTGATACAGTTTTGCAAATCTTCCTCTGGTAGCAAGGCTTGAACCTGACACCATCCAGATCAGGGGGTTTAAAAATGGTTTACTTGAGCCAAATCTACTGCACAGAGTTCTTATCTGCCTCTTTTCCTGCTGGTGGACCAGACACTCACAGAGGAAGGCAAGATCCATTTTACAAGTGCATTACTCAGTAATAAGAAAGATCTTTGCCCCAAGGTGCTACCACTCATGTGTCTGGCCTCTGGAAACACAAGCTTCAGTGACTAATATTAGTCTTGCCTGGGTGGCTTCAAACATGTTTACTGTTATATTTACTCAAAATACACTTGAATGGTCATTCAGGAAAGTGTATTATGAGAGCTGGGAGGTAAACTCAAAACTTGCTCATATTTTTGTGAATAACCTGGCTGGAAAAGATCTCAAGATCATTGACTCCAGCCATAACCTAGCATCAACTTGTACACAGCTGTTAGACCCTGCCTCTAAGCTCCTCATCCAAATGTCTTTTAAACACCTCCAGGGATGGTGACTCCCCCACCTCACTGAGCAGCCTGTTCCAGTGCCTGATGACCCTCTCAGTGAATACTTTTTTTCCTTATATCCAATCTAAACTGCCCTTGGTGCAACTCGAGGCCATTCCTTCTCACAGGTAGTGGCTGTGTGCATCTTAGATCAGTGAATGGGAACATCATCAGTTTTCCCACCAGTCAAAGGGATCATTTTTTTCCCAAAGAAAGTAGTCCTGAAGCAATTTCCCCATCTGTACCAGGAGCAGTGTAGCCAGAAGGACAAGAGAGGTTATTCTGCCCCTGTGCTCAGCACTGCTCAGGCCACACCTTGAGTGCTGTGTCCAGTTCTGGGCTCCTCAACTCAAGAGAGATGTTGAGGTGCTGGAAGGTGTTGAGAGAAGGGCAGCAAGGCTGGGGAGGGACCTGCAGCACAGCCCTGTGAGGAGAGGCTGAGGGAGCTGGGGGTGTGCAGCCTGCAGCAGAGGAGGCTCAGGGCAGAGCTCATTGCTGTCTACAACTACCCGAAGGGAGGCTGTAGCCAGGTGGGGTTGGGCTCTGCTGCCAGGCAAGCAGCAACAGAACAAGGGGACACAGCCTGAAGGCAGGTTGAGGCTGGATGCTAGGAGGAAGTTTTTGGCAGAGAGAGTGATTGGCATTGGCATGGGCTGCCCAGGGAGGTGGTGCAGTCACCGTGCCTGGAGGTTTCAAGGGACTACTGGCTGGAGCACTTAGTGCCATGGTCTGGTTGATTGGCCAGGGCTGGGTGCTAGGTTGGGCTGGCTGAGCTTGGAGGTCTCTTTCAACCTGGTTGATTCAATGATTCTGTGATCTGAAGGTGCAATGAAAAAAGCATCTGTTGCACACTTTGTCACCCCTTTCTCTGCCTGCAGCAAGAGCACTGAGGTGCTTGGGGGGTTAACGTTTGAATAGCGTTTGTGAAGTGCCAGGAAGGTGCTCAGCACCGTACAGAGTGTTCTGCCTGCATCATGAAGTTTAAAAAGAACAGTTCACACGAAGGGCAAAACACTGAATGTGCTCTGAATTACTGCAGGATTAAGGAGCAGAAGGATAGCTGACAAAGTGTGCTAGGAAAGAATAAAATCTCTTCCCCAGCTGTCCTTTTTTCTTCCCCTCACTTCAGCTTCCACAGCCTGCCCTAGGAAAGCAGGACAGCATTTTGCTGGGTGAATCAGTGCATGAGGAAGGGTCTGAGGAGGGCACACAAACAGCACTGAGACCCACAGGGATTGCTGTGCACATGATCCCAGAGTGACCCTGGGTAAAAACTGCAGCTCCTCTGCCCATCATCCATTGTGTGCTCCATTTACTCCACAGGGCAGCAAAGCTTTCCTACAAATGGATACACAGAGACAAGAAAAACACAACCTAAAGAAAGTTGCAACACACTAAGGCTGGAGCTGGAAACCAAGCCCACAGCTTTGCTCCTGGATGTGCTCTGATCCTGGAGTGAGTTCCCATGCACCATCCTTTAAAGTCATTAAGCACTGCAAGACACAGGTTCAGTCACACTCCACCAACTCTGCACATTCATTTCAGAGTGATCAGTTTGGTTTTAACTCTGCCTGTGGCATCAAGCTTCTCTCACCTGCTTGGCACTGCCTCCTAAGACTGGCTGGCAGCCTCAGCTTGCAGCCAGACCCAGCACTGTGAGCCCATGGGGAGCAGGACCTGGTTCAGGCAAAGGCTGAGAGTGAGTCGCTAATGCAATTTGGTTCAAACTGAGCAACAATGTGATGATGCAGACAGGCACACAACAGGCCTCACGGTGGTGAGAGCTGTGCAGGGCATGACGCAGTGCCCAGTACCCAGGGATGCTGGCAGGCTGCAGCAAGGAGCAGAGACTCCAATCACCCTGGGAGCAGCCCGAGGCAGGAGCACCCAGGGGAGAGCTATCAGCAGCCCTGAGGACCCTGGAGCCAGTTTCTTTCCACAAGCAGCTCCTCTTCTGTGGGCAGGGGACCAGGTGACATGGGGTGACTCACTGTGCCCAGCAAAGTGCTCCCGGGGGGAGCCTGCCAGTGTGGGCTCCTCAGCATCACCTGCCAGGTACTTTGCACTTCAGTAGAGGTTGTCCACTGATTCTTTTAGCCACAGTCTAAGCCCTGGCTGCACCTCCAGGGCAGAGAAGTGATGTATCTACTTATTTAAGGCACATCACTGCAGAGCAAATATTGTCCCTGTATCACAGGCATTGCCAGTGTCACAGCTTATGCCTGTGTCCTGGTCACACTGACAGCATCGCTGCACGGCAGCTGAGGACTGGCAGAGAAAGGAGCTATCAGACAAAGAGAGCTACGGGGGAGGATTTTTAGACAGGCACAACAAAAGGATGCTGCATCTTGCTCCATCTCAGGGCCCACAGCCAAGAGATCAGTTCTATTCCTGGCACCACCACGGGCCAAACTGCAGGCAAAGCTC
Organism: Pogoniulus pusillus; assembly: GCF_015220805.1. Taxonomy (NCBI): domain Eukaryota; kingdom Metazoa; phylum Chordata; class Aves; order Piciformes; family Lybiidae; genus Pogoniulus; species Pogoniulus pusillus. Next base: position 7,048,020 of record NC_087302.1, read on the forward strand.
CCCCTCGCATGCTCGCTGACACATCGCTGCCAACCCCTCCGCGCCAGAGTCCCTCATTTTTTCTGACACGTAGCTGCCGACTGCCGGCAGCAGCAGCCCGCAGGGCTCCCGTGCTGGGTGCACAGGACCGTGCGGGGTTGGAGGAGCTCTGCATGGCTCCCCCGAGGAGCATCAGCTGTTACATAACCCAAAGTGCAGAGCAGAGGAGCAGCTACTTCAGACACTGGAGCACTTCCTGCATCCCGAGTAAAACGGTTCGAAAATAAATCATCGCTGCATAAAACCAAAGTCTAACACAAAGTCTTTGTTCTGACACGAACTACTCGGCAATATTTTTGCTTGCAGAGGGTTTTTCCACTGGCTGATGCAGTTCGAGGAGCCTAGAGATACCTGTCTGCTTTCTTTGCAGCCCCACAGCAGAAGATCCTGCTCTCCAGCGACACAGGAAACATCAGACCAACCCAAACCCCTCTCGGGGTCCAGCAGCAAGCAGAGGCGTGCAGGGGCAGCCCTGCCTCCCGGCTCTGGCAGCAGCAGAGCTCTGTCTGCCGGCTCCCAGACGACATCAGCTCCATCAAGCTACCTGACAAGCCAAGCTGCTGCAGCCATTAGCTAATAGATTTATGCAGGAGGTATCAAACTGACAGAGAAGCCTTTGGCTTTGCATGATGATGATAAATGTGGCCGATTTTACTCCAGCAAACTTTGCATCCAGGCTGCGAGAATGTGCAGCCCAGCACAGCTGACACGGGCAGGAACCCAGCACTCACCACCCCCCCTCTCAGGCCCCTGCCCCAGAGCCGTGCCACTGCTCAGCCCTATACAGCCTCACTTTGGACGTGCACCTCGTTATGAGGAAGGAATTGCCAGGTCCAACCACAGGGCTCCAGGTAGTTGGTAGCAAAAATGCTTAAAGTCTTCAGTGTAAAACGGACAAAACATAAATGCAGATAATTAGATAAACATCCAGACACTAATGGGAAAGGTCCTTACCACCAGGACTGTCCCTTTAGTTAACACTTAATGCAAACAGATTTGTTTCCTTTGCTGGAGCAGTTTCACCTCCAGGCATTTGAGAATTATTAGCACTCATTGGCCCAAATGGTGTCCTCAGTGCTGTCTAGACATAAAAATGGGCCCAGTCATGCAGAGCAGAGACAGTGATGAGAGCTGCAAATGCAGCCAGTGCAGGCAGCCAGCTCAGCACGACTTGCCCTGGGTGCTGGGGTAGAGGCTGACACTCAAAACCAGGGCCCAGGGCAGACAAACATTTGAGATGCTAAAGGCACGCGATGATGCCATCGTGACCTGAAAATGAGGTTCTGAACAAGCTGCACAAACAAATGCCACTTTGTCATCTCAGGGCAGACAGGGCAGGTGTCTCTGCTGCACAGAAACAGGAAAATGTTCATTTTGGTGCCAAGGCAAAAAACCTGTGAAGCAACTCAGTGAGTTATTTTGAAACAGAGAAAACAACTGTGCTGGCTGCACGGTGCAAGCACGGTACCAGCAGTAGCAAGAGGCCTTCAGAGCAAGCATGTATCAAGCAAAGCCAATTTTAAGATGACAAGGTACAGGCAGTGTGGCATGTGGAAGGAAGGTGTCAGGCTGGACACGCTGGCCATGCAGTGATGGAAGCACTGCTGCAAGCAAAGGGATGGCAGAAGCCCAGGGAAAGCAGAGAGCTGCCAGTGCGCCCTGGGTGCCAGTCACACCCCAGTGTGAGATGCTGGCAGAGAGAGGCAGGAGAAATTGAAGCAGGATGAACAGAAAGCCTTGGGCAGGATTGAGGAAAACTGCTGCACAGGAGCTGTACACAGGCGTCCTTAGAAGGGGGGAAGAAAAGTTTCTGAGAGCACTGCGAGATGAGGCTGGGTCACTGCCCGCAGAAAGCTCAAGGGAAGCACTGTGCAAATACTCTGATACACAACCTCACAGCATGTGCTAAAAAGAGTGGGGGTTGGGGGTTGCTGCTCAGTGTGTGAGCCTGGGATGTAAGCTCCCCTGCCAATGGCTTCGGAAGTGACAGCAGAAGACAGCCCTGATGGAAGGAGCTGTGAGCAGAAGTGTACAGAAGCTTAAGAGCTTTGCCTCTTCGCTCTTGGAGCTTGTTCTCAGTGCGTTGTGGGCACACCAGGGCTACCTGGCTCTACAAGCTGATGAGGAAGAACTCCAAGCAGTTCTTAGGTGAAGTACAACAAAAACTTGAGAGTGCACCAGGATGATTTACTGCTGAACAAAAATCCATGGAAATGCCTCCTTCTCTCAGACTGGGGTAGCAGCAACCAGTCCCTGTCATCTCAGTCACTTTAAACAGGCTTTTTACTGCTTTTTTGCTTTCTAGAGGACAGGAGTCTTTGTTTTTAACAACATTAGGAACTTTCAGAGTAACTTTATCTGCTGAACCACCTCCTCACCAGCACACAGCACCCTGCCTGTCCCCTCCCTGCAGCCCTCCGCGTCAGGCTACACCGTTTCACACCAACGGGTGAGGCAGGACTTGCACCCGAAACTTTACAGGAGAATTCGGGCAGAGGAAACCCAGCAGGCAGCGAGGTGAGCCCAGAGCAGCCCCCGAGCCTGGCACGGGGCTTGCAAACGCTTCCCTCCCCGTGAGGAGTCCTCCTGCCTGCCTCCAGCTGCGGCCATGCAGGCATCGCTGGAGCAGGCAGGACCAGAGTACTGTACCTGGCTCGGAGATAATCAGGCTCTGGTCAGAAGGCAGCAGGAGGAACTCCCTGCAAGTGTCCAGGTCCAAGCCGGGCAGGCTTTTCTTCCGGCAGAGCTCGGTGACAATGTGCACTGCCCTCTGACAGCGGCTGTCATCCTTGGCACCACTCATCTCCCACACGCATCCTCTGCTAGCCCCCTCTGCTCTCTAGGAAAGTCCGGCTAGGAAAAGAGGCTTGGGTTGGTTTTAGTCACATAGACTCACACAAGTGCCACCCTCTGGCGTGGCAGCACCCTGAGGGACACCCTGAGCCAGGCAATGCTCCAGCTTCACAAACCCTCCCCAGCATCCAGAGCCAGGAGCCGCAGGTCAGCCACAGCTCAGTGCAGTCCTGCCAGCGCTGCCGGTGCCTTGTTGCCTCTTAGATCAGAGATCTGGGCACTGCCAAGGCGTGTTCCAGACAAAGATCCTCCTACCAAATTCAGTTTCGTGCCCTCCAGGCAACGTCGCCAAAGCTGCAGCCCAGATAATTCTTTTTAACCCTTTCATCGCTGCCCTTTCTCCGTTCTCCAGGTGCAGTTTCAAATCCCAGCCCCAGAGTGGTTCTGCAGAACGAGCGAAGGCTTCACGAAGCCTGCGGCCGAGGAGACCTCAAGGCAAGAGCCGGGAACGCTCTCACCAGCACTGCACAAACTGCTTGAGCCTGCCAAAGGCAGCAGCAGAAAAGCAGCAGGTCTTACTGATTCGCCTGTGCTGGTCCTGACACAACAGGCTGCAGGTGGCACCAGACTCTGCCATTGTCTTCCATCACTGCAGCCTTTGATTAGCAGTATGTTTAATTTCTGCGGCGTGAGGTTGTTTTTATTCCTGCTGAAACGTGGCAGGCAAGTTGCACCACATGACAGAGCTGCACCTTGGAACAGAGAATACCTCTAACAGACCCGGGAAAAGAAGCAGTTGTGTGGCAGGCAATGGAAATTGTGTGTGCAGCAGGATGATCGCTGCAGTTTCTGGAGCAGAGAAGCCAGTGCAGATATAATGAGCCAGAGCTAAAGCTCCACAGGTCCCTCAGCCCCACATCTCCACAGAGGGTGTTTAGATTCACGCCGCTGTGTTTACTCAGTCTGTTAATTGCCTGCTGAAGCACTCGCAGCTATCACAGCCTGCGAGTCCCAGGAGCCACACAAGCACCCAAGGCAGCGCCAGGCTCTCCTGGAGCGTGTCCCCCAACAGCCCCCCAGCTCTGCCACGCAGGCTCCTGCAAGGCAGCAAACCTCCCAGCAGCTCCCAGGATGGAAACTCCCTGAGAGCCTCTCACGTTGCCTCCTCCTGCCTGATCCCTGCTGGTTTTCACTGTCCTAGACCAGCCTGAGGATGAGCAGCAGGAATTGCTATTGCTCCAGCACTGCCCCACAGCATCCCACACAGGTCAGTGTGACCAAGGTGCCCTTGCACCCCACTGCAGCCCTGAGCTGCCAGCCCCTCACTGGCTGGATAAAATGCTCCAACACCCCATGGCAGCTCCAAACAGGACTCTGTTGGTCACATCAGTCCTCACTATCACCATCTGAGCACAGGCTTCTGCCACAGTGCTTCATCCAGCATGGCAACCTCTGCCTGGCAAGGGCAACTTACCTTGCACTTCTCCTTCCTAAAACTTCTGTTGCCAAGACAACATAAGTGAAATCCTCTTATTAGCAGAGCAACCTCCTGTAACTGATCACAAAAAGACACTTTTAATTAGACGCTACCACCTCCTGGTCAGTGTTGTGTAATCTGCTGCTGCAAGCAGCTTGAAGCATACCTGTGGGTTAGACTCACAGAGTATGTTTGGTTGGAAGAGACCTCAAAGACCATCCAGCCCAACCCTTGACACAGCACTGAAGGGTCAACATCAAACCACGTCCCTGAGAGCAAGGGCCACGCACTGCTTGAATGCCTCCAAGGATGGCGACTTCACCACTGCCCTGGGCAGACCATTCCAAGGTTTGATAACCCTTTCACTGAAGAAGTATTTCCCAACATCCAGCCTGAGCCTCCTCTGGCACAGCTTGAAACCTTTCCATTGGTCCTGTCACTTAGGAAGCATTTCTGCAAGTGTTTACCAGATGCAAGCAAACACCAACACCACCAGCTGCATGCTGGCAGCACCACAACTGGCACAGGTCTGTGTTCTCTGAGCAGAGGTTACAGACTTTGCAAGACTGGCAGCTAAACCAGCAACGTGCCAGGTGCTCGAGCTCAGGCAGAGTTTGCATTATGTTCATCACAGAGTCGGGGTTGGAAGGGACCTTTAAGGTCATCTAATGCTGATGGTGCTGACAGCTAGGCAAGAAAGGAGCTAAGCAAGACCTGGTGAGGGGACAGCACCTTTGCTCTGCTCCTCCTTGCCTTGCCTCCTCAGGGCACCTGCAGCCCAGACTCCCAAAACCAAAGCACAGTGAGACCCAAGGGGATGCAAGTGAGGTACCAGCTAACAGTGCCATCATCATGTCCCCCCAGCACAGCCACATCTTTTGCCAGAGACACCAAAATTGACACCCAGAGAGGGATTCTTGCAATACATCAATCAAATATTGCATTTGAAATTTGAATTAAAGAGATTTCAACTGACAAGAAAAGAAAAAAGAACCAAATCAAAGCCTTTGAAAAAGGTTAATGGCCAATTGAGAGCTTGCAATAGAGAAATCAATAACAAGATTCAATTATTTGGCCAAAAGCTGATTTTATTTCCAAGGTAATACCAAGAACTTTTTACTTTTAAATTTGAAGTCGCCCAGGGTCAATTATTCACCTTCCTTTACATATCAGAGCATTCCAGGCTAGAGAGCACCATTTTGCACCCTTCCCCAGACTGAATTTGTGTTTGGTGGGCAAATTTCTCCCCTAATCTGTATTTCCACCCTCCAGTATGAATAAGTGTCCCCAGCATGCTGCCAGGGACCCAGGCAGAGCTGATGAGCTCTGAAGGGATCCAGCAGCTTTGTCTTGCCCACATCCACCCTGGCATTTTGGACTTTCCGTGTCTGGCAGCTCTGCCCTGCAGCTGCATTCACATGGCATTTAGGGAAGCATGGCTTGTCTTCCTCTCACATTTATCTTCTCCCTGTCCAGAGGCAGAACTCACAGCTCAGTTGAAAAGGCTGCTTCTGGAGCTAGTCCAGAAGGGCTGAGACCTGAATAAATGCTAGGGAGGAAATGGCTTGACCAGCCTGGACTGCACAGAGAAATGCAATATGTGCAATGATGGAGATCTTGAGTTACTGTTGAAATAAACCCTTCAGACAAGCCCATAAAACAAGGGCAAATATTGGTCATAGTTGGCAGCAGGTACTGGCTGAATGTGCTGCTCAGAAAGCCAGGCTGGAAGCAGTAAAATTCCTCACCAGAGAGTGAGCAGAGCGAGCAAGGATGGCAATTTTCCCTTCAGCAGAAGAAGAGCCCCAAGGACTATTTATTAGCACAAAGGTCTGAGGAGCTGGGCAGCTTTGTAGCACACTGCAGCTGGATTAATGAGAGCATGTTCAATATGTACCTAACTGTGAGCTGTTTATGTCTGGAGGCCAAACACAGCTTAACTCCGTGCACACATTTGCTTTCTGTTCAGCGCATCAGGTCACACCTACAGCAATGTGCTCTGCTGAGGTGGCATCACAAATGTGTTTGTCCAGCTGAGACACAACATGCTGCTTATTTAATTTGGATTCAGATCTATTTGAAGGTGATTAACTTCATTTCTTTTTTTTTTTTCCTTACATAATCACCAAATCTGGAGAGGGAGCAGCAGCATTTATTGATGTCAGTTCTAATTAATAGCAAGATATTGTTTATTCTCCCTGTTAATATGATAATTGGAAACAGCTCAAAAATTATCCAGAGCTTCTTGCCAGGAAAAGAGGCACTGCTCTGGATCCTTTGGCAACGTCAGCGTGCCATCTGTGTGCCAATGTGACATGCACCACCCCCCCTGCACCTTCGCAGACCCTTGGAGATGCAGCCCTGCTGTGGGGGCAGGCAGTGTGCAAGCAGCGAGCCGCCAGCATCCTCGCCCCTGTGTGCACAGAGAGCTTATCCTGTTTGTCATGACAGAGACAGAGCTTTAGGAATTAGCTTCAGTCCAACACTAGCAGCAAGAACTGAGCTCAGACTAACTTCAGGGGGGAAAAAAAAAGATCTAAACCAGCTCAGCACTAAGTGTCAAAGCTGATCCAGACCATGCAGTCCAGAGCTTCCAGCCAGCAGCAGGCTCCTGCCTCTGCCCCAGGGAGCATCGGAGCAGCCAGAGCTTTGCCTCTCTCCTGGTAACAGGGCAGCAAAAAGAGAAGCACCTCCCACGACGGAGAGGTTAGGCAGGGCTCTGTTTTCCCCGGAGAGCAATGATGATGTACATTGTTTTGCACTAAAAGCACCAATCTCTCCTCTGCTCATCTCGAGCAGGAGCATTTGCCAGTGCAAAGGTCTCCAGGACCCTGCTCCCTCATACGCTCAGCAATAAACCTCGCCGAGGCTCCACCTATTGCACAAAGCCACAAGAGAAGCACGACAGAAACGCTGTGCCCCACTCGTGTGTGCCCAGCCTCCCCCGGCTGCACAGCGGCTGCTCACGTCCTGCTTTCCGGGGAGCAGTTACTCAGCTCCGGCTCTCCTTCAATACCCTGGCAGCACGGGGGAGAAGGAAGGGAAAACGCTCCTGAATTTGCAGCCCGAAGTGACCGCCTGAAGCCTGCACTGCAAGAGAACTCCAAGCCGTGAAGTTTAAAGATAAACAACTCCTTCACCTCCCCAACGCAGCACATGAGGAACCTGCACAGCCAAAAGACCTGCAGCAGGCTCCTGTCCTCAGCTGCTGGCAAGGTGCTGCTCTGCAGTGCCAGCTCGGCTGGTTTAACTGTGGCCTGGAGTCCTGGAAAGCTCTGACTCCACTCAAAAATGGGCATCAAAGGCAGACTTCTCCCAAGCCAAGGACATCGAGACAAGAAGCTTTCTAGGGGCAGGGCTACCAGCAAATATTGGTTTCTAATAATGGGACTTCTGAACTTCATTGACTTGCATATCCTCAAGGTGAACAGGCACAACGTGGTTTGGCAGGGCTGGGAGCTCTAAAAAGCCGTTTCTGCTCTGTGGCAGAGCTGCAAGAGGAACTGGGAAGGCTGAGGAGTATCAGAGTGTGAGAGAAACAAACTGGTGGAACCACACCCTGAGGCTAAGGCAGCAGATGGAGGTTGGACATTCTGAGGCTTATCAAGAAGCAGAGGATCTCCTCCTCTCCTGCCACCAGGCAACAGGAGGAGACCTAAAAGACAGGGAAGGAGTGGAAACAGGTCCCTGCTCCAGAAAGCACCAGATCCCCTCCTGGACTCCCTCTCTTTCCCAGTTGCCCTTATACAACAGGCTCTGCCACTGGAGGACCAGGCTATGGAGCAAGGTCCATCCAGGGTGTTGCCAGGGGTGACTCAGCCAGCCCCACACATTAGGACCACTTGTGTTAAGTGAAAAGGGAGAAATCACTGTAGCATGACCTCCACACCAAGGTGGCTGTCCCCATACAGTCTGGGCTGCAGTCAGCCCCACGTCAGTTTGACAAGCAAGGGTTATTCAGAACCTAAATTACAGGAAGGTTTTGGCAGGAAGTTCCATTACCTGAACTGGTGAGTGCTGGGCTGAGTCCCACTTCAGCTCCTCAGCCTGATTCACAGAGTGACTCACTAACTCCCCTAGGTCAAATCCACATTTCTGCAGCGCTGTAGGAACCCAAAGTGTGGCTGTTCCTGGTACAGCTCTGAGAAGGATTAAGCTGGGCCCCCTCATAAATGTTAATGACTGATGTTAACACATCGTTTTTCTGAGAAGAGATGAAAAACTGCAGCTTTTAGGGCCTCACTTCAACCCTCGCTGCCATGGACACTATTAGCAGTATCACTGCATAATTTATTTCTAAAACACTGCACTTTGCTCAAAGGCCAATAAAATGCTGCTGTCAGAACCCGAAGGACAGGTCAGGATTTGTCTTTGGCATTCCTGTGCTAAAGATGCTTTGCTCCCATGCACTCCTCAGACACTGTAACTCAGGAAAGCAGAAAAAGACCCTTTCAAACTCAGCTGACCTCCAGCCCTTCCCTGCTGGCAT